>NW_027211889.1:1511979-1814375 GCF_036971445.1 Narcine bancroftii | reverse complement strand
CAGGACAGAGGGGAAACAAAGGGAGCAGGGGGAATAGATTGTAAAAAGTGGGGTACCCTGTGGAAAATTGCAGAAGAGAGGGGAACCAAAGGGAGCAGGGGCAACAGATTGGAAAAAGTGGGGAATCGTGAGGAGCACTACACAATAGATTGGAACCAAAGGGAGCAGGGGAAATGGATTGGAAAAAGTGGGGAAGCGTGGGGAACACTCCAGAACAGAGTGGAACCAAAGGGAGCAGGGGAACAGATTGGAAAAACTGGGGAACTGTGGGAAACACTGCAGGAAAGAGGGGAACCAAAGGGAGCAGGGTTAAAAGTTAGAAAAAGTGGGGAACCTTGGGGAACACTGCAGAACAGAGGGGAACCAAAGGGTGCAGGGGGAACAGCTCGGAAATGTGGGGAACCGTGGGGAACAATGCAGAAGAGAGGGGAACCAAAGGGAGCAAGGGAAACGGATTGAAAATGGTGGAGAACTGTGGGGAACACTGCAGAACAGAGGGGAACCAATGGGAGCAGTGGGAACGGATTGGAAAAAGTGGGGAACCGTGGGGAACAATGCAGAACAGAGGGGAACCAAAGGGAGCAGGGGGAATTGATTGGTAAAGTGTGGAACCGTGTGGAACAATGCATGACAGAGGGGAACGAAGGGGAGCAGGGGGAACGGATTTTAAAAAAGTGGGGAACCTTGGGGAACACTGCAGAACAGAGGGGAACCAAAGGGTGCAGGGGGAACAGCTCGGAAATGTGGGGAACCGTGGGGAACAATGCAGAACAGAGGGGAACCAAAGGGAGCAAGGGAAACGGATTGAAAATGGTGGAGAACTGTGGGGAACACTGCAGAACAGAGGGGAACCAATGGGAGCAGTGGGAACGGATTGGAAAAAGTGGGGAACCGTGGGGAACAATGCAGAACAGAGGGGAACCAAAGGGAGCAGGGGGAATTGATTGGTGAAGTGTGGAACCGTGGGGAACAATGCATGACAGAGGGGAACGAAAGGGAGCAGGGGGAACGGATTTTAAAAAAGTGGGGAACCGTGGGGAAAAACGCAGGACAGAGGGGAACGAAAGGGAGCAGGTGGAACGGATTGGAAAAAGTGGGGAACTGTGGGGAACACTGCAGGACAGAGGGGAACCAAAGGGAGCAGGGGGAAGAGATTGGAAAAAATCTGGAGAACCATGGGGAAACTGCAGAACAGAGGTGAACCAAAGAGAGCATGGGAACAGATTAGAAAAAATGTGGAAAACCGTGCGGAACAATGCAGAACAGAACGGAACCAAAGGGAGCAGGTGGAACAGCTCGGTAATGTGGGGAAATGTGGGGAACAATGCAGAACAGAGGGGAACCAAAGGGAGCCGGGGGTATGGGTTGGAAAATGTGGGGATCCGTGGGGATCATTGCAGAATAGAGGGGAAACAAAGGGAGCAGGGGTAACGGATTGGAAAAAGAGGGGAACCGTGGAGAACACTGCAGGACAGAGGGGAAACAAATAGAGCAGGGGAATCGGATTGGAAAAAGTAGAGAACCGTGGGGAACACTGCAGCACAGTGGGGAAACATGGGGAGCAGGGGGAACGGATTGAAAAAAGTGGGGAACGAAGTGGAAAAATGCAGAACAGTGGGTAAACAAAGGGAGCAGGGGAAACGGATTGGAAAAAGTGGGGATCCGTGTGGAAAAATGCAGAAGAGTGGGGAAACAAAGTGAGCAGGGGGAACGCATTGGAAAAGGTGGAGAACTGTGGGGAACACTGCAGAACAGAGGGGAACCAAAGGGAGCAGGGAGAACGGATTGGAAAATGTGGGGAACCGTGGGGAGCACTGCAGTACAGAGGGGAACTAAAGAGAGCAAGGGGAACGGATTGGAAAAGTGGGGAACTGTGGGAGAAAATGCAGGACAGAGGGGAACCAAAGGGAGCAGGGGGAATGGATTGGAAAAAGTGGGTAACCGTGGGGAACACTGCAGAACACTCCGGAACCAAAGGGAGCAGGGGGAACAGCTCGGAAAAGTGGGGAACCGTGGGGAACACTGCAGAATAAAGGAGAACCAAACGGAGCAGGGGGAACAGATTGGAAAAAGTGGGGAATCGTGGGGAGTTCTGCAGAACAGTGGGGAACCAAAAGGAGCAGGGGGAATGGATTGGAAAAAGTGGGGAAACGTGGAGAACATTGCAGGACAGAGGGGAAACAAAGAGAGCAGGGTGAACTGATTGGGAAAAGTGGGGAAACGTGGGGAACACTGCAGGACAGAGGGGAAACAAATGGAGCAGGGGGAATAGATTGTAAAAAGTGGGGTACCCTGTGGAAAATTGCAGAAGAGAGGGGAACCAAAGGGAGCAGGGGGAACAGATTGGAAAAAGTGGGGAATTGTGAGGAGCACTACACAATAGATTGGAACCAAAGGGAGCAGGGGAAATGGATTGGAAAAAGTGGGGAAGCGTGGGGAACACTCCAGAACAGAGTGGAACCAAAGGGAGCAGGGGAACAGATTGGAAAAACTGGGGAACTGTGGGAAACACTGCAGGAAAGAGGGGAACCAAAGGGAGCAGGGTTAAAAGTTAGAAAAAGTGGGGAACCTTGGGGAACACTGCAGAACAGAGGGGAACCAAAGGGTGCAGGGGGAACAGCTCGGAAATGTGGGGAACCGTGGGGAACAATGCAGAAGAGAGGGGAACCAAAGGGAGCAAGGGAAACGGATTGAAAATGGTGGAGAACTGTGGGGAACACTGCAGAACAGAGGGGAACCAATGGGAGCAGTGGGAACGGATTGGAAAAAGTGGGGAACCGTGGGGAACAATGCAGAACAGAGGGGAACCAAAGGGAGCAGGGGGAATTGATTGGTAAAGTGTGGAACCGTGGGGAACAATGCATGACAGAGGGGAACGAAGGGGAGCAGGGGGAACGGATTTTAAAAAAGTGGGGAACCGTGGGGAAAAACGCAGGACAGAGGGGAACGAAAGGGAGCAGGTGGAACGGATTGGAAAAAGTGGGGAACCGTGGGGAACACTGCAGGACAGAGGGGAACCAAAGGGAGCAGGGGGTACAGGTTGGAAAAAGTGTGGAATTGTGGGAAACACTGCAGAACAGAGGCGAACCAAAGGGAGCAGGGGGAAGAGATTGGAAAAAATCTGGAGAACCATGGGGAAACTGCAGAACAGAGGTGAACCAAAGAGAGCATGGGAACAGATTAGAAAAAATGTGGAAAACCGTGCGGAACAATGCAGAACAGAACGGAACCAAAGGGAGCAGGTGGAACAGCTCGGTAATGTGGGGAAACGTGGGGAACAATGCAGAACAGAGGGGAACCAAAGGGAGCCGGGGGTATGGGTTGGAAAACGTGGGGATCCGTGGGGATCATTGCAGAATAGAGGCGAAACAAAGGGAGCAGGGGTAACGGATTGGAAAAAGAGGGGAACCGTGGAGAACACTGCAGGACAGAGGGGAAACAAATAGAGCAGGGGAATCGGATTGGAAAAAGTAGAGAACCGTGGGGAACACTGCAGCACAGTGGGGAAACATGGGGAGCAGGGGGAACGGATTGAAAAAAGTGGGGAACGAAGTGGAAAAATGCAGAACAGTGGGTAAACAAAGGGAGCAGGGGAAACGGATTGGAAAAAGTGGGGATCCGTGTGGAAAAATGCAGAAGAGTGGGGAAACAAAGTGAGCAGGGGGAACGCATTGGAAAAGGTGGAGAACTGTGGGGAACACTGCAGAACAGAGGTGTACCAAAGGAAGTAGGAGGAACGAATTCGAAAAAGTGGGGAACCATGGGGAATACTGCAGAACAGAGGGGAATCAAAGGGAGCAGGGGGAGCGGATTGGAAAAAGGGGGAACTGTGGGGAAAACTGCAGAACAGAGGGGAACAAAAGGGAGCAGGGGGAACGGATTGGAAAAAGTGGAAAACTGTGGCGAACACTGCAGAAAAAAGGGGAGCCAAAGGGAGAAAGGGGTACGGATTGGAAAAAGTGGGGAAGCGTGTGGAACACTGCAGAACAGAGGGGAACCAAAGGGAGCAGGGGGAACAGATTGGAAAAAATGTGGAGAACCGTGGGGAAACTGCAGAACAGAGAGGAACCAAAGGGAGCAGGGGGAACGGATTGGAAAAAGTTGGGAAGCGTAGGGAACACTGCAGAACAGAGGAGAACCAAAGGGAGCAGGTGGAACACATTGGAAAAAATGTGGAGAACCGTGGGGAAAACAGCAGAACAGAGGGGAGCCAAAGGATCAGGGGGAAACGATTATATAAAAGTGGAGAACTGGGGAAAACTGCAGAACAGTGGGGAACCAAAGGGAGCAGGGGAAACAGATTTGAAAAAGTGGAGAACAGTGTGGAAAAATGCAGCAGAGTGGGAAAACAACGGGAGCAGGGGGTACAGATTGTAAAAAGTGGGGAACCCTGTGGAAAAATGCAGAAGAGTGGGGAACCAAGGGGAGCAGGGGGAACGGATTGGGAAAAGTGGAAAATCGTGGGGATCACTGCAGGACAGAGGGGAACCAAAGGGAGCATGCGGAACAGATTGGAAAAAGTGGGGAATTGTGAGGAGCACTGCACAATAGATTGGAACCAAAGGGAGCAGGGGAAATGGATTGGAAAAAGTGGGGAAGCGTGGGGAACACTCCAGAACAGAGTGGAACCAAAGGGAGCAGGTGGAACAGATTGGAAAAAGTGGGGAACCGTGGGAAACACTGCAGAACAGAGCTGAACCAAAGGAATAGGAGGAACGGATTGGAAAAAGTGGGGAAACATGGGGAACACTGCAGAACAGAGGGGAACCAAAGGGTGCAGGGGGAACAGCTCGGAAATGTGGGTAACCGTGGGGAACAATGCAGAACAGAGGGGAACCAAAGGGAGCAAGGGAAACAAATTGGAAAAAGTGGGGAACCATGGGGAACACTGCAGGGCAGAGGGGAACCAGAGGGATCAGGGGGTACAGAATGTAAAAAATGTGGAGAACCGTGGGGAACACTGCAGAACAAAGGGGAACCAAAGGGAGCAGGAGGAACAGATTGTTAAAATTGGGCCCATGGGGAACTCTGCAGGACAGAGGGGAACCAAAGGGAGCAGGGTTTAAAAGTTGGAAAAAGTGGGGAACCTTGGGAAACACTGCAGAACAGAGATGAATCAAAGGAGGCAGGGGGAGCGGATTGCAAAAAGTGGGGTACTGTGGGGAAAACTGCAGGACAGAGGGGAACAAAAGGGAGCAGGGGGAACGGATTGGAAAAAGTGGGGAACTGTGGGGAACACTGCAGAACAGAGGGGAACAAAAGGGAGCAGGGGAAACGGATTGGAAAAAGTGGGGAACCATGGGGAACACTGCAGAACAGTGGGGAACCAAAGGGAGCAGGGGAAACGGATAGGAAGAAGTGGGGAACCGTGTGGAAAAATGCAGAACAGAGGGGAACCAAAGGGAGCAGGGGGAATGGATTGGTGAAGTGGGGAACCGTTGGGAAAAATGCAGGACAGAGGGGAACGAAAGGGAGCAGGGGGAACGGATCTGAAAAAGTGGGGAACCGTGATGAAAAATGCAGGATGAGAGGGGAACGAAAGGGAGCAGGTGGAACGGATTGGAAAAAGTGAGGAACCGTGGGGAACACTGCAGGACAGAGGGGAACCAAAGGGAGCAGGGGGTACAGGTTGGAAAAGGTGTGGAATCGTGGGAAACACTGCAGAACAGAGGGGAACCAAAGGGAGCAGGGTATACAGGTTGGAAAGTGTGGAGAACCGTGGGGAAAAGTGCAGGACAGAGGGTAACGAAAGGGGGCAAGGTGAACGGATTTGAAAAAGTGGGGAACCGTGGGGAAAAATGCAGGACAGAGGGGAACCAAAGGGAGCAGGGGGTACAGGTTGGAAAAAATGTGGAGAACCATGGGGAAACAGCAGAACAGAGATGAACCAAAGGGAGCATGGGAACAGATTATAAAAAATGTGGAGAACCGTGGGGAACAATGCAGAACAGAGCGGAAACAAAGGGAGCAGGTGGAACTGCTCGGTAATGTGGGGAAACGTCGGGAACAATGCAGAACGGAGGGGAACCAAAGGGAGCCGGGGGAATGGGTTGGAAAACGTGGGGAACCATGGGGTACATTGCAGAACAGAAGGGATCCAAAGGGAGCAGGGGAAATGGATTGGAAAAAGTGGGAAGAGTGGGGAACACTCCAGAACAGAGGGGAACCAAAGGGAGCAGGGGGAACAGACTGGAAAAAGTGGAGAAGCGTAGGGAACACAGCAGAACAGACGTGAACCAAAGGAAGTAGGGGGAACGGATTGGAAAAAGTGGGGAAGCGTAGGGAACACTGCAGAACAGAGGGGAACCAAAGGGTGCAGGGGGAACAGCTCGGAAATGTGGGTAACCGTGGGGAACAATGCAGAACAGAGGGGAACTAAAGGGAGCAAGGGAAACAAATTGGAAAAAGTGGGGAACCATGGGGAACACTGCAGGGCAGAGGGGAACCAGAGGGATCAGGGGGTACAGAATGTAAAAAATGTGGAGAACCGTGGGGAACACTGCAGAACAAAGGGGAACCAAAGGGAGCAGGAGGAACAGATTGTTAAAATTGGGCCCATGGGGAACTCTGCAGGACAGAGGGGAACCAAAGGGAGCAGGGTTTAAAAGTTGGAAAAAGTGGGGAACCTTGGGAAACACTGCAGAACAGAGATGAATCAAAGGAGGCAGGGGGAGCGGATTGCAAAAAGTGGGGTACTGTGGGGAAAACTGCAGGACAGAGGGGAAAAAAAGGGAGCAGGGGGAACGGATTGGAAAAAGTGGGGAACTGTGGGGAACACTGCAGAACAGAGGGGAACAAAAGGGAGCAGGGGAAACGGATTGGAAAAAGTGGGGAACCATGGGGAACACTGCAGAACAGTGGGGAACCAAAGGGAGCAGGGGAAACGGATTGGAAGAAGTGGGGAACCGTGTGGAAAAATGCAGAACAGAGGGGAACCAAAGGGAGCAGGGGGAATGGATTGGTGAAGTGGGGAACCGTTGGGAAAAATGCAGGACAGAGGGGAACGAAAGGGAGCAGGGGGAACGGATCTGAAAAAGTGGGGAACCGTGATGAAAAATGCAGGATGAGAGGGGAACGAAAGGGAGCAGGTGGAACGGATTGGAAAAAGTGAGGAACCGTGGGGAACACTGCAGGACAGAGGGGAACCAAAGGGAGCAGGGGGTACAGGTTGGAAAAGGTGTGGAATCGTGGGAAACACTGCAGAACAGAGGGGAACCAAAGGGAGCAGGGGATACAGGTTGGAAAGTGTGGAGAACCGTGGGGAAAAGTGCAGGACAGAGGGTAACGAAAGGGGGCAAGGTGAACGGATTTGAAAAAGTGGGGAACCGTGGGGAAAAATGCAGGACAGAGGGGAACCAAAGGGAGCAGGGGGTACAGGTTGGAAAAAATGTGGAGAACCATGGGGAAACAGCAGAACAGAGATGAACCAAAGGGAGCATGGGAACAGATTATAAAAAATGTGGAGAACCGTGGGGAACAATGCAGAACAGAGCGGAAACAAAGGGAGCAGGTGGAACTGCTCGGTAATGTGGGGAAACGTCGGGAACAATGCAGAACGGAGGGGAACCAAAGGGAGCCGGGGGAATGGGTTGGAAAACGTGGGGAACCATGGGGTACATTGCAGAACAGAAGGGATCCAAAGGGAGCAGGGGAAATGGATTGGAAAAAGTGGGAAGAGTGGGGAACACTCCAGAACAGAGGGGAACCAAAGGGAGCAGGGGGAACAGAGTGGAAAAAGTGGAGAAGCGTAGGGAACACAGCAGAACAGACGTGAACCAAAGGAAGTAGGGGGAACGGATTGGAAAAAGTGGGGAAGCGTAGGGAACACTGCAGAACAGAGGAGAACCAAAGGGAGCAGGTGGAACAGATTGGAAAAAATGTGGAGAACCGTGGGGAACACTGCAGGACAGAAGGGAACCAAAGGGAGCATGGTGTACCGGTTGGAAAAAGTGGGGAATCGTGGGGAGCACTGCACAATAGAGTGGAACCAAAGGGAGCAGGGGAAATGGATTGGAAAAAGTGGGAAGCATGGAGAACACTCCAGAACAGAGGGGAACCAAAGGGAGCAGGGGGAACAGACTGGAAAAAGTGGAGAACCGTAGGAACACAGCAGAACAGAGGTGAACCAAAGGAAGTAGGGGTAACGGATTGGAAAAAGTGGGGAACCATGGGGAACACTGCAGGGCAAAGGGGAGCCATAGGGAGCAGGGGGTACAGAATGGATAAAAAGTGGAGAATCGTGGGGAACACTGCATATAGAGAGGAACCAAAGGGAGCAGGGGGAACGGATTGAAAATGGTGGAGAACTGTGGGGAACACTGCAGAACAGAGGGGAACCAATGGGGGCAGTGGGAACGGATTGGAAAAAGTGGGGAACCGTGGGGAACAATGCAGAACAGAGGGGAACCAAAGGGAGCAGGGGGAATTGATTGGTAAAGTGGGGAACCGTGGGGAACAATGCATTACAGAGGGGAACGAAAGGGAGCAGGGGGAACGGATATAAAAAAAGAGGGGAACCGTGGGGAAAAATGCAGGACAGAGGGGAACGAAAGGGAGCAGGTGGAACGGATTGGAAAAAGTGGGGAACCGTGGGGAACACTGCAGGACAGAGGGGAACCAAAGGGAGCAGGGGGTACAGGTTGGAAAAAGTGTGGAATTGTGGGAAACACTGCAGAACAGAGGCGAACCAAATGGCGCAGGGGGAAGAGATTGGAAAAAATCTGGAGAACCATGGGGAAACTGCAGAACAGAGGTGAACCAAAGAGAGCATGGGAACAGATTAGAAAAAATGTGGAAAAACGTGCGGAACAATGCAGAACAGAGCGGAACCAAAGGGAGCAGGTGGAACAGCTCGGTAATGTGGGGAAATGTGGGGAACAATGCAGAACAGAGCGAAACCAAAGGGTGCAGGGGGAACAGCTCGGAAATGTGGGGAACCGTGGGGAACAATGCAGAACAGAGGGGAACCAAAGGGAGCCGGTGGAATGGGTTGGAAAACGTGGGCATCCGTGGGGATCATTGCAGAATAGAGGGGAAACAAAGGGAGCAGGGGTAACGGATTGGAAAAAGAGGAGAACCGTGGAGAACTGCAGGACAGAGGGGAACCAAATGGAGCAGGGGAATCGGATTGGAAAAAGTGGAGAACCGTGGGGAACACTGCAGCACAATGGGGAAACATGGGGAGCAGGGGGAACGGATTGAAAAAAGTGGGGAACGAAGTGGAAAAATGCAGAACAGTGGGTAAACACAGGGAGCAGGGGAAACGGATTGGAAGAAGTGGGGAACCGTGTGGGAAAAATGCAGAAGAGTGGGGAACCAAAGTGAGCAGGGGGAACGGATTGGAAAAGGTGGAGAACTATGGGGAACACTGCAGAACAGAGGTGAACCAAAGGAAGTAGGAGGAACGAATTCGAAAAAGTGGGGAACCATGGGGAACACTGCAGAACAGAGGGGAATCAAAGGGAGCAGGGGGAGCGGATTGGAAAAAGGGGGAACTGTGGGGAAAATTGCAGAACAGAGGGGAACAAAAGGGAGCAGGGGGAACCGATTGGAAAAAGTGGGGAACTGTGGCGAACACTGCAGAAAAAAGGGGAGCAAAAGGGAGAAGGGGGTACGGATTGGAAAAAGTTGGGAAGCGTGTGGAACACTGCAGAACAGAGGGGAACCAAAGGGAGCAGGGGGAACAGATTGGAAAAAATGTGGAGAAACGTGGGGAAACTGCAGAACAGAGGAGAACCAAAGGGAGCAGGTGGAACAGATTGGAAAAAATATGGAGAACCGTGGGGAAAACAGCAGAACAGATGGGAGCCAAAGGAGCAGGGGGAACAGATTAGAAAAAAGTGGAGAATTGGGGAAAACTGCAGAACAGAGTGGAACCAAAGGGAGCAGGGGGAACAGATTGGAAAAAATGTGGAGAACCATGGGGAAACTGCAGAACAGAGATGAACCAAAGGGAGCATAGGAACAGATTAGAAAAAATGTGGAGAACCGTGGGAAACAATGCAGAACAAAGCGAAACCAAAGGGAGCAGGGGGAACTGCTCAGAAATGTGGGGAACAATGCAGAACAGAGGGGAACCAAAGGGAGCCGGGGGAACGGGTTGGAAAAAGTGAATAACCGTGGGGAACACTGCAGGACAAAGGGGAACCAAAGGGAGCAGGGGATACAGGTTGGAAAGTGTGGAGAACCGTGGGGAAAAGTGCAGGACAGAGGGTAACGAAAGGGAGCAAGGTGAACGGATTTGAAAAAGTGGGGAACCGTGGGGAAAAATGCAGGACAGAGGGGAACCAAAGGGAGCAGGGGGTACAGGTTGGAAAAAATGTGGAGAACCATGGGGAAACAGCAGAACAGAGATGAACCAAAGGGAGCAGGGAGAACAGATTGGAAAAAGTGGGGAATCCTGGGAAACACTGCAGAAAAGAGGGGAACCAAAGAGAGTGGGGGAAACAGATTGGAAAAAGTGGGGAACAGTGTGGAAAATGCAGAAGATTGAGGAAACAAGGGGAGCAGGGGGGTATACATTGGAAAAAGTGGGGAACTGTGGGGAACAATGTAGAACAGAGGGGAACCAAAGAGAGCACGGCGAACAGATTGTAAAAAGTGTGGAGCCATGGCGAACACTGCAGGACAGAGGGGAACCAAAGGGAGCAGGGAGAACAGATTGAAAAAAGTGGGGAATCTTGGGGAACACTGCAGAAAAGAGGGGAACCAAAGGGATTAGGGGGAACAGATTGGAAAAAATGTGGAGAACCGTGGGGAAGCTGCAGAACAGAGATGAACCAAAGGGAGCATGGGAACAGATTATAAAAAATGTGGAGAACCGTGGGGAACAATGCAGAACAGAGCGGAAACAAAGGGAGCAGGTGGAACTGCTCGGTAATGTGGGGAAACGTCGGGAACAATGCAGAACGGAGGGGAACCAAAGGGAGCCGGGGGAATGGGTTGGAAAACGTGGGGAACCATGGGGTACATTGCAGAACAGAAGGGATCCAAAGGGAGCAGGGGAAATGGATTGGAAAAAGTGGGAAGAGTGGGGAACACTCCAGAACAGAGGGGAACCAAAGGGAGCAGGGGGAATAGACTGGAAAAAGTGGAGAAGCGTAGGGAACACAGCAGAACAGACGTGAACCAAAGGAAGTAGGGGGAACGGATTGGAAAAAGTGGGGAAGCGTAGGGAACACTGCAGAACAGAGGAGAACCAAAGGGAGCAGGTGGAACAGATTGGAAAAAATGTGGAGAACCGTGGGGAACACTGCAGGACAGAAGGGAACCAAAGGGAGCATGGTGTACCGGTTGGAAAAAGTGGGGAATCGTGGGGAGCACTGCACAATAGAGTGGAACCAAAGGGAGCAGGGGAAATGGATTGGAAAAAGTGGGAAGCATGGAGAACACTCCAGAACAGAGGGGAACCAAAGGGAGCAGGGGGAACAGACTGGAAAAAGTGGAGAACCGTAGGAACACAGCAGAACAGAGGTGAACCAAAGGAAGTAGGGGTAACGGATTGGAAAAAGTGGGGAACCATGGGGAAAACTGCAGGGCAAAGGGGAGCCATAGGGAGCAGGGGGTACAGAATGGATAAAAAGTGGAGAATCGTGGGGAACACTGCATATAGAGAGGAACCAAAGGGAGCAGGGGGAACGGATTGAAAATGGTGGAGAACTGTGGGGAACACTGCAGAACAGAGGGGAACCAATGGGGGCAGTGGGAACGGATTGGAAAAAGTGTGGAATTGTGGGAAACACTGCAGAACAGAGGCGAACCAAAGGGAGCAGGGGGAATTGATTGGTAAAGTGGGGAACCGTGGGGAGCAATGCATTACAGAGGGGAACGAAAGGGAGCAGGGGGAACGGATATAAAAAAAGAGGGGAACCGTGGGGAAAAATGCAGGACAGAGGGGAACGAAAGGGAGCAGGTGGAACGGATTGGAAAAAGTGGGGAACCGTGGGGAACACTGCAGGACAGAGGGGAACCAAAGGGAGCAGGGGGTACAGGTTGGAAAAAGTGTGGAATTGTGGGAAACACTGCAGAACAGAGGCGAACCAAAGGGCGCAGGGGGAAGAGATTGGAAAAAATCTGGAGAACCATGGGGAAACTGCAGAACAGAGGTGAACCAAAGAGAGCATGGGAACAGATTAGAAAAAATGTGGAAAAACGTGCGGAACAATGCAGAACAGAGCGGAACCAAAGGGAGCAGGTGGAACAGCTCGGTAATGTGGGGAAATGTGGGGAACAATGCAGAACAGAGGGGAAACAAAGGGTGCAGGGGGAACAGCTCGGAAATGTGGGGAACCGTGGGGAACAATGCAGAACAGAGGGGAACCAAAGGGAGCCGGTGGAATGGGTTGGAAAACGTGGGCATCCGTGGGGATCATTGCAGAATAGAGGGGAAACAAAGGGAGCAGGGGTAACGGATTGGAAAAAGAGGAGAACCGTGGAGAACTGCAGGACAGAGGGGAACCAAATGGAGCAGGGGAATCGGATTGGAAAAAGTGGAGAACCGTGGGGAACACTGCAGCACAATGGGGAAACATGGGGAGCAGGGGGAACGGATTGAAAAAAGTGGGGAACGAAGTGGAAAAATGCAGAACAGTGGGTAAACACAGGGAGCAGGGGAAACGGATTGGAAGAAGTGGGGAACCGTGTGGGAAAAATGCAGAAGAGTGGGGAACCAAAGTGAGCAGGGGGAACGGATTGGAAAAGGTGGAGAACTATGGGGAACACTGCAGAACAGAGGTGAACCAAAGGAAGTAGGAGGAACGAATTCGAAAAAGTGGGGAACCATGGGGAACACTGCAGAACAGAGGGGAATCAAAGGGAGCAGGGGGAGCGGATTGGAAAAAGGGGGAACTGTGGGGAAAATTGCAGAACAGAGGGGAACAAAAGGGAGCATGGGGAACAGATTGGAAAAAATGTGGAGAACCATGGGGAAACTGCAGAACAGAGATGAACCAAAGGGAGCATAGGAACAGATTAGAAAAAATGTGGAGAACCGTGGGAAACAATGCAGAACAAAGCGAAACCAAAGGGAGCAGGGGGAACTGCTCAGAAATGTGGGGAACCGTGGGGAACAATGCAGAACAGAGGGGAACCAAAGGGAGCCGGGGGAACGGGTTGGAAAAAGTGAATAACCGTGGGGAACACTGCAGGACAAAGGGGAACCAAAGGGAGCAGGGGATACAGGTTGGAAAATGTGGAGAACCGTAGGGAAAAGTGCAGGACAGAGGGTAACGAAAGGGAGCAAGGTGAACGGATTTGAAAAAGTGGGGAACCGTGGGGAAAAATGCAGGACAGAGGGGAACCAAAGGGAGCAGGGGGTACAGGTTGGAAAAAATGTGGAGAACCATGGGGAAACAGCAGAACAGAGATGAACCAAAGGGAGCAGGGAGAACAGATTGGAAAAAGTGGGGAATCCTGGGAAACACTGCAGAAAAGAGGGGAACCAAAGAGAGTGGGGGAAACAGATTGGAAAAAGTGGGGAACAGTGTGGAAAATGCAGAAGATTGAGGAAACAAGGGGAGCAGGGGGGTATACATTGGAAAAAGTGGGGAACTGTGGGGAACAATGTAGAACAGAGGGGAACCAAAGAGAGCACGGCAAACAGATTGTAAAAAGTGTGGAGCCATGGCGAACACTGCAGGACAGAGGGGAACCAAAGGGAGCAGGGAGAACAGATTGGAAAAAGTGGGGAATCTTGGGGAACACTGCAGAAAAGAGGGGAACCAAAGGGATTAGGGGGAACAGATTGGAAAAAATGTGGAGAACCGTGGGGAAGCTGCAGAACAGAGATGAACCAAAGGGAGCATGGGAACAGATTATAAAAAATGTGGAGAACCGTGGGGAACAATGCAGAACAGAGCGGAAACAAAGGGAGCCGGGGGAATGGGTTGGAAAACGTGGGGAACCATGGGGTACATTGCAGAACAGAAGGGATCCAAAGGGAGCAGGGGAAATGGATTGGAAAAAGTGGGAAGAGTGGTGAACACTCCAGAACAGAGGGGAACCAAAGGGAGCAGGGGGAACAGACTGGAAAAAGTGGAGAAGCGTAGGGAACACAGCAGAACAGACGTGAACCAAAGGAAGTAGGGGGAACGGATTGGAAAAAGTGGGGAAGCATAGGGAACACTGCAGAACAGAGGAGAACCAAAGGGAGCAGGTGGAACAGATTGGAAAAAATGTGGAGAACCGTGGGGAACACTGCAGGACAGAAGGGAACTAAAGGGAGCATGGTGTACCGGTTGGAAAAAGTGGGGAATCGTGGGGAGCACTGCACAATAGAGTGGAACCAAAGGGAGCAGGGGAAATGGATTGGAAAAAGTGGGAAGCATGGAGAACACTCCAGAACAGAGGGGAACCAAAGGGAGCAGGGGGAACAGACTGGAAAAAGTGGAGAACTGTAGGAACACAGCAGAACAGAGGTGAACCAAAGGAAGTAGGGGTAACGGATTGGAAAAAGTGGGGAACCATGGGGAACACTGCAGGGCAAAGGGAAGCCATAGGGAGCAGGGGGTACAGAATGGATAAAAAGTGGAGAATCGTGGGGAACACTGCATATAGAGAGGAACCAAAGGGAGCAGGGGGAACGGATTGAAAATGGTGGAGAACTGTGGGGAACACTGCAGAACAGAGGGGAACCAATGGGGGCAGTGGGAACGGATTGGAAAAAGTGGGGAACCGTGGGGAACAATGCAGAACAGAGGGGAACCAAAGGGAGCAGGGGGAATTGATTGGTAAAGTGGGGAACCGTGGGGAACAATGCATTACAGAGGGGAACGAAAGGGAGCAGGGGGAACGGATATAAAAAAAGAGGGGAACCGTGGGGAAAAATGCAGGACAGAGGGGAACGAAAGGGAGCAGGTGGAACGGATTGGAAAAAGTGGGGAACCGTGGGGAACACTGCAGGACAGAGGGGAACCAAAGGGAGCAGGGGGTACAGGTTGGAAAAAGTGTGGAATTGTGGGAAACACTGCAGAACAGAGGCGAACCAAAGGGCGCAGGGGGAAGAGATTGGAAAAAATCTGGAGAACCATGGGGAAACTGCAGAACAGAGGTGAACCAAAGAGAGCATGGGAACAGATTAGAAAAAATGTGGAAAAACGTGCAGAACAATGCAGAACAGAGCGGAACCAAAGGGAGCAGGTGGAACAGCTCGGAAATGTGGGGAACCGTGGGGAACAATGCAGAACAGAGGGGAACCAAAGGGAGCCGGTGGAATGGGTTGGAAAACGTGGGCATCCGTGGGGATCATTGCAGAATAGAGGGGAAACAAAGGGAGCAGGGGTAACGGATTGGAAAAAGAGGAGAACCGTGGAGAACTGCAGGACAGAGGGGAACCAAATGGAGCAGGGGAATCGGATTGGAAAAAGTGGAGAACCGTGGGGAACACTGCAGCACAATGGGGAAACATGGGGAGCAGGGGGAACGGATTGAAAAAAGTGGGGAACGAAGTGGAAAAATGCAGAACAGTGGGTAAACACAGGGAGCAGGGGAAACGGATTGGAAGAAGTGGGGAACCGTGTGGGAAAAATGCAGAAGAGTGGGGAACCAAAGTGAGCAGGGGGAACGGATTGGAAAAGGTGGAGAACTATGGGGAACACTGCAGAACAGAGGTGAACCAAAGGAAGTAGGAGGAACGAATTCGAAAAAGTGGGGAACCATGGGGAACACTGCAGAACAGAGGGGAATCAAAGGGAGCAGGGGGAGCGGATTGGAAAAAGGGGGAACTGTGGGGAAAATTGCAGAACAGAGGGGAACAAAAGGGAGCAGGGGGAACCGATTGGAAAAAGTGGGGAACTGTGGCGAACACTGCAGAAAAAAGGGGAGCAAAAGGGAGAAGGGGGTACGGATTGGAAAAAGTTGGGAAGCGTGTGGAACACTGCAGAACAGAGGGGAACCAAAGGGAGCAGGGGGAACAGATTGGAAAAAATGTGGAGAAACGTGGGGAAACTGCAGAACAGAGAGGAACCAAAGGGAGCAGGGGGAACGGATTGGAAAAAGTGGGGAAGCGTAGGGAACACTACAGAACAGAGGAGAACCAAAGGGAGCAGGTGGAACAGATTGGAAAAAATATGGAGAACCGTGGGGAAAACAGCAGAACAGATGGGAGCCAAAGGAGCAGGGGGAACAGATTAGAAAAAAGTGGAGAATTGGGGAAAACTGCAGAACAGTGGGGAACCAAAGGGAGCAGGGGAAATGGATTGGAAAAAGTGGGGAAGCGTGGGGAACACTCCAGAACAGAGTGGAACCAAAGGGAGCAGGGGGAACAGATTGGAAAAAATGTGGAGAACCATGGGGAAACTGCAGAACAGAGATGAACCAAAGGGAGCATAGGAACAGATTAGAAAAAATGTGGAGAACCGTGGGAAACAATGCAGAACAAAGCGAAACCAAAGGGAGCAGGGGGAACTGCTCAGAAATGTGGGGAACCGTGGGGAACAATGCAGAACAGAGGGGAACCAAAGGGAGCCGGGGGAACGGGTTGGAAAAAGTAAATAACCGTGGGGAACACTGCAGGACAAAGGGGAACCAAAGGGAGCAGGGGATACAGGTTGGAAAGTGTGGAGAACCGTGGGGAAAAGTGCAGGACAGAGGGTAACGAAAGGGAGCAAGGTGAACGGATTTGAAAAAGTGGGGAACCGTGGGGAAAAATGCAGGACAGAGGGGAACCAAAGGGAGCAGGGGGTACAGGTTGGAAAAAATGTGGAGAACCATGGGGAAACAGCAGAACAGAGATGAACCAAAGGGAGCAGGGAGAACAGATTGGAAAAAGTGGGGAATCCTGGGAAACACTGCAGAAAAGAGGGGAACCAAAGAAAGTGGGGGAAACAGATTGGAAAAAGTGGGGAACAGTGTGGAAAATGCAGAAGATTGAGGAAACAAGGGGAGCAGGGGGGTAGACATTGGAAAAAGTGGGGAACTGTGGGGAACAATGTAGAACAGAGGGGAACCAAAGATAGCACGGCGAACAGATTGTAAAAAGTGTGGAGCCATGGCGAACACTGCAGGACAGAGGGGAACCAAAGGGAGCAGGGAGAACAGATTGGAAAAAGTGGGGAATCTTGGGGAACACTGCAGAAAAGAGGGGAACCAAAGGGATTAGGGGGAACAGATTGGAAAAAATGTGGAGAACCGTGGGGAAGCTGCAGAACAGATGGGAACCAAAGAGAGTACGGTGAACAGATTCGAAAAAGTGTGGAGCCATGGGGAACACTGCAGGACAGAGGGGAACCAAAGGGAGCAGGGAGAACAGATTGGAAAAAATGTGGAGAACCGTGGGGAAACTGCAGAACAGAGGGGAACCAATGGGAGCGGGGGAAACAGATTGGAAAAAGTAGGGAACAGTGTGGAAAATGCAGAAGAGTGAGGAAACAAAGGGAGCAGGGGGTATACATTGGAAAAAGTGGGGAACTGTGGGGAACACTGTAGAACAGAGGGGAACCAAAGAGAGCACGGCGAACAGATTGTAAAAAGTGTGGAGCCATGGCGAACAGTGCAGGACAGAGGGGAACCAAAGGGAGCAGGGAGAACAGATTGGAAAAAGTGGGGAATCTTTGGGAACACTGCAGAAAAGAGGGGAACCAAAGGGATCAGGGGGAACAGATTGGAAAAAATGTGGAGAACTGTGGGGAAGCTGCAGAACAGAGGGGAACCAAAGGCGCAGGGGGAACAGATTGGAAAAAATTGGGGAACTGTCTGGAACACAGCAGAACAGAGGGGAAAAAAAGGGAGCATGGGAACAGATTGGAAAAAATGTGGAGAACCATTAGGAACACTGCAGAACAGAGAGGACCCAAAGGGAGCAGAGGGAAGAACTCGGAAAAGTGGGGAACCGTGGGGAACACTGCAGAATAGAGGGGAACTAAGAGAGCAGGGGGAATGGATTGGAAAAAGTGGAGAACTGTGAAGAACACTGCAGACAGAGAGGAACCAAAGCGAGCACGGCAAACAAATTGGAAAATAGTGGAGAAGTGGGGAACACTGCAGAACAGTGGGGAACCAAAGGGAGCGGGGGAAACAGATTGGAAAAAGTGGGGAACAGTGTGGAAAATGCAGAAGAGTGAGGAAACAAAGGGAGCAGGGGGAACAGATTGGAAAAAGTGGGGAACGGTGTGGAAACTGCAGAAGTGAGGTGAACCAAAGGAGCAGGGGGAACAGATTGGAAAAAAATGGGGAACCGTGGAGAACACTGCAGAACAGAGGGGAAAAAAAGGGAGAAGGGGAACAGATTGGAAAAAATGTGATGAACCGTGGGGAACACTGCAGAACAGAGGGGAACCAAAGGAGCAAGGGCAACTGATTAGAAAAAGAGGGGAACCGTGGGGAACACTGCAGAACAGAGGGGAACCAAAGGAGCATGGGGAAGAGATTGGAAAAAGTGGAAACTGTGGGGAAACCTGCAGAACAGAGGGGAGCCCAAGGAGAAGGGAGACCAGATTGGAAAAAGTGGGGAACGGTGTGTAAAAATGCAGAAGAGTGAGGAAACAAAGGGAGCAGGGGGAACAGATTGGAAAAAGTGGGGAACGGTGTGGAACAATGCAGAACAGTGGGGAACCAAAGGGAGCAGGAGGAACAGATTGGAAAAAGTCAGGAACCGTGGAGAACCCTGCAGAACAGAGGGGAACCAAAGGGAGCAGGTGGAACAGATTGGAAAAAGTGGGGAACTGTATAGGAAACTGCAGAATGCAGGGGAACCAACGGTGGAGGGGGAACAGATTGGAAAAAGTGGAAACTGTGGGGAAAACTGCAGAACAGAGGGGAGCCCAAGGAGAAGGGGGAACAGATTGGAAAAAGTGGGGAACGGTGTGGAAAATGCAGAAGAGTGGAGAAACAACGGGAGCAGGGTGAACGGATTGGAAAAAGTGGGGAACAGTGTGGAACACTGCAGAACAGAGGGGAATCAAAGGAAGCAGGGGGAAGGGATTGGAAAAAGTGGGGAACCGTTTGGAACACTGCACAACAGAGGGGAACCAAAGGAGCACGGGGAAGAGATTGGAAAAATTGGGAAACCATGGAGGACAGTGCAGGACGGAGGGGAACCAAAGGGAGCAGGGGGAACAGATTGGAAAAAGTGTGGAACCGTGGGGAACACTGCAGGACAGATGGGAACCAAAGGGAACAGGAGGTACAGGTTGGAAAAAGTGGGGAACCGTTGGCGAACACTGCAGAACAGTGCGGAACCAAAGGGAGCAGGGGGAACAGATTGCAATAAGTGGGGAACAGTGGGCAATATTGCAGAAAAGAGGGGAATCAAATTGAGCATGGGAACAGATTGGAAAAATCGGGGAACCGTGTGGAACAATGCAGAACAGTGGGAAACCAAAGGGAGCAGGGAGAACGGATTGGAAAATGTGGGGAACCGTGGGGAGCACTGCAGTACAGAGGGGAACTAAAGAGAGCAAGGGGAACGGATTGGAAAAGTGGGGAACTGTGGGTGAAAATGCAGGACAGAGGGGAACCAAAGGGAGCAGGGAGAACGGATTGGAAAATGTGGGGAACCGTGGGGAGCACTGCAGTACAGAGGGGAACTAAAGAGAGCAAGGGGAACGGATTGGAAAAGTGGGGAACTGTGGGGGAAAATGCAGGACAGAGGGGAACCAAAGGGAGCAGGGGGAATGGATTGGAAAAAGTGGGTAACCGTGGGGAACACTGCAGAACACTCCGGAACCAAAGGGAGCAGGGGGAACAGCTCGGAAAAGTGGGGAACCGTGGGGAACAATGCAGAATAAAGGAGAACCAAACGGAGCAGGGGGAACAGATTGGAAAAAGTGGGGAAACGTGGGGAGTTCTGCAGAACAGTGGGGAACCAAAAGGAGCAGGGGGAATGGATTGGAAAAAGTGGGGAACCGTGGAGAACATTGCAGGACAGAGGGGAAACAAAGGGAGCAGGGTGAACTGATTGGAAAAAGTGGGGAAACGTGGGGAACACTGCAGGACAGAGGGGAAACAAAGGGAGCAGGGGAAACAGATTTGAAAAATTGGAGAACAGTGTGGAAAAATGCAGAAGAGTGGGGAAACAAAGGGAGCAGGGGGAATAGATTGTAAAAAGTGGGGTACCCTGTGGAAAAATGCAGAAGAGAGGGGAACCAAAGGGAGCAGGGGGAACAGATTGGAAAAAGTGGGGAATCGTGAGGAGCACTACACAATAGATTGGAACCAAAGGGAGCAGGGGAAATGGATTGGAAAAAGTGGGGAAGCGTGGGGAACACTCCAGAACAGAGTGGAACCAAAGGGAGCAGGGGGAACAGATTGGAAAAAGTGGGGAACTGTGGGAAACACTGCAGGAAAGAGGGGAACCAAAGGGAGCAGGGTTAAAAGTTAGAAAAAGTGGGGAAACTTGGGGAACACTGCAGAACAGAGGGGAACCAAAGGGTGCAGGGGGAACAGCTCGGAAATGTGGGGAACCGTGGGGAACAATGCAGAACAGAGGGGAATCAAAGGGAGCAAGGGAAACGGATTGAAAATGGTGGAGAACTGTGGGGAACACTGCAGAACAGAGGGGAACCAATGGGAGCAGTGGGAACGGATTGGAAAAAGTGGGGAACCGTGGGGAACAATGCAGAACAGAGGGGAACCAAAGGGAGCAGGGGGAATTGATTGGTAAAGTGTGGAACCGTGGGGAACAATGCATGACAGAGGGGAACGAAAGGGAGCAGGGGGAACGGATTTTAAAAAAGTGGGGAACCGTGGGGAAAAACGCAGGACAGAGGGGAACGAAAGGGAGCAGGTGGAACGGATTGGAAAAAGTGGGGAACTGTGGGGAACACTGCAGGACAGAGGGGAACCAAAGGGAGCAGGGGGTACAGGTTGGAAAAAGTGTGGAATTGTGGGAAACACTGCAGAACAGAGGCGAACCAAAGGGAGCAGGGGGAAGAGATTGGAAAAAATCTGGAGAACCATGGGGAAACTGCAGAACAGAGGTGAACCAAAGAGAGCATGGGAACAGATTAGAAAAAATGTGGAAAACCGTGCGGAACAATGCAGAACAGAACGGAACCAAAGGGATCAGGTGGAACAGCTCGGTAATGTGGGGAAACGTGAGGAACAATGCAGAACAGAGGGGAACCAAAGGGAGCCGGGGGTATGGGTTGGAAAACGTGGGGATCCGTGGGGATCATTGCAGAATAGAGGGGAAACAAAGGGAGCAGGGGTAACGGATTGGAAAAAGAGGGGAACCGTGGAGAACACTGCAGGACAGAGGGGAAACAAATAGAGCAGGGGAATCGGATTGGAAAAAGTAGAGAACCGTGGGGAACACTGCAGCACAGTGGGGAAACATGGGGAGCAGGGGGAACGGATTGAAAAAAGTGGGGAACGAAGTGGAAAAATGCAGAACAGTGGGTAAACAAAGGGAGCAGGGGAAACGGATTGGAAAAAGTGGGGATCCGTGTGGAAAAATGCAGAAGAGTGGGGAAACAAAGTGAGCAGGGGGAACGCATTGGAAAAGGTGGAGAACTGTGGGGAACACTGCAGAACAGAGGGGAACCAAAGGGAGCAGGGAGAACGGATTGGAAAATGTGGGGAACCATGGGGAGCACTGCAGTACAGAGGGGAACTAAAGAGAGCAAGGGGAACGGATTGGAAAAGTGGGGAACTGTAGGGGAAAATGCAGGACAGAGGGGAACCAAAGGGAGCAGGGGGAATGGATTGGAAAAAGTGGGTAACAGTGGGGAACACTGCAGAACACTCCGGAACCAAAGGGAGCAGGGGGAACAGCTCGGAAAAGTGGGGAACCGTGGGGAACACTGCAGAATAAAGGAGAACCAAACGCAGCAGGGGGAACAGATTGGAAAAAGTGGGGAATCGTGGGGAGTTCTGCAGAACAGTGGGGAACCAAAAGGAGCAGGGGGAATGGATTGGAAAAAGTGGGGAACCGTGGAGAACATTGCAGGACAGAGGGGAAACAAAGGGAGCAGGGTGAACTGATTGGGAAAAGTGGGGAACCGTGGGGAACACTGCAGGACAGAGGGGAAACAAAGGGAGCAGGGGGAATAGATTGTAAAAAGTGGGGTACCCTGTGGAAAAATGCAGAAGAGAGGGGAACCAAAGGGAGCAGGGGGAACAGATTGGAAAAAGTGGGGAATCGTGAGGAGCACTACACAATAGATTGGAACCAAAGGGAGCAGGGGAAATGGATTGGAAAAAGTGGGGAAGCGTGGGGAACACTCCAGAACAGAGTGGAACCAAAGGGAGCAGGGGGAACAGATTGGAAAAAGTGGGGAACTGTGGGAAACACTGCAGGAAAGAGGGGAACCAAAGGGAGCAGGGTTAAAAGTTAGAAAAAGTGGGGAACCTTGGGGAACACTGCAGAACAGAGGGGAACCAAAGGGTGCAGGGGGAATAGCTCGGAAATGTGGGGAACCGTGGGGAACAATGCAGAACAGAGGGGAACCAAAGGAAGCAGGGGGAATTGATTGGTAATGTGTGGAACCGTGGGGAACAATGCATGACAGAGGGGAACGAAGGGGAGCAGGGGGAACGGATTTTTAAAAAGTGGGGAACCGTGGGGAAAAACGAAGGACAGAGGGGAACGAAAGGGAGCAGGTGGAACGGATTGGAAAAAGTGGGGAACCGTGGGGAACACTGCAGGACAGAGGGGAACCAAAGGGAGCAGGGGGTACAGGTTGGAAAAAGTGTGGAATTGTGGGAAACACTGCAGAACAGAGGCGAAACAAAGGGAGCAGGGGGAAGAGATTGGAAAAAATCTGGAGAACCATGGGGAAACTGCAGAACAGAGGTGAACCAAAGAGAGCATGGGAACAGATTAGAAAAAATGTGGAACACCGTGCGGAACAATGCAGAACAGAACGGAACCAAAGGGAGCAGGTGGAACAGCTCGGTAATGTGGGGAAACGTGGGGAACAATGCAGAACAGAGGGGAACCAAAGGGAGCCGGGGGTATGGATTGGAAAACGTGGGGATCCGTGGGGATCATTGCAGAATAGAGGCGAAACAAAGGGAGCAGGGGTAACGGATTGGAAAAACAGGGGAACCGTGGAGAACTCTGCAGGACAGAGGGGAAACAAATAGAGCAGGGGAATCGGATAGGAAAAAGTAGAGAACCGTGGGGAACACTGCAGCACAGTGGGGAAACATGGGGAGCAGGGGGAACGGATTGAAAAAAGTGGGGAACGAAGTGGAAAAATGCAGAACAGTGGGTAAAAAAAGGGAGCAGGGGAAACGGATTGGAAAAAGTGGGGATCCGTGTGGAAAAATGCAGAAGAGTGGGGAAACAAAGTGAGCAGGGGGAACGCATTGGAAAAGGTGGAGAACTGTGGGGAACACTGCAGAACAGAGGTGTACCAAAGGAAGTAGGAGGAACGAATTCGAAAAAGTGGGGAACCATGGGGAATACTGCAGAACAGAGGGGAATCAAAGGGAGCAGGGGGAGCGGATTGGAAAAAGGGGGAACTGTGGGGAAAACTGCAGAACAGAGGGGAACAAAAGGGAGCAGGGGGAACGGATTGGAAAAAGTGGAAAACTGTGGCGAACACTGCAGAAAAAAGGGGAGCCAAAGGGAGAAAGGGGTACGGATTGGAAAAAGTGGGGAAGCGTGTGGAACACTGCAGAACAGAGGGGAGCCAAAGGATCAGGGGGAACAGATTATATAAAAGTGGAGAACTGGGGAAAACTGCAGAACAGTGGGGAACCAAAGGGAGCAGGGGAAACAGATTTGAAAAAGTGGAGAACAGTGTGGAAAAATGCAGCAGAGTGGGAAAACAAAGGGAGCAGGGGGTACAGATTGTAAAAAGTGGGGAACCCTGTGGAAAAATGCAGAAGAGTGGGGAACCAAGGGGAGCAGGGGGAACGGATTGGGAAAAGTGGGGAATCGTGGGGAACCTGCAGGACAGAGGGGAACCAAAGGGAGCATGCGGAACAGATTGGAAAAAGTGGGGAATTGTGAGGAGCACTGCACAATAGATTGGAACCAAAGGGAGCAGGGGAAATGGATTGGAAAAAGTGGGGAAGCGTGGGGAACACTCCAGAACAGAGTGGAACCAAAGGGAGCAGGTGGAACAGATTGGAAAAAGTGGGGAACCGTGGGAAACACTGCAGAACAGAGGTGAACCAAAGGAATAGGAGGAACGGATTGGAAAAAGTGGGGAACCATGGGGAACACTGCAGAACAGAGGGGAACCAAAGGGTGCAGGGGGAACAGCTCGGAAATGTGGGTAACCGTGGGGAACAATGCAGAACAGACGGGAACCAAAGGGAGCAAGGGAAACAAATTGGAAAAAGTGGGGAACCATGGGGAACATTGCAGGGCAGAGGGGAACCAGAGGGAGCAGGGGGTACAGAATGTAAAAAATGTGGAGAATCGTGGGGAACACTGCAGAACAAAGGGGAACCAAAGGGAGCAGGAGGAACAGATTGTTAAAATTGGGCCCATGGGGAACACTGCAGGACAGAGGGGAACCAAAGGGAGCAGGGTTTAAAAGTTGGAAAAAGTGGGGAACCTTGGGAAACACTGCAGAACAGAGAGGAATCAAAGGAGGCAGGGGGAGCGGATTGCAAAAAGTGGGGTACTGTGGGGAAAACTGCAGAACAGAGTGGAACAAAAGGGAGCAGGGGGAACGGATTGGAAAAAGTGGGGAACTGTGGGGAACACTGCAGAACAGAGGGGAACAAAAGGGAGCAGGGGGAACAGATTGGAAAAAATGTGGAGAACCGTGGGGAAACTGCAGAACAGAGAGGAACCAAAGGGAGCAGGGGGAACGGATTGGAAAAAGTGGGGAAGCGTAGGGAATACTGCTGAACAGAGGAAAACCAAAGGGAGCAGGTGGAACAGATTGGAAAAAATATGGAGAACCGTGGGGAAAACAGCAGAACAGAGGGGAGCCAAAGGAGCAGGGGGAACAGATTAGAAAAAAGTGGAGAATTGGGGAAAACTGCAGAACAGTGGGGAACCAAAGGGAGCAGGGGAAATGGATTGGAAAAAGTGGGGAAGCGTTGGGAACACTCCAGAAAAGAGTGGAACCAAAGGGAGCAGGGGGAACAGATTGGAAAAAATGTGGAGAACCATGGGGAAACTGCAGAACAGAGATGAACCAAAGGGAGCATAGGAACAGATTAGAAAAAATGTGGAGAACCGTGCGAAACAATGCAGAACAAAGCGGAACCAAAGGGAGCAGGGGGAACTGCTCAGAAATGTGGGGAACCGTGGGGAACAATGCAGAACAGAGGGGAACCAAAGGGATTCGGGGGAACGGGTTGGAAAAAGTGAATAACCGTGGGGAACACTGCAGGACAGAGGGGAACCAAAGGGAGCAGGGTATACAGGTTGGAAAGTGTGGAGAACCGTGGGGAAAAGTGCAGGACAGAGGGTAACGAAAGGGAGCAAGGTGAACGGATTTGAAAAAGTGGGGAACCGTGGGGAAAAATGCAGAAGAGTGGGGAACCAAAGGGAGCAGGGGGAACGGATTGGAAAAAGTGGGGAATCGTGGGGAACACTGCAGGACAGAGGGGAACCAAAGGGAGCATGCGGAACAGATTGGAAAAAGTGGGGGATCGTAAGGAGCACTGCACAATAGATTGGAACCAAAGGGAGCAGGGGAAATGGATTGGAAAAAGTGGGGAAGCGTGGGGAACACTCCAGAACAGAGTGGAACCAAAGGGAGCAGGTGGAACAGATTGGAAAAAGTGGGGAACCGTGGGAAACACTGCAGAACAGAGGTGAACCAAAAGAATAGGAGGAACGGATTGGAAAAAGTGGGGAACCATGGGGAACACTGCAGAACAGAGGGGAACCAAAGGGTGCAGGGGGAACAGCTCGGAAATGTGGGTAACCGTGGGGAACAATGCAGAACAGACGGGAACCAAAGGGAGCAAGGGAAACAAATTGGAAAAAGTGGGGAACCATGGGGAACACTGCAGGGCAGAGGGGAACCAGAGGGAGCAGGGGGTACAGAATGTAAAAAATGTGGAGAATCGTGGGGAACACTGCAGAACAAAGGGGAACCAAAGGGAGCAGGAGGAACAGATTGTTAAAATTGGGCCCATGGGGAACACTGCAGGACAGAGGGGAACCAAAGGGAGCAGGGTTTAAAAGTTGGAAAAAGTGGGGAACCTTGGGAAACACTGCAGAACAGAGAGGAATCAAAGGAGGCAGGGGGAGCGGATTGCAAAAAGTGGGGTACTGTGGGGAAAACTGCAGAACAGAGTGGAACAAAAGGGAGCAGGGGGAACGGATTGGAAAAAGTGGGGAACTGTGGGGAACACTGCAGAACAGAGGGGAACAAAAGGGAGCAGGGGAAACGGATTGGAAAAAGTGGGGAACCATGGGGAACACTGCAGAACAGTGGGGAACCAAAGGGAGCAGGGGCAACGGATTGAAAAAAGTGGGGAACAGAGTGGAAAAATGCAGAACAGTGGGTAAACAAAGGGAGCAGGGGAAACGGATTGGAAGAAGTGGGGAACCGTGTGGAAAAATGCAGATCAGAGGGGAACCAAAGGGAGCAGGGGGAATGGATTGTTGAAGTGGGGAACCGTTGGGAAAAATGCAGGGCAGAGGGGAACGAAAGGGAGCATGGGGAACGGATCTGAAAAAGTGGGGAACCATGATGAAAAATGCAGGACAGAGAGGAACGAAAGGGAGCAGGTGGAACGGATTAGAAAAAGTGGGGAACCGTGGGGAACACTGCAGGACAGAGGGGAACCAAAGGGAGCAGGGGGTACAGGTTGGAAAAGGTGTGGAATCGTGGGAAACACTGCAGAACAGAGGGGAACCAAAGGGAGCAGGGGGAACAGATTGGAAAAAATGTGGAGAACCATGGGGAAACTGTAGAACAGAGATGAACCAAAGGGAGCATAGGAACAGATTAGAAAAAATGTGGAGAACCGTGGGAAACAATGCAGAACAAAGCGGAACCAAAGGAAGCACGGGGAACTGCTCAGAAATGTGGGGAACAGTGGGGAACAATGCAAAACAGAGGGGAACCAAAGGGAGCCGTGGAAACGGGTTGGAAAAAGTGAATAACCGTGGGGAACACTGCAGGACAGAGGGGAACCAAAGGGAGCAGGGGATACAGGTTGGAAAGTATGAGAACCGTGGGGAAAAGTGCAGGACAGAGGGTAACGAAAGGGAGCAAGATGAACGGATTTGAAAAAGTGGGGAACCGTGGGGAAAAATGCAGGACAGAGGGGAACCAAAGGGAGCAGGGGGTACAGGTTGGAAAAAATGTGGAGAACCATGGGGAAACAGCAGGACAGAGATGAACCAAAGGAGCATGGGAACAGATTAGAAAAAATGTGGAGAACCGTGGGGTACAATGCAGAACAGAGCGGAAACAAAGGGAGCAGGTGGAACTGCTCGGTAATGTGGGGAAACGTCGGGAACAATGCAGAACAGAGGGGAACCAAAGGGAGCCGGGGGAATGGGTTGGAAAACGTGGGGAACCATGGGGATCATTGCAGAACAGAAGGGAACCAAAGGGAGCAGGGGAAATGGATTGGAAAAAGTGAGAAGAGTGGGGAACACTCCAGAACAGAGGGGAACCAAAGGGAGCAGGGGGAACAGACTGGAAAAAGTGGAGAACCGTAGGGAACACAGCAGAACAGAGGTGAACGAAAGGAAGTAGGGGGTACGGATTGGAAAAAGTGGGTAAGCGTAGGGAACACTGCAGAACAGAGGAAAAGCAAAGGGAGCAGGTGGAACAGATTGGAAAAAATGTGGAGAACCGTGGGGAACACTGCAGGACAGAGGGGAACCAAAGGGAGCATGGTGTACCGGTGGGAAAAAGTGGGGAATCGTGGGAAGCACTGCACAATAGAGTGGAACCAAAGGGAGCAGGGGAAATGGATTGGAAAAAGTGGGAAGCATGGGGAACACTCCAGAACAGAGGGGAACCAAAGGGAGCAGGGGGAACAGACTGGAAAAAGTGGAGAACCGTAGGGAACACAGCAGAACAGAGATAAACCAAAGGAAGTAGGGGTAACGGATTGGAAAAAGTGGGGAACCATGGGGAACACTGCAGGGCAAAGGGGAGCCATAGCGAGCAGTGGGTACAGAATGGAAAAAAAGTGGAGAATCGTGGGGAACACTGCATATAGAGAGGAACCAAAGGCAGCAGGGGGAACGGATTGAAAATGGTGGGGAACTGTGGGGAACACTGCAGAACAGAGGGGAACCAATGGGGGCAGTGGGAACGGATTGGAAAAAGTGGGGAACCGTGGGGAACAATGAAGAACAGAGGGGAACCAAAGGGAGCAGGGGGAAGTGATTGGTAAAGTGGGGAACCGTGGGGAACAATGCATGACAGAGGGGAACGAAAGGGAGCAGGGGGAACAGATTTAAAAAAAGAGGGGAACCGTGGGGAAAAATGCAGGACAGAGGGGAACGAAAGGGAGCAGGGGGAATGGATTGGAAAAAGTGGGGAACCGTGGGGAACACTGCAGGACAGAGGGGAACCAAAGGGAGCAGGGGGTACAGGTTGGAAAAAGTGTGGAATCGTGGGAAACACTGCAGAACAGAGGCGAACCAAAGGGCGCAGGGGGAAGAGATTGGCAAAAATCTGGAGAACCATGGGGAAACTGCAGAACAGAGGTGAACCAAAGAGAGCATGGTAACAGATTAGAAAAAATGTGGAAAAACGTGCGGAACAATGCAGAACAGAGCGGAACCAAAGGGAGCAGGTGGAACAGCTCGGTAATGTGGGGAAATGTGGGGAACAATGCAGAACAGAGGGGAACCAAAGGGTGCAGGGGGAACAGCTCGGAAATGTGGGGAACCGTGGGGAACAATGCAGAACAGAGGGGAACCAAAGGGAGCCGGGGCAATGGGTTGGAAAACGTGGGCATCCGTGGGGATCATTGCAGAATAGAGGGGAAACAAAGGGAGCAGGGGTAACGGATTGGAAAAAGAGGAGAACCGTGGATAACACTGCAGGACAGAGGGGAACCAAATGGAGCAGGGGAATCGGATTGGAAAAAGTGGAGAACCGTGGGGAACACTGCAGCACAATGGGGAAACATGGGGAGCAGGGGGAACGGATTGAAAAAAGTGGGGAACGAAGTGGAAAAATGCAGAACAGTGGGTAAACAAAGGGTGCAGGGGAAACGGATTGGAAAAAGTGGGGAACCGTGTGGAAAAATGCAGAAGAGTGCGGAACCAAAGTGAGCATGGGGAACGGATTGGAAAAGGTGGAGAACTATGGGAGACACTGCAGAACAGAGGTGAACCAAAGAAAGTAGGAGGAACGAATTCGAAAAAGTGGGGAACCATGGGGAACACTGCAGAACAGAGGGGAATCAAAGGGAGCAGGGGGAGCGGATTGGAAAAAGGGGGAACTGTGGGGAAAACTGCAGAACAGAGGGGAACAAAAGGGAGCAGGGGGAACACATTGGAAAAAGTGGGGAACTGTGGCGAACACTGCAGAAAAAAGGGGAGCCAAAGGGAGAAGGGGGTACGGATTGGAAAAAGTTTGGAAGCGTGTGCAACACTGCAGAACAGAGGGGAACCAAAGGGAGCAGGGGGAACAGATTGGAAAAAATGTGGAGAACCGTGGGGAAACTGCAGAACAGAGAGGAACCAAAGGGAGCAGGGGGAACGGATTGGAAAAAGTGGGGAAGCGTAGGGAATACTGATGAACAGAGGAAAACCAAAGGGAGCAGGTGGAACAGATTGGAAAAAATATGGAGAACCGTGGGGAAAACAGCAGAACAGAGGGGAGCCAAAGGAGCAGGGGGAACAGATTAGAAAAAAGTGGAGAATTGGGGAAAACTGCAGAACAGTGGGGAACCAAAGGGAGCAGGGGAAATGGATTGGAAAAAGTGGGGAAGCGTTGGGAACACTCTAGAAAAGAGTGGAACCAAAGGGAGCAGGGGGAACAGATTGGAAAAATGTGGAGAACCATGGGGAAACTGCAGAACAGAGATGAACCAAAGGGAGCATAGGAACAGATTAGAAAAAATGTGGAGAACCGTGCGAAACAATGCAGAACAAAGCGGAACCAAAGGGAGCAGGGGGAACTGCTCAGAAATGTGGGGAACCGTGGGGAACAATGCAGAACAGAGGGGAACCAAAGGGATTCGGGGGAACGGGTTGGAAAAAGTGAATAACCGTGGGGAACACTGCAGGACAGAGGGGAACCAAAGGGAGCAGGGTATACAGGTTGGAAAGTGTGGAGAACCGTGGGGAAAAGTGCAGGACAGAGGGTAACGAAAGGGAGCAAGGTGAACGGATTTGAAAAAGTGGGGAACCGTGGGGAAAAATGCAGGACAGAGGGGAACCAAAGGGAGCAGGGGGTACAGGTTGGAAAAAATGTGGAGAACCATGGGGAAACAGCAGAACAGAGATGAACCAAAGGGAGCATGGGAACAGATTAGAAAAAATGTGGAGAACCGTGGGGAACAATGCAGAACAGAGCGGAAACAAAGGGAGCAGGTGGAACTGCTCGGTAATGTTGGGAAACGTCGGGAACAATGTAGAACAGAGGGGAACCAAAGGGAGCCGGGGGAATGGGTTGGAAAACGTGGGGAACCATGGGGATCATTGCAGAACAGAAGGGAACCAAAGGGAGCAGGGGGAACAGACTGGAAAAAGTGGAGAACCGTAGGGAACACAGCAGAACAGAGGTGAACCAAAGGAAGTAGGGGGAACGGATTGGAAAAAGTGGGGAAGCGTAGGGAACACTGCAGAACAGAGGAGAACCAAAGGGAGCAGGTGGAACAGATTGGAAAAAATGTGGAGAACCGTGGGGAACACTGCAGGACAGAGGGGAACCAAAGGGAGCATGGTGTACCGGTTGGAAAAAGTGGGGAATCGTGGGGAGCACTGCACAATAGAGTGGAACCAAAGGGAGCAGGGGAAATGGATTGGAAAAAGTGGGAAGCATGGGGAACACTCCAGAACAGAGGGGAACCAAAGGGAGCCGGGGCAAAGGGTTGGAAAACGTGGGCATCCGTGGGGATCATTGCAGAATAGAGGGGAAACAAAGGGAGCAGGGGTAACGGATTGGAAAAAGAGGAGAACCGTGGAGAACACTGCAGGACAGAGGGGAACCAAATGGAGCAGGGGAATCGGATTGGAAAAAGTGGAGAACCGTGGGGAACACTGCAGCACAATGGGGAAACATGGGGAGCAGGGGGAACGGATTGAAAAAAGTGGGGAACGAAGTGGAAAAATGCAGAACAGTGGGTAAACAAAGGGTGCAGGGGAAACGGATTGGAAAAAGTGGGGAACCGTGTGGAAAAATGCAGAAGAGTGCGGAACCAAAGTGAGCATGGGGAACGGATTGGAAAAGGTGGAGAACTATGGGGAACACTGCAGAACAGAGGTGAACCAAAGAAAGTAGGAGGAACGAATTCGAAAAAGTGGGGAACCATGGGGAACACTGCAGAACAGAGGGGAATCAAAGGGAGCAGGGGGAGCGGATTGGAAAAAGGGGGAACTGTGGGGAAAACTGCAGAACAGAGGGGAACAAAAGGGAGCAGGGGGAACACATTGGAAAAAGTGGGGAACTGTGGCGAACACTGCAGAAAAAAGGGGAGCCAAAGGGAGAAGGGGGTACGGATTGGAAAAAGTTTGGAAGCGTGTGGAACACTGCAGAACAGAGGGGAACCAAAGGGAGCAGGGGGAACAGATTGGAAAAAATGTGGAGAACCGTGGGGAAACTGCAGAACAGAGAGGAACCAAAGGGAGCATGGGAACAGATTAGAAAAAATGTGGAGAACCGTGGGGAACAATGCAGAATAGAGCGGAAACAAAGGGAGCAGGTGGAACTGCTCGGTAATGTTGGGAAACGTCGGGAACAATGTAGAACAGAGGGGAACCAAAGGGAGCCGGGGGAATGGGTTGGAAAACGTGGGGAACCATGGGGATCATTGCAGAACAGAAGGGAACCAAAGGGAGCAGGGGAAATGGATTGGAAAAAGTGGGAAGAGTTGGGATCACTCCAGAAAAGAGGGGAACCAAAGGGAGCAGGGGGAACAGACTGGAAAAAGTGGAGAACCGTAGGGAACACAGCAGAACAGAGGTGAACCAAAGGAAGTAGGGGGAACGGATTGGAAAAAGTGGGGAAGCGTAGGGAACACTGCAGAACAGAGGAGAACCAAAGGGAGCAGGTGGAACAGATTGGAAAATATGTGGAGAACCGTGGGGAACACTGCAGGACAGAGGGGAACCAAAGGGAGCATGGTGTACCGGTTGGGAAAAGTGGGGAATCGTGGGGAGCACTGCACAATAGAGTGGAAACAAAGGGAGCAGGGGAAATGGATTGGAAAAAGTGGGAAGCATGGGGAACACTCCAGAACAGAGGGGAATCAAAGGGAGCAGGGGGAACAGACTGGAAAAAGTGGAGAACCGTAGGGAACACAGCAGAACAGAGGTGAACCAAAGGGAGCAGGGGGTACAGGTTGGAAAAGGTGTGGAATCGTGGGAAACACTGCAGAACAGAGGGGAACCAAAGGGAGCAGGGGGAACAGATTGGAAAAAATGTGGAGAACCATGGGGAAACTGCAGAACAGAAATGAACCAAAGGGAGCATAGGAACAGATTAGAAAAAATGTGGAGAACCGTGGGAAACAATGCAGAACAAAGCGGAACCAAAGGGAGCACGGGGAACTGCTCAGAAATGTGGGGAACCGTGGGGAACAATGCAGAACAGAGGGGAACCAAAGGGAGCCGTGGAAACGGGTTGGAAAAAGTGAATAACCGTGGGGAACACTGCAGGACAGAGGGGAACCAAAGGGAGCAGGGGATACAGGTTGGAAAGTGTGGAGAACCGTGGGGAAAAGTGCAGGACAGAGGGTAACGAAAGGGAGCAAGATGAACGGATTTGAAAAAGTGGGGAACCGTGGGGAAAAATGCAGGACAGAGGGGAACCAAAGGGAGCAGGGGGTACAGGTTGGAAAAAATGTGGAGAACCATGGGGAAACAGCAGAACAGAGATGAACCAAAGGAGCATGGGAACAGATTAGAAAAAATGTGGAGAACCGTGGGGAACAATGCAGAACAGAGCGGAAACAAAGGGAGCAGGTGGAACTGCTCGGTAATGAGGGGAAACGTCGGGAACAATGCAGAACAGAGGGGAACCAAAGGGAGCCGGGGGAATGGGTTGGAAAACGTGGGGAACCATGGGGATCATTGCAGAACAGAAGGGAACCAAAGGGAGCAGGGGAAATGGATTGGAAAAAGTGAGAAGAGTGGGGAACACTCCAGAACAGAGGGGAACCAAAGGGAGCAGGGGGAACAGACTGGAAAAAGTGGAGAACCGTAGGGAACACAGCAGAACAGAGGTGAACGAAAGGAAGTAGGGGGAACGGATTGGAAAAAGTGGGTAAGCGTAGGGAACACTGCAGAACAGAGGAAAAGCAAAGGGAGCAGGTGGAACAGATTGGAAAAAATGTGGAGAACCGTGGGGAACACTGCAGGACAGAAGGAAACCACAGGGAGCATGGTGTACCGGTTGGAAAAAGTGGGGAATCGTGGGGAGCACTGCACAATAGAGTGGAACCAAAGGGAGCAGGGGAAATGGATTGGAAAAAGTGGGAAGCATGGGGAACACTCCAGAACAGAGGGGAACCAAAGGGAGCAGGGGGAACAGACTGGAAAAAGTGGAGAACCATAGGGAACACAGCAGAACAGAGATGAACCAAAGGAAGTAGGGGTAACGGATTGGAAAAAGTGTGGAACCATGGGGAACACTGCAGGGCAAAGGGGAGCCATAGCGAGCAGTGGGTACAGAATGGAAAAAAAGTGGAGAATCGTGGGGAACACTGCATATAGAGAGGAACCAAAGGGAGCAGGGGGAACGGATTGAAAATGGTGGGGAACTGTGGGGAACACTGCAGAACAGAGGGGAACCAATGGGGGCAGTGGGAACGGATTGGAAAAAGTGGGGAACCGTGGGGAACAATGCAGAACAGAGGGTAACCAAAGGGAGCAGGGGGAAGTGATTGGTAAAGTGGGGAACCGTGGGGAACAATGCATGACAGAGGGGAACGAAAGGGAGCAGGGGGAACGGATTTAAAAAAAGAGGGGAACCGTGGGGAAAAATGCAGGACAGAGGGGAACGAAAGGGAGCAGGGGGAACGGATTGGAAAAAGTGGGGAATCGTGGGGAGCACTGCACAATAGAGTGGAACCAAAGGGAGCAGGGGAAATGGATTGGAAAAAGTGGGAAGCATGGGGAACACTCCAGAACAGAGGGGAATCAAAGGGAGCAGGGGGAACAGACTGGAAAAAGTGGAGAACCGTAGGGAACACAGCAGAACAGAGGTGAACCAAAGGGAGCAGGGGGTACAGGTTGGAAAAGGTGTGGAATCGTGGGAAACACTGCAGAACAGAGGGGAACCAAAGGGAGCAGGGGGAACAGATTGGAAAAAATGTGGAGAACCATGGGGAAACTGCAGAACAGAAATGAACCAAAGGGAGCATAGGAACAGATTAGAAAAAATGTGGAGAACCGTGGGAAACAATGCAGAACAAAGCGGAACCAAAGGGAGCACGGGGAACTGCTCAGAAATGTGGGGAACCGTGGGGAACAATGCAGAACAGAGGGGAACCAAAGGGAGCCGTGGAAACGGGTTGGAAAAAGTGAATAACCGTGGGGAACACTGCAGGACAGAGGGGAACCAAAGGGAGCAGGGGATACAGGTTGGAAAGTGTGGAGAACCGTGGGGATAAGTGCAGGACAGAGGGTAACGAAAGGGAGCAAGATGAACGGATTTGAAAAAGTGGGGAACCGTGGGGAAAAATGCAGGACAGAGGGGAACCAAAGGGAGCAGGGGGTACAGGTTGGAAAAAATGTGGAGAACCATGGGGAAACAGCAGAATAAAGATGAACCAAAGGAGCATGGGAACAGATTAGAAAAAATGTGGAGAACCGTGGGGAACAATGCAGAACAGAGCGGAAACAAAGGGAGCAGGTGGAACTGCTCGGTAATGTGGGGAAACGTCGGGAACAATGCAGAACAGAGGGGAACCAAAGGGAGCCGGGGGAATGGGTTGGAAAACGTGGGGAACCATGGGGATCATTGCAGAACAGAAGGGAACCAAAGGGAGCAGGGGAAATGGATTGGAAAAAGTGAGAAGAGTGGGGAACACTCCAGAACAGAGGGGAACCAAAGGGAGCAGGGGGAACAGACTGGAAAAAGTGGAGAACCGTAGGGAACACAGCAGAACAGAGGTGAACCAAAGGAAGTAGGGGGAACGGATTGGAAAAAGTGGGTAAGCGTAGGGAACACTGCAGAACAGAGGAAAAGCAAAGGGAGCAGGTGGAACAGATTGGAAAAAATGTGGAGAACCGTGGGGAACACTGCAGGACAGAAGGGAACCACAGGGAGCATGGTGTACCGGTTGGAAAAAGTGGGGAATCGTGGGGAGCACTGCACAATAGAGTGGAACCAAAGGGAGCAGGGGAAATGGATTGGAAAAAGTGGGAAGCATGGGGAACACTCCAGAACAGAGGGGAACCAAAGGGAGCAGGGGGAACAGACTGGAAAAAGTGGAGAACCATAGGGAACACAGCAGAACAGAGATGAACCAAAGGAAGTAGGGGTAACGGATTGGAAAAAGTGGGGAACCATGGGGAACACTGCAGGGCAAAGGGGAGCCATAGCGAGCAGTGGGTACAGAATGGAAAAAAAGTGGAGAATCGTGGGGAACACTGCATATAGAGAGGAACCAAAGGGAGCAGGGGGAACGGATTGAAAATGGTGGGGAACTGTGGGGAACACTGCAGAACAGAGGGGAACCAATGGGGGCAGTGGGAACGGATTGGAAAAAGTGGGGAACCGTGGGGAACAATGCAGAACAGAGGGGAACCAAAGGGAGCAGGGGGAAGTGATTGGTAAAGTGGGGAATCGTGGGGATCAATGCATGACAGAGGGGAACGAAAGGGAGCAGGGGGAACGGATTTAAAAAAAGAGGGGAACCGTGGGGAAAAATGCAGGACAGAGGGGAACGAAAGGGAGCAGGGGGAACGGATTGGAAAAAGTGGGGAACCGTGGGGAACACTGCAGGACAGAGGGGAACCAAAGGGAGCAGGGGGTACAGGTTGGAAAAAGTGTGGAATCGTGGGAAACACTGCAGAACAGAGGCGAACCAAAGGGCGCAGGGGGAAGAGATTGGCAAAAATCTGGAGAACCATGGGGAAACTGCAGAACAGAGGTGAACCAAAGAGAGCATGGGAACAGATTAGAAAAAATGTGGAAAAACGTGCGGAACAATGCAGAACAGAGCGGAACCAAAGGGAGCAGGTGGAACAGCTCGGTAATGTGGGGAAATGTGGGGAACAATGCAGAACAGAGGGGAACCAAAGGGTGCAGGGGGAACAGCTCGGAAATGTGGGGAACCGTGGGGAACAATGCAGAACAGAGGGGAACCAAAGGGAGCCGGGGCAATGGGTTGGAAAACGTGGGCATCCGTGGGGATCATTGCAGAATAGAGGGGAAACAAAGGGAGCAGGGGTAACGGATTGGAAAAAGAGGAGAACCGTGGAGAACACTGCAGGACAGAGGGGAACCAAATGGAGCAGGGGAATCGGATTGGAAAAAGTGGAGAACCGTGGGGAACACTGCAGCACAATGGGGAAACATGGGGAGCAGGGGGAACGGATTGAAAAAAGTGGGGAACGAAGTGGAAAAATGCAGAACAGTGGGTAAACAAAGGGTGCAGGGGAAACGGATTGGAAAAAGTGGGGAACCGTGTGGAAAAATGCAGAAGAGTGCGGAACCAAAGTGAGCATGGGGAACGGATTGGAAAAGGTGGAGAACCGTGTGGAAAAATGCAGAAGAGTGCGGAACCAAAGGGAGCAGGTGGAACAGATTGGAAAAAATATGGAGAACCGTGGGGAAAACAGCAGAACAGAGTGGAACCAAAGGGAGCAGGGGGAACAGCTCGGAAATGTGGGGAACCGTGGGGAACAATGCACAACAGAGGGGAACCAAAGGGAGCCGGGGCAATGGGTTGGAAAACGTGGGCATCCGTGGGGATCATTGCAGAATAGAGGGGAAACAAAGGGAGCAGGGGTAACGGATTGGAAAAAGAGGAGAACCGTGGAGAACACTGCAGGACAGAGGGGAACCAAAGGGAGCAGGGGAATCGGATTGGAAAAAGTGGAGAACCGTGGGGAAGACTGCAGCACAATGGGGAAACATGGGGAGCAGGGGGAACGGATTGAAAAAAGTGGGGAACGAAGTGGAAAAATGCAGAACAGTGGGTAAACAAAGGGTGCAGGGGAAACGGATTGGAAAAAGTGGGGAACCGTGTGGAAAAATGCAGAAGAGTGCGGAACCAAAGTGAGCATGGGGAACGGATTGGAAAAGGTGGAGAACTATGGGGAACACTGCAGAACAGAGGTGAACCAAAGAAAGTAGGAGGAACGAATTCGAAAAAGTGGGGAACCATGGGGAACACTGCAGAACAGAGGGGAATCAAAGGGAGCAGGGGGAGCGGATTGGAAAAAGGGGGAACTGTGGGGAAAACTGCAGAACAGAGGGGAACAAAAGGGAGCAGGGGGAACACATTGGAAAAAGTGGGGAACTGTGGCGAACACTGCAGAAAAAAGGGGAGCCAAAGGGAGAAGGGGGTACGGATTGGAAAAAGTTTGGAAGCGTGTGGAACACTGCAGAACAGAGGGGAACCAAAGGGAGCAGGGGGAACAGATTGGAAAAAATGTGGAGAACCGTGGGGAAACTGCAGAACAGAGAGGAACCAAAGGGAGCAGGGGGAACGGATTGGAAAAAGTGGGGAAGCGTAGGGAATACTGCTGAACAGAGGAAAACCAAAGGGAGCAGGTGGAACAGATTGGAAAAAATATGGAGAACCGTGGGGAAAACAGCAGAACAGAGGGGAGCCAAAGGAGCAGGGGGAACAGATTAGAAAAAAGTGGAGAATTGGGGAAAACTGCAGAACAGTGGGGAACCAAAGGGAGCAGGGGAAACGGATTGGAAAAAGTGGGGAACCGTGTGGAAAAATGCAGAAGAGTGCGGAACCAAAGTGAGCATGGGGAACGGATTGGAAAAGGTGGAGAACTATGGGAGACACTGCAGAACAGAGGTGAACCAAAGAAAGTAGGAGGAACGAATTCGAAAAAGTGGGGAACCATGGGGAACACTGCAGAACAGAGGGGAATCAAAGGGAGCAGGGGGAGCGGATTGGAAAAAGGGGGAACTGTGGGGAAAACTGCAGAACAGAGGGGAACAAAAGGGAGCAGGGGGAACACATTGGAAAAAGTGGGGAACTGTGGCGAACACTGCAGAAAAAAGGGGAGCCAAAGGGAGAAGGGGGTACGGATTGGAAAAAGTTTGGAAGCGTGTGCAACACTGCAGAACAGAGGGGAACCAAAGGGAGCAGGGGGAACAGATTGGAAAAAATGTGGAGAACCGTGGGGAAACTGCAGAACAGAGAGGAACCAAAGGGAGCAGGGGGAACGGATTGGAAAAAGTGGGGAAGCGTAGGGAATACTGATGAACAGAGGAAAACCAAAGGGAGCAGGTGGAACAGATTGGAAAAAATATGGAGAACCGTGGGGAAAACAGCAGAACAGAGGGGAGCCAAAGGAGCAGGGGGAACAGATTAGAAAAAAGTGGAGAATTGGGGAAAACTGCAGAACAGTGGGGAACCAAAGGGAGCAGGGGAAATGGATTGGAAAAAGTGGGGAAGCGTTGGGAACACTCTAGAAAAGAGTGGAACCAAAGGGAGCAGGGGGAACAGATTGGAAAAATGTGGAGAACCATGGGGAAACTGCAGAACAGAGATGAACCAAAGGGAGCATAGGAACAGATTAGAAAAAATGTGGAGAACCGTGCGAAACAATGCAGAACAAAGCGGAACCAAAGGGAGCAGGGGGAACTGCTCAGAAATGTGGGGAACCGTGGGGAACAATGCAGAACAGAGGGGAACCAAAGGGATTCGGGGGAACGGGTTGGAAAAAGTGAATAACCGTGGGGAACACTGCAGGACAGAGGGGAACCAAAGGGAGCAGGGTATACAGGTTGGAAAGTGTGGAGAACCGTGGGGAAAAGTGCAGGACAGAGGGTAACGAAAGGGAGCAAGGTGAACGGATTTGAAAAAGTGGGGAACCGTGGGGAAAAATGCAGGACAGAGGGGAACCAAAGGGAGCAGGGGGTACAGGTTGGAAAAAATGTGGAGAACCATGGGGAAACAGCAGAACAGAGATGAACCAAAGGGAGCATGGGAACAGATTAGAAAAAATGTGGAGAACCGTGGGGAACAATGCAGAACAGAGCGGAAACAAAGGGAGCAGGTGGAACTGCTCGGTAATGTTGGGAAACGTCGGGAACAATGTAGAACAGAGGGGAACCAAAGGGAGCCGGGGGAATGGGTTGGAAAACGTGGGGAACCATGGGGATCATTGCAGAACAGAAGGGAACCAAAGGGAGCAGGGGGAACAGACTGGAAAAAGTGGAGAACCGTAGGGAACACAGCAGAACAGAGGTGAACCAAAGGAAGTAGGGGGAACGGATTGGAAAAAGTGGGGAAGCGTAGGGAACACTGCAGAACAGAGGAGAACCAAAGGGAGCAGGTGGAACAGATTGGAAAAAATGTGGAGAACCGTGGGGAACACTGCAGGACAGAGGGGAACCAAAGGGGGCATGGTGTACCGGTTGGAAAAAGTGGGGAATCGTGGGGAGCACTGCACAATAGAGTGGAACCAAAGGGAGCAGGGGAAATGGATTGGAAAAAGTGGGAAGCATGGGGAACACTCCAGAACAGAGGGGAACCAAAGGGAGCCGGGGCAATGGGTTGGAAAACGTGGGCATCCGTGGGGATCATTGCAGAATAGAGGGGAAACAAAGGGAGCAGGGGTAACGGATTGGAAAAAGAGGAGAACCGTGGAGAACACTGCAGGACAGAGGGGAACCAAATGGAGCAGGGGAATCGGATTGGAAAAAGTGGAGAACCGTGGGGAACACTGCAGCACAATGGGGAAACATGGGGAGCAGGGGGAACGGATTGAAAAAAGTGGGGAACGAAGTGGAAAAATGCAGAACAGTGGGTAAACAAAGGGTGCAGGGGAAACGGATTGGAAAAAGTGGGGAACCGTGTGGAAAAATGCAGAAGAGTGCGGAACCAAAGTGAGCATGGGGAACGGATTGGAAAAGGTGGAGAACTATGGGGAACACTGCAGAACAGAGGTGAACCAAAGAAAGTAGGAGGAACGAATTCGAAAAAGTGGGGAACCATGGGGAACACTGCAGAACAGAGGGGAATCAAAGGGAGCAGGGGGAGCGGATTGGAAAAAGGGGGAACTGTGGGGAAAACTGCAGAACAGAGGGGAACAAAAGGGAGCAGGGGGAACACATTGGAAAAAGTGGGGAACTGTGGCGAACACTGCAGAAAAAAGGGGAGCCAAAGGGAGAAGGGGGTACGGATTGGAAAAAGTTTGGAAGCGTGTGGAACACTGCAGAACAGAGGGGAACCAAAGGGAGCAGGGGGAACAGATTGGAAAAAATGTGGAGAACCGTGGGGAAACTGCAGAACAGAGAGGAACCAAAGGGAGCATGGGAACAGATTAGAAAAAATGTGGAGAACCGTGGGGAACAATGCAGAATAGAGCGGAAACAAAGGGAGCAGGTGGAACTGCTCGGTAATGTTGGGAAACGTCGGGAACAATGTAGAACAGAGGGGAACCAAAGGGAGCCGGGGGAATGGGTTGGAAAACGTGGGGAACCATGGGGATCATTGCAGAACAGAAGGGAACCAAAGGGAGCAGGGGAAATGGATTGGAAAAAGTGGGAAGAGTTGGGATCACTCCAGAAAAGAGGGGAACCAAAGGGAGCAGGGGGAACAGACTGGAAAAAGTGGAGAACCGTAGGGAACACAGCAGAACAGAGGTGAACCAAAGGAAGTAGGGGGAACGGATTGGAAAAAGTGGGGAAGCGTAGGGAACACTGCAGAACAGAGGAGAACCAAAGGGAGCAGGTGGAACAGATTGGAAAATATGTGGAGAACCGTGGGGAACACTGCAGGACAGAGGGGAACCAAAGGGAGCATGGTGTACCGGTTGGGAAAAGTGGGGAATCGTGGGGAGCACTGCACAATAGAGTGGAAACAAAGGGAGCAGGGGAAATGGATTGGAAAAAGTGGGAAGCATGGGGAACACTCCAGAACAGAGGGGAATCAAAGGGAGCAGGGGGAACAGACTGGAAAAAGTGGAGAACCGTAGGGAACACAGCAGAACAGAGGTGAACCAAAGGGAGCAGGGGGTACAGGTTGGAAAAGGTGTGGAATCGTGGGAAACACTGCAGAACAGAGGGGAACCAAAGGGAGCAGGGGGAACAGATTGGAAAAAATGTGGAGAACCATGGGGAAACTGCAGAACAGAAATGAACCAAAGGGAGCATAGGAACAGATTAGAAAAAATGTGGAGAACCGTGGGAAACAATGCAGAACAAAGCGGAACCAAAGGGAGCACGGGGAACTGCTCAGAAATGTGGGGAACCGTGGGGAACAATGCAGAACAGAGGGGAACCAAAGGGAGCCGTGGAAACGGGTTGGAAAAAGTGAATAACCGTGGGGAACACTGCAGGACAGAGGGGAACCAAAGGGAGCAGGGGATACAGGTTGGAAAGTGTGGAGAACCGTGGGGAAAAGTGCAGGACAGAGGGTAACGAAAGGGAGCAAAATGAACGGATTTGAAAAAGTGGGGAACCGTGGGGAAAAATGCAGGACAGAGGGGAACCAAAGGGAGCAGGGGGTACAGGTTGGAAAAAATGTGGAGAACCATGGGGAAACAGCAGAACAGAGATGAACCAAAGGAGCATGGGAACAGATTAGAAAAAATGTGGAGAACCGTGGGGAACAATGCAGAACAGAGCGGAAACAAAGGGAGCAGGTGGAACTGCTCGGTAATGAGGGGAAACGTCGGGAACAATGCAGAACGGAGGGGAACCAAAGGGAGCCGGGGGAATGGGTTGGAAAACGTGGGGAACCATGGGGATCATTGCAGAACAGAAGGGAACCAAAGGGAGCAGGGGAAATGGATTGGAAAAAGTGAGAAGAGTGGGGAACACTCCAGAACAGAGGGGAACCAAAGGGAGCAGGGGGAACAGACTGGAAAAAGTGGAGAACCGTAGGGAACACAGCAGAACAGAGGTGAACCAAAGGAAGTAGGGGGAACGGATTGGAAAAAGTGGGTAAGCGTAGGGAACACTGCAGAACAGAGGAAAAGCAAAGGGAGCAGGTGGAACAGATTGGAAAAAATGTGGAGAACCGTGGGGAAAACTGCAGGACAGAAGGAAACCACAGGGAGCATGGTGTACCGGTTGGAAAAAGTGGGGAATCGTGGGGAGCACTGCACAATAGAGTGGAACCAAAGGGAGCAGGGGAAATGGATTGGAAAAAGTGGGAAGCATGGGGAACACTCCAGAACAGAGGGGAACCAAAGGGAGCAGGGGGAACAGACTGGAAAAAGTGGAGAACCATAGGGAACACAGCAGAACAGAGATGAACCAAAGGAAGTAGGGGTAACGGATTGGAAAAAGTGTGGAACCATGGGGAACACTGCAGGGCAAAGGGGAGCCATAGCGAGCAGTGGGTACAGAATGGAAAAAAAGTGGAGAATCGTGGGGAACACTGCATATAGAGAGGAACCAAAGGGAGCAGGGGGAACGGATTGAAAATGGTGGGGAACTGTGGGGAACACTGCAGAACAGAGGGGAACCAATGGGGGCAGTGGGAACGTATTGGAAAAAGTGGGGAACCGTGGGGAACAATGCAGAACAGAGGGTAACCAAAGGGAGCAGGGGGAAGTGATTGGTAAAGTGGGGAACCGTGGGGAACAATGCATGACAGAGGGGAACGAAAGGGAGCAGGGGGAACGGATTTAAAAAAAGAGGGGAACCGTAGGGAAAAATGCAGGACAGAGGGGAACGAAAGGGAGCAGGGGGAACGGATTGGAAAAAGTGGGGAATCGTGGGGAGCACTGCACAATAGAGTGGAACCAAAGGGAGCAGGGGAAATGGATTGGAAAAAGTAGGAAGCATGGGGAACACTCCAGAACAGAGGGGAATCAAAGGGAGCAGGGGGAACAGACTGGAAAAAGTGGAGAACCGTAGGGAACACAGCAGAACAGAGGTGAACCAAAGGGAGCAGGGGGTACAGGTTGGAAAAGGTGTGGAATCGTGGGAAACACTGCAGAACAGAGGGGAACCAAAGGGAGCAGGGGGAACAGATTGGAAAAAATGTGGAGAACCATGGGGAAACTGCAGAACAGAAATGAACCAAAGGGAGCATAGGAACAGATTAGAAAAAATGTGGAGAACCGTGGGAAACAATGCAGAACAAAGCGGAACCAAAGGGAGCACGGGGAACTGCTCAGAAATGTGGGGAACCGTGGGGAACAATGCAGAACAGAGGGGAACCAAAGGGAGCCGTGGAAACGGGTTGGAAAAAGTGAATAACCGTGGGGAACACTGCAGGACAGAGGGGAACCAAAGGGAGCAGGGGATACAGGTTGGAAAGTGTGGAGAACCGTGGGGATAAGTGCAGGACAGAGGGTAACGAAAGGGAGCAAGATGAACGGATTTGAAAAAGTGGGGAACCGTGGGGAAAAATGCAGGACAGAGGGGAACCAAAGGGAGCAGGGGGTACAGGTTGGAAAAAATGTGGAGAACCATGGGGAAACAGCAGAATAAAGATGAACCAAAGGAGCATGGGAACAGATTAGAAAAAATGTGGAGAACCGTGGGGAACAATGCAGAACAGAGCGGAAACAAAGGGAGCAGGTGGAACTGCTCGGTAATGTGGGGAAACGTCGGGAACAATGCAGAACAGAGGGGAACCAAAGGGAGCCGGGGGAATGGGTTGGAAAACGTGGGGAACCATGGGGATCATTGCAGAACAGAAGGGAACCAAAGGGAGCAGGGGAAATGGATTGGAAAAAGTGAGAAGAGTGGGGAACACTCCAGAACAGAGGGGAACCAAAGGGAGCAGGGGGAACAGACTGGAAAAAGTGGAGAACCGTAGGGAACACAGCAGAACAGAGGTGAACCAAAGGAAGTAGGGGGAACGGATTGGAAAAAGTGGGTAAGCGTAGGGAACACTGCAGAACAGAGGAAAAGCAAAGGGAGCAGGTGGAACAGATTGGAAAAAATGTGGAGAACCGTGGGGAACACTGCAGGACAGAAGGGAACCACAGGGAGCATGGTGTACCGGTTGGAAAAAGTGGGGAATCGTGGGGAGCACTGCACAATAGAGTGGAACCAAAGGGAGCAGGGGAAATGGATTGGAAAAAGTGGGAAGCATGGGGAACACTCCAGAACAGAGGGGAAACAAAGGGAGCAGGGGGAACAGACTGGAAAAAGTGGAGAACCATAGGGAACACAGCAGAACAGAGATGAACCAAAGGAAGTAGGGGTAACGGATTGGAAAAAGTGGGGAACCATGGGGAACACTGCAGGGCAAAGGGGAGCCATAGCGAGCAGTGGGTACAGAATGGAAAAAAAGTGGAGAATCGTGGGGAACACTGCATATAGAGAGGAACCAAAGGGAGCAGGGGGAACGGATTGAAAATGGTGGGGAACTGTGGGGAACACTGCAGAACAGAGGGGAACCAATGGGGGCAGTGGGAACGGATTGGAAAAAGTGGGGAACCGTGGGGAACAATGCAGAACAGAGGGGAACCAAAGGGAGCAGGGGGAAGTGATTGGTAAAGTGGGGAATCGTGGGGAACAATGCATGACAGAGGGGAACGAAAGGGAGCAGGGGGAACGGATTTAAAAAAAGAGGGGAACCGTGGGGAAAAATGCAGGACAGAGGGGAACGAAAGGGAGCAGGGGGAACGGATTGAAAAAGTGGGGAACCGTGGGGAACACTGCAGGACAGAGGGGAACCAAAGGGAGCAGGGGGTACAGGTTGGAAAAAGTGTGGAATCGTGGGAAACACTGCAGAACAGAGGCGAACCAAAGGGCGCAGGGGGAAGAGATTGGCAAAAATCTGGAGAACCATGGGGAAACTGCAGAACAGAGGTGAACCAAAGAGAGCATGGGAACAGATTAGAAAAAATGTGGAAAAACGTGCGGAACAATGCAGAACAGAGCGGAACCAAAGGGAGCAGGTGGAACAGCTCGGTAATGTGGGGAAATGTGGGGAACAATGCAGAACAGAGGGGAACCAAAGGGTGCAGGGGGAACAGCTCGGAAATGTGGGGAACCGTGGGGAACAATGCAGAACAGAGGGGAACCAAAGGGAGCCGGGGCAATGGGTTGGAAAACGTGGGCATCCGTGGGGATCATTGCAGAATAGAGGGGAAACAAAGGGAGCAGGGGTAACGGATTGGAAAAAGAGGAGAACCGTGGAGAACACTGCAGGACAGAGGGGAACCAAATGGAGCAGGGGAATCGGATTGGAAAAAGTGGAGAACCGTGGGGAACACTGCAGCACAATGGGGAAACATGGGGAGCAGGGGGAACGGATTGAAAAAAGTGGGGAACGAAGTGGAAAAATGCAGAACAGTGGGTAAACAAAGGGTGCAGGGGAAACGGATTGGAAAAAGTGGGGAACCGTGTGGAAAAATGCAGAAGAGTGCGGAACCAAAGTGAGCATGGGGAACGGATTGGAAAAGGTGGAGAACCGTGTGGAAAAATGCAGAAGAGTGCGGAACCAAAGGGAGCAGGTGGAACAGATTGGAAAAAATATGGAGAACCGTGGGGAAAACAGCAGAACAGAGTGGAACCAAAGGGAGCAGGGGGAACAGCTCGGAAATGTGGGGAACCGTGGGGAACAATGCACAACAGAGGGGAACCAAAGGGAGCCGGGGCAATGGGTTGGAAAACGTGGGCATCCGTGGGGATCATTGCAGAATAGAGGGGAAACAAAGGGAGCAGGGGTAACGGATTGGAAAAAGAGGAGAACCGTGGAGAACACTGCAGGACAGAGGGGAACCAAAGGGAGCAGGGGAATCGGATTGGAAAAAGTGGAGAACCGTGGGGAAGACTGCAGCACAATGGGGAAACATGGGGAGCAGGGGGAACGGATTGAAAAAAGTGGGGAACGAAGTGGAAAAATGCAGAACAGTGGGTAAACAAAGGGTGCAGGGGAAACGGATTGGAAAAAGTGGGGAACCGTGTGGAAAAATGCAGAAGACTGCGGAACCAAAGTGAGCATGGGGAACGGATTGGAAAAGGTGGAGAACTATGGGGAACACTGCAGAACAGAGGTGAACCAAAGAAAGTAGGAGGAACGAATTCGAAAAAGTGGGGAACCATGGGGAACACTGCAGAACAGAGGGGAATCAAAGGGAGCAGGGGGAGCGGATTGGAAAAAGGGGGAACTGTGGGGAAAACTGCAGAACAGAGGGGAACAAAAGGGAGCAGGGGGAACACATTGGAAAAAGTGGGGAACTGTGGCGAACACTGCAGAAAAAAGGGGAGCCAAAGGGAGAAGGGGGTACGGATTGGAAAAAGTTTGGAAGCGTGTGGAACACTGCAGAACAGAGGGGAACCAAAGGGAGCAGGGGGAACAGATTGGAAAAAATGTGGAGAACCGTGGGGAAACTGCAGAACAGAGAGGAACCAAAGGGAGCAGGGGGAACGGATTGGAAAAAGTGGGGAAGCGTGGGGAATACTGCTGAACAGAGGAAAACCAAAGGGAGCAGGTGGAACAGATTGGAAAAAATATGGAGAACCGTGGGGAAAACAGCAGAACAGAGGGGAGCCAAAGGAGCAGGGGGAACAGATTAGAAAAAAGTGGAGAATTGGGGAAAACTGCAGAACAGTGGGGAACCAAAGGGAGCAGGGGAAATGGATTGGAAAAAGTGGGGAAGCGTTGGGAACATTCCAGAAAAGAGTGGAACAAAAGGGAGCAGGGGGAACAGATTGGAAAAAATGTGGAGAACCATGGGGAAACTGCAGAACAGAGATGAACCAAAGGGAGCATAGGAACAGATTAGAAAAAATGTGGAGAACCGTGCGAAACAATGCAGAACAAAGCGGAACCAAAGGGAGCAGGGGGAACTGCTCAGAAATGTGGGGAACCGTGGGGAACAATGCAGGACAGAGGGGAACCAAAGGGAGCAGGGGGTACAGGTTGGAAAAAATGTGGAGAACCATGGGGAAACAGCAGAACAGAGATGAACCAAAGGGAGCATGGGAACAGATTAGAAAAAATGTGGAGAACCGTGGGGAAAAATGCAGAACAGAGCGGAAACAAAGGGAGCAGGTGGAACTGCTCGGTAATGTTGGGAAACGTCGGGAACAATGTAGAACAGAGGGGAACCAAAGGGAGCCGGGGGAATGGGTTGGAAAACGTGGGGAACCATGGGGATCATTGCAGAACAGAAGGGAACCAAAGGGAGCAGGGGAAATGGATTGGAAAAAGTGGGAAGAGTTGGGATCACTCCAGAACAGAGGGGAACCAAAGGGAGCAGGGGGAACAGACTGGAAAAAGTGGAGAACCGTAGGGAACACAGCAGAACAGAGGTGAACCAAAGGAAGTAGGGGGAACGGATTGGAAAAAGTGGGTAAGCGTAGGGAACACTGCAGAACAGAGGAAAAGCAAAGGGAGCAGGTGGAACAGATTGGAAAAAATGTGGAGAACCGTGGGGAACACTGCAGGACAGAAGGGAACCACAGGGAGCATGGTGTACCGGTTGGAAAAAGTGGGGAATCGTGGGGAGCACTGCACAATAGAGTGGAACCAAAGGGAGCAGGGGAAATGGATTGGAAAAAGTGGGAAGCATGGGGAACACTCCAGAACAGAGGGGAACCAAAGGGAGCAGGGGGAACAGACTGGAAAAGGTGTGGAATCGTGGGAAACACTGCAGAACATAGGGGAACCAAAGGGAGCAGGGGGAACAGATTGGAAAAAATGTGGAGAACCATGGGGAAACTGCAGAACAGAAATGAACCAAAGGGAGCATAGGAACAGATTAGAAAAAATGTGGAGAACCGTGGGAAACAATGCAGAACAAAGCGGAACCAAAGGGAGCACGGGGAACTGCTCAGAAATGTGGGGAACCGTGGGGAACAATGCAGAACAGAGGGGAACCAAAGGGAGCCGTGGAAACGGGTTGGAAAAAGTGAATAACCGTGGGGAACACTGCAGGACAGAGGGGAACCAAAGGGAGCAGGGGATACAGGTTGGAAAGTGTGGAGAACCGTGGGGAAAAGTGCAGGACAGAGGGTAACGAAAGGGAGCAAGATGAACGGATTTGAAAAAGTGGGGAAGCGTGGGGAAAAATGCAGGACAGAGGGGAACCAAAGGGAGCAGGGGGTACAGGTTGGAAAAAATGTGGAGAACCATGGGGAAACAGCAGAACAGAGATGAACCAAAGGAGCATGGGAACAGATTAGAAAAAATGTGGAGAACCGTGGGGAACAATGCAGAACAGAGCGGAAACAAAGGGAGCAGGTGGAACTGCTCGGTAATGTGGGGAAACGTCGGGAACAATGCAGAACAGAGGGGAACCAAAGGGAGCCGGGGGAATGGGTTGGAAAACGTGGGGAACCATGGGGATCATTGCAGAACAGAAGGGAACCAAAGGGAGCAGGGGAAATGGATTGGAAAAAGTGAGAAGAGTGGGGAACACTCCAGAACAGAGGGGAACCAAAGGGAGCAGGGGGAACAGACTGGAAAAAGTGGAGAACCGTAGGGAACACAGCAGAACAGAGGTGAACCAAAGGAAGTAGGGGGAACGGATTGGAAAAAGTGGGTAAGCGTAGGGAACACTGCAGAACAGAGGAAAAGCAAAGGGAGCAGGTGGAACAGATTGGAAAAAATGTGGAGAACCGTGGGGAACACTGCAGGACAGAAGGGAACCACAGGGAGCATGGTGTACCGGTTGGAAAAAGTGGGGAATCGTGGGGAGCACTGCACAATAGAGTGGAACCAAAGGGAGCAGGGGAAATGGATTGGAAAATGTGGGAAGCATGGGGAACACTCCAGAACGGAGGGGAACCAAAGGGAGCAGGGGGAACAGACTGGAAAAAGTGGAGAACCATAGGGAACACAGCAGAACAGAGATGAACCAAAGGAAGTAGGGGTAACGGATTGGAAAAAGTGGGGAACCATGGGGAACACTGCAGGGCAAAGGGGAGCCATAGCGAGCAGTGGGTACAGAATGGAAAAAAAGTGGAGAATCGTGGGGAACACTGCATATAGAGAGGAACCAAAGGGAGCAGGGGGAACGGATTGAAAATGGTGGGGAACTGTGGGGAACACTGCAGAACAGAGGGGAACCAATGGGGGCAGTGGGAACGGATTGGAAAAAGTGGGGAACCGTGGGGAACAATGCAGAACACAGGGGAACCAAAGGGAGCAGGGGGAAGTGATTGGTAAAGTGGGGAACCGTGGGGAACAATGCATGACAGAGGGGAACGAAAGGGAGCAGGGGGAACGGATTTAAAAAAAGAGGGGAACCGTGGGGAAAAATGCAGGACAGAGGGGAACGAAAGGGAGCAGGGGGAACGGATTGGAAAAAGTGGGGAACCGTGGGGAACACTGCAGGACAGAGAGGAACCAAAGGGAGCAGGGGGAACGGATTGGAAAAAGTGGGGAAGCGTAGGGAATACTGCTGAACAGAGGAAAACCAAAGGGAGCAGGTGGAACAGATTGGAAAAAATATGGAGAACCGTGGGGAAAACAGCAGAACAGAGTGGAACCAAAGGGAGCAGGGGAAATGGATTGGAAAAAGTGGGAAGCATGGGGAACACTCCAGAACAGAGGGGAACCAAAGGGAGCCGGGGCAATGGGTTGGAAAACGTGGGCATCCGTGGGGATCATTGCAGAATAGAGGGGAAACAAAGGGAGCAGGGGTAACGGATTGGAAAAAGAGGAGAACCGTGGAGAACACTGCAGGACAGAGGGGAACCAAATGGAGCAGGGGAATCGGATTGGAAAAAGTGGAGAACCGTGGGGAACACTGCAGGACAATGGGGAAACATGGGGAGCAGGGGGAACGGATTGAAAAAAGTGGGGAACGAAGTGGAAAAATGCAGAACAGTGGGTAAACAAAGGGTGCAGGGGAAACGGATTGGAAAATGTGGGGAACCGTGTGGAAAAATGCAGAAGAGTGCGGAACCAAAGTGAGTATGGGGAACGGATTGGAAAAGGTGGAGAACTATGGGGAACACTGCAGAACAGAGGTGAACCAAAGAAAGTAGGAGGAACGAATTCGAAAAAGTGGGGAACCATGGGGAACACTGCAGAACAGAGGGGAATCAAAGGGAGCAGGGGGAGCGGATTGGAAAAAGGGGGAACTGTGGGGAAAACTGCAGAACAGAGGGGAACAAAAGGGAGCAGGGGGAACACATTGGAAAAAGTGGGGAACTGTGGCGAACACTGCAGAAAAAAGGGGAGCCAAAGGGAGAAGGGGGTACGGATTGGAAAAAGTTTGGAAGCGTGTGGAACACTGCAGAACAGAGGGGAACCAAAGGGAGCAGGGGGAACAGATTGGAAAAAATGTGGAGAACCGTGGGGAAACTGCAGAACAGAGAGGAACCAAAGGGAGCAGGGGGAACGGATTGGAAAAAGTGGGGAAGCGTAGGGAATACTGCTGAACAGAGGAAAACCAAAGGGAGCAGGTGGAACAGATTGGAAAAAATATGGAGAACCGTGGGGAAAACAGCAGAACAGAGGGGAGCCAAAGGAGCAGGGGGAACAGATTAGAAAAAAGTGGAGAATTGGGGAAAACTGCAGAACAGTGGGGAACCAAAGGGAGCAGGGGAAATGGATTGGAAAAAGTGGGGAAGCGTTGGGAACACTCCAGAAAAGAGTGGAACCAAAGGGAGCAGGGGGAAGAGATTGGAAAAAATGTGGAGAACCATGGGGAAACTGCAGAACAGAGATGAACCAAAGGGAGCATAGGAACAGATTAGAAAAAATGTGGAGAACCGTGCGAAACAATGCAGAACAAAGCGGAACCAAAGGGAGCAGGGGGAACTGCTCAGAAATGTGGGGAACCGTGGGGAACAATGCAGAACAGAGGGGAACCAAAGGGATTCGGGGGAACGGGTTGGAAAAAGTGAATAACCGTGGGGAACACTGCAGGACAGAGGGGAACCAAAGGGAGCAGGGTATACAGGTTGGAAAGTGTGGAGAACCGTGGGGAAAAGTGCAGGACAGAGGGTAACGAAAGGGAGCAAGGTGAACGGATTTGAAAAAGTGGGGAACCGTGGGGAAAAATGCAGGACAGAGGGGAACCAAAGGGAGCAGGGGGTACAGGTTGGAAAAAATGTGGAGAACCATGGGGAAACAGCAGAACAGAGATGAACCAAAGGGAGCATGGGAACAGATTAGAAAAAATGTGGAGAACCGTGGGGAACAATGCAGAACAGAGCGGAAACAAAGGGAGCAGGTGGAACTGCTCGGTAATGTTGGGAAACGTCGGGAACAATGTAGAACAGAGGGGAACCAAAGGGAGCCGGGGGAATGGGTTGGAAAACGTGGGGAACCATGGGGATCATTGCAGAACAGAAGGGAACCAAAGGGAGCAGGGGAAATGGATTGGAAAAAGTGGGAAGAGTTGGGATCACTCCAGAACAGAGGGGAACCAAAGGGAGCAGGGGGAACAGACTGGAAAAAGTGGAGAACCGTAGGGAACACAGCAGAACAGAGGTGAACCAAAGGAAGTAGGGGGAACGGATTGGAAAAAGTGGGGAAGCGTAGGGAACACTGCAGAAAAGAGGAGAACCAAAGGGAGCAGGTGGAACAGATTGGAAAAAATGTGGAGAACCGTGGGGAACACTGCAGGACAGAGGAGAACCAAATGGAGCATGGTGTACCGGTTGGAAAAAGTGGGGAATCGTGGGGAGCACTGCACAATAGAGTGGAACCAAAGGGAGCAGGGGAAATGGATTGGGAAAAGTGGGAAGCATGGGGAACACTCCAGAACAGAGGGGAATCAAAGGGAGCAGGGGGAACAGACTGGAAAAAGTGGAGAACCGTAGGGAACACAGCAGAACAGAGGTGAACCAAAGGGAGCAGGGGGTACAGGTTGGAAAAGGTGTGGAATCGTGGGAAACACTGCAGAACAGAGGGGAACCAAAGGGAGCAGGGGGAACAGATTGGAAAAAATGTGGAGAACCATGGGGAAACTGCAGAACAGAAATGAACCAAAGGGAGCATAGGAACAGATTAGAAAAAATGTGGAGAACCGTGGGAAACAATGCAGAACAAAGCGGAACCAAAGGGAGCACGGGGAACTGCTCAGAAATGTGGGGAACTGTGGGGAACAATGCAGAACAGAGGGGAACCAAAGGGAGCCGTGGAAACGGGTTGGAAAAAGTAAATAACCGTGGGGAACACTGCAGGACAGAGGGGAACCAAAGGGAGCAGGGGATACAGGTTGGAAAGTGTGGAGAACCGTGGGGAAAAGTGCAGGACAGAGGGTAATGAAAGGGAGCAAGATGAACGGATTTGAAAAAGTGGGGAACCGTGGGGAAAAATGCAGGACAGAGGGGAACCAAAGGGAGCAGGGGGTACAGGTTGGAAAAAATGTGGAGAACCATGGGGAAACAGCAGAACAGAGATGAACCAAAGGAGCATGGGAACAGATTAGAAAAAATGTGGAGAACCGTGGGGAACAATGCAGAACAGAGCGGAAACAAAGGGAGCAGGCGGAACTGCTCGGTAATGTGGGGAAACGTCGGGAACAATGCAGAACAGAGGGGAACCAAAGGGAGCCGGGGGAATGGGTTGGAAAACGTGGGGAACCATGGGGATCATTGCAGAACAGAAGGGAACCAAAGGGAGCAGGGGAAATGGATTGGAAAAAGTGAGAAGAGTGGGGAACACTCCAGAACAGAGGGGAACCAAAGGGAGCAGGGGGAACAGACTGGAAAAAGTGGAGAACCGTAGGGAACACAGCAGAACAGAGGTGAACCAAAGGAAGTAGGGGGAACGGATTGGAAAAAGTGGGTAAGCGTAGGGAACACTGCAGAACAGAGGAAAAGCAAAGGGAGCAGGTGGAACAGATTGGAAAAAATGTGGAGAACCGTGGGGAACACTGCAGGACAGAAGGGAACCACAGGGAGCATGGTGTACCGGTTGGAAAAAGTGGGGAATCGTGGGGAGCACTGCACAATAGAGTGGAACCAAAGGGAGCAGGGGAAATGGATTGGAAAATGTGGGAAGCATGGGGAACACTCCAGAACGGAGGGGAACCAAAGGGAGCAGGGGGAACAGACTGGAAAAAGTGGAGAACCATAGGGAACACAGCAGAACAGAGATGAACCAAAGGAAGTAGGGGTAACGGATTGGAAAAAGTGGGGAACCATGGGGAACACTGCAGGGCAAAGGCGAGCCATAGCGAGCAGTGGGTACAGAATGGAAAAAAAAGTGGAGAATCGTGGGGAACACTGCATATAGAGAGGAACCAAAGGGAGCAGGGGGAACGGATTGAAAATGGTGGGGAACTGTGGGGAACACTGCAGAACAGAGGGGAACCAATGGGGGCAGTGGGAACGGATTGGAAAAAGTGGGGAACCGTGGGGAACAATGCAGAACAGAGGGGAACCAAAGGGAGCAGAGGGAAGTGATTGGTAAAGTGGGGAACCGTGGGGAACAATGCATGACAGAGGGGAACGAAAGGGAGCAGGGGGAACGGATTTAAAAAAAGAGGGGAACCGTGGGGAAAAATGCAGGACAGAGGGGAACGAAAGGGAGCAGGGGGAACGGATTGGAAAAAGTGGGGAACCGTGGGGAACACTGCAGGACAGAGGGGATCCAAAGGGAGCAGGGGGTACAGGTTGGAAAAAGTGTGGAATCGTGGGAAACACTGCAGAACAGAGGCGAACCAAAGGGCGCAGGGGGAAGAGATTGGCAAAAATCTGGAGAACCATGGGGAAACTGCAGAACAGAGGTGAACCAAAGAGAGCATGGGAACAGATTAGAAAAAATGTGGAAAAACGTGCGGAACAATGCAGAACAGAGCGGAACCAAAGGGAGCAGGTGGAACAGCTCGGTAATGTGGGGAAATGTGGGGAACAATGCAGAACAGAGGGGAACCAAAGGGTGCAGGGGGAACAGCTCGGAAATGTGGGGAACCGTGGGGAACAATGCAGAACAGAGGGGAACCAAAGGGAGCCGGGGCAATGGGTTGGAAAACGTGGGCATCCGTGGGGATCATTGCAGAATAGAGGGGAAACAAAGGGAGCAGGGGTAACGGATTGGAAAAAGAGGAGAACCGTGGAGAACACTGCAGGACAGAGGGGAACCAAATGGAGCAGGGGAATCGGATTGGAAAAAGTGGAGAACCGTGGGGAACACTGCAGCACAATGGGGAAACATGGGGAGCAGGGGGAACGGATTGAAAAAAGTGGGGAACGAAGTGGAAAAATGCAGAACAGTGGGTAAACAAAGGGTGCAGGGGAAACGGATTGGAAAAAGTGGGGAACCGTGTGGAAAAATGCAGAAGAGTGCGGAACCAAAGTGAGCATGGGGAACGGATTGGAAAAGGTGGAGAACTATGGGGAACACTGCAGAACAGAGGTGAACCAAAGAAAGTAGGAGGAACGAATTCGAAAAAGTGGGGAACCATGGGGAACACTGCAGAACAGAGGGGAATCAAAGGGAGCAGGGGGAGCGGATTGGAAAAAGGGGGAACTGTGGGGAAAACTGCAGAACAGAGGGGAACAAAAGGGAGCAGGGGGAACACATTGGAAAAAGTGGGGAACTGTGGCGAACACTGCAGAAAAAAGGGGAGCCAAAGGGAGAAGGGGGTACGGATTGGAAAAAGTTTGGAAGCGTGTGCAACACTGCAGAACAGAGGGGAACCAAAGGGAGCAGGGGGAACAGATTGGAAAAAATGTGGAGAACCTTGGGGAAACTGCAGAACAGAGAGGAACCAAAGGGAGCAGGGGGAACGGATTGGAAAAAGTGGGGAAGCGTAGGGAATACTGCTGAACAGAGGAAAACCAAAGGGAGCAGGTGGAACAGATTGGAAAAAATATGGAGAACCGTGGGGAAAACTGCAGAACAGAGTGGAACCAAAGGGAGCAGGGGAAATGGATTGGAAAAAGTGGGAAGCATGGGGAACACTCCAGAACAGAGGGGAACCAAAGGGAGCCGTGGCAATGGGTTGGAAAACGTGGGCATCCGTGGGGATCATTGCAGAATAGAGGGGAAACAAAGGGAGCAGGGGTAACGGATTGGAAAAAGAGGAGAACCGTGGAGAACACTGCAGGACAGAGGGGAACCAAATGGAGCAGGGGAATCGGATTGGAAAAAGTGGAGAACCGTGGGGAACACTGCAGCACAATGGGGAAACATGGGGAGCAGGGGGAACGGATTGAAAAAAGTGGGGAACGAAGTGGAAAAATGCAGAACAGTGGGTAAACAAAGGGTGCAGGGGAAACGGATTGGAAAAAGTGGGGAACCGTGTGGAAAAATGCAGAAGAGTGCGGAACCAATGTGAGCATGGGGAACGGATTGGAAAAGGTGGAGAACTATGGGGAACACTGCAGAACAGAGGTGAACCAAAGAAAGTAGGAGGAACGAATTCGAAAAAGTGGGGAACCATGGGGAACACTGCAGAACAGAGGGGAATCAAAGGGAGCAGGGGGAGCGGATTGGAAAAAGGGGGAACTGTGGGGAAAACTGCAGAACAGAGGGGAACAAAAGGGAGCAGGGGGAACACATTGGAAAAAGTGGGGAACTGTGGCGAACACTGCAGAAAAAAGGGGAGACAAAGGGAGAAGGGGGTACGGATTGGAAAAAGTTTGGAAGCGTGTGCAACACTGCAGAACAGAGGGGAACCAAAGGGAGCAGGGGGAACAGATTGGAGAAAATGTGGAGAACCGTGGGGAAACTGCAGAACAGAGAGGAACCAAAGGGAGCAGGGGGAACGGATTGGAAAAAGTGGGGAAGCGTAGGGAATACTGCTGAACAGAGGAAAACCAAAGGGAGCAGGTGGAACAGATTGGAAAAAATATGGAGAACCGTGGGGAAAACAGCAGAACAGAGGGGAGCCAAAGGAGCAGGGGGAACAGATTAGAAAAAAGTGGAGAATTGGGGAAAACTGCAGAACAGTGGGGAACCAAAGGGAGCAGGGGAAATGGATTGGAAAAGGTGGAGAACTATGGGGAACACTGCAGAACAGAGATGAACCAAAGGGAGCATAGGAACAGATTAGAAAAAATGTGGAGAACCGTGCGAAACAATGCAGAACAAAGCGGAACCAAAGGGAGCAGGGGAAATGGATTGGAAAAAGTGGGAAGCATGGGGAACACTCCAGAACAGAGGGGAATCAAAGGGAGCAGGGGGAACAGACTGCAAAAAGTGGAGAACCGTAGGGAACACAGCAGAACAGAGGTGAACCAAAGGGAGCAGGGGGTACAGGTTGGAAAAGGTGTGGAATCGTGGGAAACACTGCAGAACAGAGGGGAACCAAAGGGAGCAGGGGGAACAGATTGGAAAAAATGTGGAGAACCATGGGGAAACTGCAGAACAGAGATGAACCAAAGGGAGCATAGGAACAGGTTAGAAAAATTGTGGAGAACCGTGGGAAACAATGCAGAACAAAGCGGAACCAAAGGGAGCACGGGGAACTGCTCAGAAATGTGGGGAACCGTGGGGAACAATGCAGAACAGAGGGGAACCAAAGGGATTCGGGGGAACGGGTTGGAAAAAGTGAATAACCGTGGGGAACACTGCAGGACAGAGGGGAACCAAAGGGAGCAGGGTATACAGGTTGGAAAGTGTGGAGAACCGTGGGGAAAAGTGCAGGACAGAGGGTAACGAAAGGGAGCAAGGTGAACGGATTTGAAAAAGTGGGGAACCGTGGGGAAAAATGCAGGACAGAGGGGAACCAAAGGGAGCAGGGGGTACAGGTTGGAAAAAATGTGGAGAACCATGGGGAAACAGCAGAACAGAGATGAACCAAAGGGAGCATGGGAACAGATTAGAAAAAATGTGGAGAACCGTGGGGAACAATGCAGAACAGAGCGGAAAAAAAGGGAGCAGGTGGAACTGCTCGGTAATGTTGGGAAACGTCGGGAACAATGTAGAACAGAGGGGAACCAAAGGGAGCCGGGGGAATGGGTTGGAAAACGTGGGGAACCATGGGGATCATTGCAGAACAGAAGGGAACCAAAGGGAGCAGGGGAAATGGATTGGAAAAAGTGGGAAGAGTTGGGATCACTCCAGAACAGAGGGGAACCAAAGGGAGCAGGGGGAACAGACTGGAAAAAGTGGAGAACCGGAGGGAACACAGCAGAACAGAGGTGAACCAAAGGAAGTAGGGGGAACGGATTGGAAAAAGTGGGGAAGCGTAGGGAACACTGCAGAACAGAGGAGAACCAAAGGGAGCAGGTGGAACAGATTGGAAAAAATGTGGAGAACCGTGGGGAACACTGCAGGACAGAGGGGAACCAAAGGGAGCATGGTGTACCGGTTGGAAAAAGTGGGGAATCGTGGGGAGCACTGCACAATAGAGTGGAACCAAAGGGAGCAGGGGAAATGGATTGGAAAAAGTGGGAAGCATGGGGAACACTCCAGAACAGAGGGGAATCAAAGGGAGCAGGGGGAACAGACTGGAAAAAGTGGAGAACCGTAGGGAACACAGCAGAACAGAGGTGAACCAAAGGGAGCAGGGGGTACAGGTTGGAAAAGGTGTGGAATCGTGGGAAACACTGCAGAACAGAGGGGAACCAAAGGGAGCAGGGGGAACAGATTGGAAAAAATGTGGAGAACCATGGGGAAACTGCAGAACAGAAATGAACCAAAGGGAGCATAGGAACAGATTAGAAAAAATGTGGAGAACCGTGGGAAACAATGCAGAACAAAGCGGAACCAAAGGGAGCACGGGGAACTGCTCAGAAATGTGGGGAACCGTGGGGAACAATGCAGAACAGAGGGGAACCAAAGGGATTCGGGGGAACGGGTTGGAAAAAGTGAATAACCGTGGGGAACACTGCAGGACAGAGGGGAACCAAAGGGAGCAGGGTATACAGGTTGGAAAGTGTGGAGAACCGTGGGGAAAAGTGCAGGACAGAGGGTAACGAAAGGGAGCAAGGTGAACGGATTTGAAAAAGTGGGGAACCGTGGGGAAAAATGCAGAAGAGTGGGGAACCAAAGGGAGCAGGGGGAACGGATTGGAAAAAGTGGGGAATCGTGGGGAACACTGCAGGACAGAGGGGAACCAAAGGGAGCATGCGGAACAGATTGGAAAAAGTGGGGAATCGTAAGGAGCACTGCACAATAGATTGGAACCAAAGGGAGCAGGGGAAATGGATTGGAAAAATGGGGAAGCGTGGGGAACACTCCAGAACAGAGTGGAACCAAAGGGAGCAGGTGGAACAGATTGGAAAAAGTGGGGAAACGTGGGAAACACTGCAGAACAGAGGTGAACCAAAAGAATAGGAGTAACGGATTGGAAAAAGTGGGGAACCATGGGGAACACTGCAGAACAGAGGGGAACCAAAGGGTGCAGGGGGAACAGCTCGGAAATGTGGGTAACCGTGGGGAACACTCCAGAACAGAGGGGAATCAAAGGGAGCAGGGGGAACAGACTGGAAAAAGTGGAGAACCGTAGGGAACACAGCAGAACAGAGGTGAACCAAAGGGAGCAGGGGGTACAGGTTGGAAAAGGTGTGGAATCGTGGGAAACACTGCAGAACAGAGGGGAACCAAAGGGAGCAGGGGGAACAGATTGGAAAAAATGTGGAGAACCATGGGGAAACTGCAGAACAGAAATGAACCAAAGGGAGCATAGGAACAGATTAGAAAAAATGTGGAGAACCGTGGGAAACAATGCAGAACAAAGCGGAACCAAAGGGAGCACGGGGAACTGCTCAGAAATGTGGGGAACCGTGGGGAACAATGCAGAACAGAGGGGAACCAAAGGGAGCCGTGGAAACGGGTTGGAAAAAGTGAATAACCGTGGGGAACACTGCAGGACAGAGGGGAACCAAAGGGAGCAGGGGATACAGGTTGGAAAGTGTGGAGAACCGTGGGGAAAAGTGCAGGACAGAGGGTAACGAAAGGGAGTAAGATGAACGGAATTGAAAAAGTGGGGAACCGTGGGGAAAAATGCAGGACAGAGGGGAACCAAAGGGAGCAGGGGGTACAGGTTGGAAAAGGTGTGGAATCGTGGGAAACACTGCAGAACAGAGGGGAACCAAAGGGAGCAGGGGGAACAGATTGGAAAAAATGTGCAGAACCATGGGGAAACTGCAGAACAGAGATGAACCAAAGGGAGCATAGGAACAGATTAGAAAAAATGTGGAGAACCGTGGGAAACAATGCAGAACAAAGCGGAACCAAAGGGAGCACGGGGAACTGCTCAGAAATGTGGGGAACAGTGGGGAACAATGCAGAACAGAGGGGAACCAAAGGGAGCCGTGGAAACGGGTTGGAAAAAGTGAATAACCGTGGGGAACACTGCAGGACAGAGGGGAACCAAAGGGAGCAGGGGATACAGGTTGGAAAGTATGAGAACCGTGGGGAAAAGTGCAGGACAGAGGGTAACGAAAGGGAGCAAGATGAACGGATTTGAAAAAGTGGGGAACCGTGGGGAAAAATGCAGGACAGAGGGGAACCAAAGGGAGCAGGGGGTACAGGTTGGAAAAAATGTGGAGAACCATGGGGAAACAGCAGGACAGAGATGAACCAAAGGAGCATGGGAACAGATTAGAAAAAATGTGGAGAATCGTGGGGAACAATGCAGAACAGAGCGGAAACAAAGGGAGCAGGTGGAACTGCTCGGTAATGTGGGGAAACGTCGGGAACAATGCAGAACAGAGAGGAACCAAAGGGAGCAGGGGGAACGGATTGGAAAAAGTGGGGAAGCGTAGGGAATACTGCTGAACAGAGGAAAACCAAAGGGAGCAGGTGGAACAGATTGGAAAAAATTTGGAGAACCGTGGGGAAAACAGCAGAACAGAGGGGAGCCAAAGGAGCAGGGGGAACAGATTAGAAAAAAGTGGAGAATTGGGGAAAACTGCAGAACAGTGGGGAACCAAAGGGAGCAGGGGAAATGGATTGGAAAAAGTGGGGAAGCGTTGGGAACACTCCAGAAAAGAGTGGAACCAAAGGGAGCAGGGGGAACAGATTGGAAAAAATGTGGAGAACCATGGGGAAACTGCAGAACAGAGATGAACCAAAGGGAGCATAGGAACAGATTAGAAAAAATGTGGAGAACCGTGCGAAACAATGCAGAACAAAGCGGAACCAAAGGGAGCAGGGGGAACTGCTCAGAAATGTGGGGAACCGTGGGGAACAATGCAGAACAGAGGGGAACCAAAGGGATTCGGGGGAACGGGTTGGAAAAAGTGAATAACCGTGGGGAACACTGCAGGACAGAGGGGAACCAAAGGGAGCAGGGTATGCAGGTTGGTAAGTGTGGAGAACCGTGGGGAAAAGTGCAGGACAGAGGGTAACGAAAGGGAGCAAGGTGAACGGATTTGAAAAAGTGGGGAACCGTGGGGAAAAATGCAGGACAGAGGGGAACCAAAGGGAGCAGGGGGTACAGGTTGGAAAAAATGTGGAGAACCATGGGGAAACAGCAGAACAGAGATGAACCAAAGGGAGCATGGGAACAGATTAGAAAAAATGTGGAGAACCGTGGGGAACAATGCAGAACAGAGCGGAAACAAAGGGAGCAGGTGGAACTGCTCGGTAATGTTGGGAAACGTCGGGAACAATGTAGAACAGAGGGGAACCAAAGGGAGCCGGGGGAATGGGTTGGAAAACGTGGGGAACCATGGGGATCATTGCAGAACAGAAGGGAACCAAAGGGAGCAGGGGAAATGGATTGGAAAAAGTGGGAAGAGTTGGGATCACTCCAGAACAGAGGGGAACCAGAGGGAGCAGGGGGTACAGAATGTAAAAAATGTGGAGAATCGTGGGGAACACTGCAGAACAAAGGGGAACCAAAGGGAGCAGGAGGAACAGATTGTTAAAATTGGGCCCATGGGGAACACTGCAGGACAGAGGGGAACCAAAGGGAGCAGGGTTTAAAAGTTGGAAAAAGTGGGGAACCTTGGGAAACACTGCAGAACAGAGAGGAATCAAAGGAGGCAGGGGGAGCGGATTGCAAAAAGTGGGGTACTGTGGGGAAAACTGCAGAACAGAGTGGAACAAAAGGGAGCAGGGGGAACGGATTGGAAAAAGTGGGGAACTGTGGGGAACACTGCAGAACAGAGGGGAACAAAAGGGAGCAGGGGAAACGGATTGGAAAAAGTGGGGAACCATGGGGAACACTGCAGAACAGTGGGGAACCAAAGGGAGCAGGGGCAACGGATTGAAAAAAGTGGGGAACAGAGTGGAAAAATGCAGAACAGTGGGTAAACAAAGGGAGCAGGGGAAACGGATTGGAAGAAGTGGGGAACCGTGTGGAAAAATGCAGATCAGAGGGGAACCAAAGGGAGCAGGGGGAATGGATTGTTGAAGTGGGGAACCGTTGGGAAAAATGCAGGACAGAGGGGAACGAAAGGGAGCAGGGGGAACGGATCTCAAAAAGTGGGGAACCATGATGAAAAATGCAGGACAGAGAGGAACGAAAGGGAGCAGGTGGAACGGATTGGAAAAAGTGGGGAACCGTGGGGAACACTGCAGGACAGAGATGAACCAAAGGAGCGTGGGAACAGATTAGAAAAAATGTGGAGAACCGTGGGGAACAATGCAGAACAGAGCGGAAACAAAGGGAGCAGGTGGAACTGCTCGGTAATGTGGGGAAACGTCGGGAACAATGCAGAAACGAGGGGAACCAAAGGGAGCCGGGGGAATGGGTTGGAAAACGTGGGGAACCATGGGGATCATTGCAGAACAGAAGGAAACCAAAGGGAGCAGGGGAAATGGATTGGAAAAAGTGAGAAGAGTGGGGAACACTCCAGAACAGAGGGGAACCAAAGGGAGCAGGGGAAACAGACTGGAAAAAGTGGAGAACCGTAGGGAACACAGCAGAACAGAGGTGAACCAAAGGAAGTAGGGGGAACGGATTGGAAAAAGTGGGTAAGCGTAGGGAACACTGCAGAACAGAGGAAAAGCAAAGGGAGCAGGTGGAACAGATTGGAAAAAATGTGGAGAACCGTGGGGAACACTGCAGGACAGAAGGGAACCACAGGGAGCATGGTGTACCGGTTGGAAAAAGTGGGGAATCGTGGGGAGCACTGCACAATAGAGTGGAACCAAAGGGAGCAGGGGAAATGGATTGGAAAAAGTGGGAAGCATGGGGAACACTCCAGAACAGAGGGGAACCAAAGGGAGCAGGGGGAACAGACTGGAAAAAGTGGAGAACCTAGGGAACACAGCAGAACAGAGATGAACCAAAGGAAGTAGGGGTAACGGATTGGAAAAAGTGGGGAACCATGGGGAACACTGCAGGGCAAAGGGGAGCCATAGCGAGCAGTGGGTACAGAATGGAAAAAAAGTGGAGAATCGTGGGGAACACTGCATATAGAGAGGAACCAAAGGGAGCAGGGGGAACGGATTGAAAATGGTGGGGAACTGTGGGGAACACTGCAGAACAGAGGGGAACCAATGGGGGCAGTGGGAACGGATTGGAAAAAGTGGGGAACCGTGGGGAACAATGCAGAACAGAGGGGAACCAAAGGGAGCAGGGGGAAGTGATTGGTAAAGTGGGGAACCGTGGGGAACAATGCATGACAGAGGGGAACGAAAGGGAGCAGGGGGAACGGATTTAAAAAAAGAGGGGAACCGTGGGGAAAAATGCAGGACAGAGGGGAACGAAAAGGAGCAGGGGGAACGGATTGGAAAAAGTGGGGAACCGTGGGGAACACTGCAGGACAGAGGGGAACCAAAGGGAGCAGGGGATACAGGTTGGAAAAAGTGTGGAATCGTGGGAAACACTGCAGAACAGAGGCGAACCAAAGGGCGCAGGGGGAAGAGATTGGCAAAAATCTGGAGAACCATGGGGAAACTGCAGAACAGAGGTGAACCAAAGAGAGCATGGGAACAGATTAGAAAAAATGTGGAAAAACGTGCGGAACAATGCAGAACAGAGCGGAACCAAAGGGAGCAGGTGGAACAGCTCGGTAATGTGGGGAAATGTGGGGAACAATGCAGAACAGAGGGGAACCAAAGGGTGCAGGGGGAACAGCTCGGAAATGTGGGGAACCGTGGGGAACAATGCAGAACAGAGGGGAACCAAAGGGAGCCGGGGCAATGGGTTGGAAAACGTGGGCATCCGTGGGGATCATTGCAGAATAGAGGGGAAACAAAGGGAGCAGGGGTAACGGATTGGAAAAAGAGGAGAACCGTGGAGAACACTGCAGGACAGAGGGGAACCAAATGGAGCAGGGGAATCGGATTGGAAAAAGTGGAGAACCGTGGGGAACACTGCAGCACAATGGGGAAACATGGGGAGCAGGGGGAACGGATTGAAAAAAGTGGGGAACGAAGTGGAAAAATGCAGAACAGTGGGTAAACAAAGGGTGCAGGGGAAACGGATTGGAAAAAGTGGGGAACCGTGTGGAAAAATGCAGAAGAGTGCGGAACCAAAGTGAGCATGGGGAACGGATTGGAAAAGGTGGAGAACTATGGGGAACACTGCCGAACAGAGGTGAACCAAAGAAAGTAGGAGGAACGAATTCGAAAAAGTGGGGAACCATGGGGAACACTGCAGAACAGAGGGGAATCAAAGGGAGCAGGGGGAGCGGATTGGAAAAAGGGGGAACTGTGGGGAAAACTGCAGAACAGAGGGGAACAAAAGGGAGCAGGGGGAACGGATTGGAAAAAGTGGGGAAGCGTAGGGAATACTGCTGAACAGAGGAAAACCAAAGGGAGCAGGTGGAACAGATTGGAAAAAATATGGAGAACCGTGGGGAAAACAGCAGAACAGAGTGGAACCAAAGGGAGCAGGGGAAATGGATTGGAAAAAGTGGGAAGCATGGGGAACACTCCAGAACAGAGGGGAACCAAAGGGAGCCGGGGCAATAGGTTGGAAAACGTGGGCATCCGTGGGGATCATTGCAGAATAGAGGGGAAACAAAGGGAGCAGGGGTAACGGATTGCAAAAACAGGAGAACCGTGGAGAACACTGCAGGACAGAGGGGAACCAAATGGAGCAGGGGAATCGGATTGGAAAAAGTGGAGAACCGTGGGGAACACTGCAGAACAGAGGGGAACCAAAGGGATTCGGGGGAACGGGTTGGAAAAAGTGAATAACCGTGGGGAACATTGCAGGACAGAGGGGAACCAAAGGGAGCAGGGTATACAGGTTGGAAAGTGTGGAGAACCGTGGGGAAAAGTGCAGGACAGAGGGTAACGAAAGGGATCAAGGTGAACGGATTTGAAAAAGTGGGGAACCGTGGGGAAAAATGCAGGACAGAGGGGAACCAAAGGGAGCAGGGGGTACAGGTTGGAAAAAATGTGGAGAACCATGGGGAAACAGCAGAACAGAGATGAACCAAAGGGAGCATGGGAACAGATTAGAAAAAATATGGAGAACCGTGGGGAAAACAGCAGAACAGAGGGGAGCCAAAGGAGCAGGGGGAACAGATTAGAAAAAAGTGGAGAATTGGGGAAAACTGCAGAACAGTGGGGAACCAAAGGGAGCAGGGGAAATGGATTGGAAAAAGTGGGGAAGCGTTGGGAACACTCCAGAAAAGAGTGGAACCAAAGGGAGCAGGGGGAACAGATTGGAAAAAATGTGGAGAACCATGGGGAAACTGCAGAACAGAGATGAACCAAAGGGAGCATAGGAACAGATTAGAAAAAATGTGGAGAACCGTGCGAAACAATGCAGAACAAAGCGGAACCAAAGGGAGCAGGGGGAACTGCTCAGAAATGTGGGGAACCGTGGGGAACAATGCAGAACAGAGGGGAACCAAAGGGATTCGGGGGAACGGGTTGGAAAAAGTGAATAACCGTGGGGAACACTGCAGGACAGAGGGGAACCAAAGGGAGCAGGGGGTACAGGTTGGAAAAAATGTGGAGAACCATGGGGAAACAGCAGAACAGAGATGAACCAAAGGGAGCATGGGAACAGATTAGAAAAAATGTGGAGAACCGTGGGGAACAATGCAGAACAGAGCGGAAACAAAGGGAGCAGGTGGAACTGCTCGGTAATGTTGGGAAACGTCGGGAACAATGTAGAACAGAGGGGAACCAAAGGGAGCCGGGGGAATGGGTTGGAAAACGTGGGGAACCATGGGGATCATTGCAGAACAGAAGGGAACCAAAGGGAGCAGGGGAAATGGATTGGAAAAAGTGGGAAGAGTTGGGATCACTCCAGAACAGAGGGGAACCAGAGGGAGCAGGGGGTACAGAATGTAAAAAATGTGGAGAATCGTGGGGAACACTGCAGAACAAAGGGGAACCAAAGGGAGCAGGAGGAACAGATTGTTAAAATTGGGCCCATGGGGAACACTGCAGGACAGAGGGGAACCAAAGGGAGCAGGGTTTAAAAGTTGGAAAAAGTGGGGAACCTTGGGAAACACTGCAGAACAGAGAGGAATCAAAGGAGGCAGGGGGAGCGGATTGCAAAAAGTGGGGTACTGTGGGGAAAACTGCAGAACAGAGTGGAACAAAAGGGAGCAGGGGGAACGGATTGGAAAAAGTGGGGAACTGTGGGGAACACTGCAGAACAGAGGGGAACAAAAGGGAGCAGGGGAAACGGATTGGAAAAAGTGGGGAACCATGGGGAACACTGCAGAACAGTGGGGAACCAAAGGGAGCAGGGGCAACGGATTGAAAAAAGTGGGGAACAGAGTGGAAAAATGCAGAACAGTGGGTAAACAAAGGGAGCAGGGGAAACGGATTGGAAGAAGTGGGGAACCGTGTGGAAAAATGCAGATCAGAGGGGAACCAAAGGGAGCAGGGGGAATGGATTGTTGAAGTGGGGAACCGTTGGGAAAAATGCAGGACAGAGGGGAACGAAAGGGAGCAGGGGGAACGGATCTCAAAAAGTGGGGAACCATGATGAAAAATGCAGGACAGAGAGGAACGAAAGGGAGCAGGTGGAACGGATTGGAAAAAGTGGGGAACCGTGGGGAACACTGCAGGACAGAGGGGAACCAAAGGGAGCAGGGGGTACAGGTTGGAAAAGGTGTGGAATCGTGGGAAACACTGCAGAACAGAGGGGAACCAAAGGGAGCAGGGGGAACAGATTGGAAAAAATGTGGAGAACCATGGGGAAACTGCAGAACAGAGATGAACCAAAGGGAGCATAGGAACAGATTAGAAAAAATGTGGAGAACCGTGGGAAACAATGCAGAACAAAGCGGAACCAAAGGGAGCACGGGGAACTGCTCAGAAATGTGGGGAACAGTGGGGAACAATGCAGAACAGAGGGGAACCAAAGGGAGCCGTGGAAACGGGTTGGAAAAAGTGAATAACCGTGGAGAACACTGCAGGACAGAGGGGAACCAAAGGGAGCAGGGGATACAGGTTGGAAAGTATGAGAACCGTGGGGAAAAGTGCAGGACAGAGGGTAACGAAAGGGAGCAAGATGAACGGATTTGAAAAAGTGGGGAACCGTGGGGAAAAATGCAGGACAGAGGGGAACCAAAGGGAGCAGGGGGTACAGGTTGGAAAAAATGTGGAGAACCATGGGGAAACAGCAGGACAGAGATGAACCAAAGGAGCGTGGGAACAGATTAGAAAAAATGTGGAGAACCGTGGGGAACAATGCAGAACAGAGCGGAAACAAAGGGAGCAGGTGGAACTGCTCGGTAATGTGGGGAAACGTCGGGAACAATGCAGAAACGAGGGGAACCAAAGGGAGCCGGGGGAATGGGTTGGAAAACGTGGGGAACCATGGGGATCATTGCAGAACAGAAGGGAACCAAAGGGAGCAGGGGAAATGGATTGGAAAAAGTGAGAAGAGTGGGGAACACTCCAGAACAGAGGGGAACCAAAGGGAGCAGGGGGAACAGACTGGAAAAAGTGGAGAACCGTAGGGAACACAGCAGAACAGAGGTGAACCAAAGGATGTAGGGGGTACGGATTGGAAAAAGTGGGTAAGCGTAGGGAACACTGCAGAACAGAGGAAAACCAAAGGGAGCAGGTGGAACAGATTGGAAAAAATGTGGAGAACCGTGGGGAACACTGCAGGACAGAGGGGAACCAAAGGGAGCATGGTGTACCGGTTGGAAAAAGTGGGGAAACGTGGGGAGCACTGCACAATGAAGTGGAACCAAAGGGAGCAGGGGAAATGGATTGGAAAAAGTGGGAAGCATGGGGAACACTCCAGAACAGAGGGGAACCAAAGGGAGCAGGGGGAACAGACTGGAAAAAGTGGAGAACTGTAGGGAACACAGCAGAACAGAGATGAACCAAAGGAAGTAGGGGTAACGGATTGGAAAAAGTGGGGAACCATGGGGAACACTGCAGGGCAAAGGGGAGCCATAGCGAGCAGTGGGTACAGAATGGAAAAAAAGTGGAGCATCGTGGGGAACACTGCATATAGGGAGGAACCAAAGGCAGCAGGGGGAACGGATTGAAAATGGTGGGGAACTGTGGGGAACACTGCAGAACAGAGGGGAACCAATGGGGGCAGTGGGAACGGATTGGAAAAAGTGGGGAACCGTGGGGAACAATGCAGAACAGAGGGGAACCAAAGGGAGCAGGGGGAAGTGATTGGTAAAGTGGGGAACCGTGGGGAACAATGCATGACAGAGGGGAACGAAAGGGAGCAGGGGGAACGGATTTAAAAAAAGAGGGGAACCGTGGGGAAAAATGCAGGACAGAGGGGAACGAAAGGGAGCAGGGGGAACGGATTGGAAAAAGTGGGGAACCGTGGGGAACACTGCAGGACAGAGGGGAACCAAAGGGAGCAGGGGGTACAGGTTGGAAAAAGTGTGGAATCGTGGGAAACACTGCAGAACAGAGGCGAACCAAAGGGCGCAGGGGGAAGAGATTGGCAAAAATCTGGAGAACCATGGGGAAACTGCAGAACAGAGGTGAACCAAAGAGAGCATGGGAACAGATTAGAAAAAATGTGGAAAAACGTGCGGAACAATGCAGAACAGAGCGGAACCAAAGGGAGCAGGTGGAACAGCTCGGTAATGTGGGGAAATGTGGGGAACAATGCAGAACAGAGGGGAACCAAAGGGTGCAGGGGGAACAGCTCGGAAATGTGGGGAACCGTGGGGAACAATGCAGAACAGAGGGGAACCAAAGGGAGCCGGGGCAATGGGTTGGAAAACGTGGGCATCCGTGGGGATCATTGCAGAATAGAGGGGAAACAAAGGGAGCAGGGGTAACGGATTGGAAAAAGAGGAGAACCGTGGAGAACACTGCAGGACAGAGGGGAACCAAATGGAGCAGGGGAATCGGATTGGAAAAAGTGGAGAACCGTGGGGAACACTGCAGCACAATGGGGAAACATGGGGAGCAGGGGGAACGGATTGAAAAAAGTGGGGAACACAGTGGAAAAATGCAGAACAGTGGGTAAACAAAGGGTGCAGGGGAAACGGATTGGAAAAAGTGGGGAACCGTGTGGAAAAATGCAGAAGAGTGCGGAACCAAAGTGAGCATGGGGAACGGATTGGAAAAGGTGGAGAACTATGGGGAACACTGCAGAACAGAGGTGAACCAAAGAAAGTAGGAGGAACGAATTCGAAAAAGTGGGGAACCATGGGGAACACTGCAGAACAGAGGGGAATCAAAGGGAGCAGGGGGAACGGATTGGAAAAAGTGAGAAGAGTGGGGAACACTCCAGAACAGAGGGGAACCAAAGGGAGCAGGGGGAACAGACTGGAAAAAGTGGAGAACCGTAGGGAACACAGCAGAACAGAGGTGAACCAAAGGATGTAGGGGGTACGGATTGGAAAAAGTGGGTAAGCGTAGGGAACACTGCAGAACAGAGGAAAACCAAAGGGAGCAGGTGGAACAGATTGGAAAAAATGTGGAGAACCGTGGGGAACACTGCAGGACAGAGGGGAACCAAAGGGAGCATGGTGTACCGGTTGGAAAAAGTGGGGAAACGTGGGGAGCACTGCACAATGAAGTGGAACCAAAGGGAGCAGGGGAAATGGATTGGAAAAAGTGGGAAGCATGGGGAACACTCCAGAACAGAGGGGAACCAAAGGGAGCAGGGGGAACAGACTGGAAAAAGTGGAGAACCGTAGGGAACACAGCAGAACAGAGATGAACCAAAGGAAGTAGGGGTAACGGATTGGAAAAAGTGGGGAACCATGGGGAACACTGCAGGGCAAAGGGGAGCCATAGCGAGCAGTGGGTACAGAATGGAAAAAAAGTGGAGCATCGTGGGGAACACTGCATATAGAGAGGAACCAAAGGCAGCAGGGGGAACGGATTGAAAATGGTGGGGAACTGTGGGGAACACTGCAGAACAGAGGGGAACCAATGGGGGCAGTGGGAACGGATTGGAAAAAGTGGGGAACCGTGGGGAACAATGCAGAACAGAGGGGAACCAAAGGGAGCAGGGGGAAGTGATTGGTAAAGTGGGGAACCGTGGGGAACAATGCATGACAGAGGGGAACGAAAGGGAGCAGGGGGAACGGATTTAAAAAAAGAGGGGAACCGTGGGGAAAAATGCAGGACAGAGGGGAACGAAAGGGAGCAGGGGGAACGGATTGGAAAAAGTGGGGAACCGTGGGGAACACTGCAGGACAGAGGGGAACCAAAGGGAGCAGGGGGTACAGGTTGGAAAAAGTGTGGAATCGTGGGAAACACTGCAGAACAGAGGCGAACCAAAGGGCGCAGGGGGAAGAGATTGGCAAAAATCTGGAGAACCATGGGGAAACTGCAGAACAGAGGTGAACCAAAGAGAGCATGGGAACAGATTAGAAAAAATGTGGAAAAACGTGCGGAACAATGCAGAACAGAGCGGAACCAAAGGGAGCAGGTGGAACAGCTCGGTAATGTGGGGAAATGTGGGGAACAATGCAGAACAGAGGGGAACCAAAGGGTGCAGGGGGAACAGCTCGGAAATGTGGGGAACCGTGGGGAACAATGCAGAACAGAGGGGAACCAAAGGGAGCCGGGGCAATGGGTTGGAAAACGTGGGCATCCGTGGGGATCATTGCAGAATAGAGGGGAAACAAAGGGAGCAGGGGTAACGGATTGGAAAAAGAGGAGAACCGTGGAGAACACTGCAGGACAGAGGGGAACCAAATGGAGCAGGGGAATCGGATTGGAAAAAGTGGAGAACCGTGGGGAACACTGCAGCACAATGGGGAAACATGGGGAGCAGGGGGAACGGATTGAAAAAAGTGGGGAACAAAGTGGAAAAATGCAGAACAGTGGGTAAACAAAGGGTGCAGGGGAAACGGATTGGAAAAAGTGGGGAACCGTGTGGAAAAATGCAGAAGAGTGCGGAACCAAAGTGAGCATGGGGAACGGATTGGAAAAGGTGGAGAACTATGGGGAACACTGCAGAACAGAGGTGAACCAAAGAAAGTAGGAGGAACGAATTCGAAAAAGTGGGGAACCATGGGGAACACTGCAGAACAGAGGGGAATCAAAGGGAGCAGGGGGAACGGATTGGAAAAAGGGGGAACTGTGGGGAAAACTGCAGAACAGAGGGGAACAAAAGGGAGCAGGGGGAACACATTGGAAAAAGTGGGGAACTGTGGCGAACACTGCAGAAAAAAGGGGAGCAAAAGGGAGAAGGTGGTACGGATTGGAAAAAGTTTGGAAGCGTGTGCAACACTGCAGAACAGAGGGGAACCAAAGGGAGCAGGGGGAACAGATTGGAAAAAATGTGGAGAACCGTGGGGAAACTGCAGAACAGAGAGGAACCAAAGGGAGCAGGGGGAACGGATTGGAAAAAGTGGGGAAGCGTAGGGAATACTGCTGAACAGAGGAAAACCAACGGGAGCAGGTGGAACAGATTGGAAAAAATATGGAGAACCGTGGGGAAAACAGCAGAACAGAGGGGAGCCAAAGGAGCAGGGGGAACAGATTAGAAAAAAGTGGAGAATTGGGGAAAACTGCAGAACAGTGGGGAACCAAAGGGAGCAGGGGAAATGGATTGGAAAAAGTGGGGAAGCGTTGGGAACACTCCAGAAAAGAGTGGAACCAAAGGGAGCAGGGGGAACAGATTGGAAAAAATGTGGAGAACCATGGGGAAACTGCAGAACAGAGATGAACCAAAGGGAGCATAGGAACAGATTAGAAAAAATGTGGAGAACCGTGCGAAACAATGCAGAACAAAGCGGAACCAAAGGGAGCAGGGGGAACTGCTCAGAAATGTGGGGAACCGTGGGGAACAATGCAGAACAGAGGGGAACCAAAGGGATTCGGGGGAACGGGTTGGAAAAAGTGAATAACCGTGGGGAATACTGCAGGACAGAGGGGAACCAAAGGGAGCAGGGTATACAGGTTGGAAAGTGTGGAGAACCGTGGGGAAAAGTGCAGGACAGAGGGTAACGAAAGGGAGCAAGATGAATGGATTTGAAAAAGTGGGGAACCGTGGGGAAAAATGCAGGACAGAGGGGAACCAAAGGGAGCAGGGGGTACAGGTTGGAAAAAATGTGGAGAACCATGGGGAAACAGCAGAACAGAGATGAACCAAAGGGAGCATGGGAACAGATTAGAAAAAATGTGGAGAACCGTGGGGAACAATGCAGAACAGAGCGGAAACAAAGGGAGCAGGTGGAACTGCTCGGTAATGTTGGGAAACGTCGGGAACAATGTAGAACAGAGGGGAACCAAAGGGAGCCGGGGGAATGGGTTGGAAAACGTGGGGAACCATGGGGATCATTGCAGAACAGAAGGGAACCAAAGGGAGCAGGGGAAATGGATTGGAAAAAGTGGGAAGAGTTGGGATCACTCCAGAACAGAGGGGAACCAAAGGGAGCAGGGGGAACAGACTGGAAAAAGTGGAGAACCGTAGGGAACACAGCAGAACAGAGGTGAACCAAAGGAAGTAGGGGGATCGGATTGGAAAAAGTGGGGAAGCGTAGGGAACACTGCAGAACAGAGGAGAACCAAAGGGAGCAGGTGGAACAGATTGGAAAAAATGTGGAGAACCGTGGGGAACACTGCAGGACAGAGGGGAACCAAAGGGAGCATGGTGTACCGGTTGGAAAAAGTGGGGAATCGTGGGGAGCACTGCACAATAGAGTGGAACCAAAGGGAGCAGGGGAAATGGATTGGAAAAAGTGGGAAGCATGGGGAACACTCCAGAACAGAGGGGAACCAAAGGGAGCCGGGGCAATGGGTTGGAAAACGTGGGCATCCGTGGGGATCATTGCAGAATAGAGGGGAAACAAAGGGAGCAGGGGTAACGGATTGGAAAAAGAGGAGAACCGTGGAGAACACTGCAGGACAGAGGGGAACCAAATGGAGCAGGGGAATCGGATTGGAAAAAGTGGAGAACCGTGGGGAACACTGCAGCACAATGGGGAAACATGGGGAGCAGGGGGAACGGATTGAAAAAAGTGGGGAACAAAGTGGAAAAATGCAGAACAGTGGGTAAACAAAGGGTGCAGGGGAAACGGATTGGAAAAAGTGGGGAACCGTGTGGAAAAATGCAGAAGAGTGCGGAACCAAAGTGAGCATGGGGAACGGATTGGAAAAGGTGGAGAACTATGGGGAACACTGCAGAACAGAGGGGAACAAAAGGGAGCAGGGGGAACACATTGGAAAAAGTGGGGAACTGTGGCGAACACTGCAGAAAAAAGGGGAGCCAAAGGGAGAAGGGGGTACGGATTGGAAAAAGTTTGGAAGCGTGTGGAACACTGCAGAACAGAGGGGAACCAAAGGGAGCAGGGGGAACAGATTGGAAAAAATGTGGAGAACCGTGGGGAAACTGCAGAACAGAGAGGAACCAAAGGGAGCAGGGGGAACGGATTGGAAAAAGTGGGAAAGCGTAGGGAATACTGCTGAACAGAGGAAAACCAAAGGGAGCAGGTGGAACAGATTGGAAAAAATATGGAGAACCGTGGGGAAAACAGCAGAACAGAGTGGAACCAAAGGGAGCAGGGGAAATGGATTGGAAAAAGTGGGAAGCATGGGGAACACTCCAGAACAGAGGGGAACCAAAGGGAGCCGGGGCAATAGGTTGGAAAACGTGGGCATCCGTGGGGATCATTGCAGAATAGAGGGGAAACAAAGGGAGCAGGGGTAACGGATTGCAAAAAGAGGAGAACCGTGGAGAACACTGCAGGACAGAGGGGAACCAAATGGAGCAGGGGAATCGGATTAGAAAAAGTGGAGAACCGTGGGGAACACTGCAGAACAGAGGGGAACCAAAGGGATTCGGGGGAACGGGTTGGAAAAAGTGAATAACCGTGGGGAACATTGCAGGACAGAGGGGAACCAAAGGGAGCAGGGTATACAGGTTGGAAAGTGTGGAGAACCGTGGGGAAAAGTGCAGGACAGAGGGTAACGAAAGGGAGCAAGGTGAACGGATTTGAAAAAGTGGGGAACCGTGGGGAAAAAGGCAGGACAGAGGGGAACTAAAGGGAGCAGGGGGTACAGGTTGGAAAAAATGTGGAGAACCATGGGGAAACAGCAGAACAGAGATGAACCAAAGGGAGCATGGGAACAGATTAGAAAAAATGTGGAGAACCGTGGGGAACAATGCAGAACATAGCGGAAACAAAGGGAGCAGGTGGAACTGCTCGGTAATGTTGGGAAACGTCGGGAACAATGTAGAACAGAGGGGAACCAAAGGGAGCCGGGGGAATGGGTTGGAAAACGTGGGGAACCATGGGGATCATTGCAGAACAGAAGGGAACCAAAGGGAGCAGGGGAAATGGATTGGAAAAAGTGGGAAGCATGGGGAACACTCCAGAACAGAGGGGAACCAAAGGGAGCAGGGGGAACAGACTGGAAAAAGTGGAGAACCGTAGGGAACACAGCAGAACAGAGGTGAACCAAAGGAAGTAGGGGGAACGGATTGGAAAAAGTGGGGAAGCGTAGGGAACACTGCAGAACAGAGGAGAACCAAAGGGAGCAGGTGGAACAGATTGGAAAAAATGTGGAGAACCGTGGGGAACACTGCAGGACAGAGGGGAACCAAAGGGAGCATGGTGTACCGGTTGGAAAAAGTGGGGAATCGTGGGGAGCACTGCACAATAGAGTGGAACCAAAGGGAGCAGGGGAAATGGATTGGAAAAAGTGGGAAGCATGGGGAACACTCCAGAACAGAGGGGAATCAAAGGGAGCAGGGGGAACAGACTGGAAAAAGTGGAGAACCGTAGGGAACACAGCAGAACAGAGGTGAACCAAAGGGAGCAGGGGGTACAGGTTGGAAAAGGTGTGGAATCGTGGGAAACACTGCAGAACAGAGGGGAACCAAAGGGAGCAGGGGGAACAGATTGGAAAAAATGTGAACCATGGGGAAACTGCAGAACAGAAATGAACCAAAGGGAGCATAGGAACAGATTAGAAAAAATGTGGAGAACCGTGGGAAACAATGCAGAACAAAGCGGAACCAAAGGGAGCAGGGGGAACTGCTCAGAAATGTGGGGAACCGTGGGGAACAATGCAAAACAGAGGGGAACCAAAGGGAGCCGTGGAAACGGGTTGGAAAAAGTGAATAACCGTGGGGAACACTGCAGGACAGAGGGGAACCAAAGGGAGCAGGGGATACAGGTTGGAAAGTGTGGAGAACCGTGGGGAAAAGTGCAGGACAGAGGGTAACGAAAGGGAGCAAGATGAACGGATTTGAAAAAGTGGGGAACCGTGGGGAAAAATGCAGGACAGAGGGGAACCAAAGGGAGCAGGGGGTACAGGTTGGAAAAGGTGTGGAATCGTGGGAAACACTGCAGAACAGAGGGGAACCAAAGGGAGCAGGGGGAACAGATTGGAAAAAATGTGGAGAACCATGGGGAAACTGAAGAACAGAGATGAACCAAAGGGAGCATAGGAACAGATTAGAAAAAATGTGGAGAACCGTGGGAAACAATGCAGAACAAAGCGGAACCAAAGGGAGCACGGGGAACTGCTCAGAAATGTGGGGAACAGTGGGGAACAATGCAGAACAGAGGGGAACCAAAGGGAGCCGTGGAAACGGGTTGGAAAAAGTGAATAACCGTGGGGAACACTGCAGGACAGAGGGGAACCAAAGGGAGCAGGGGATACAGGTTGGAAAGTATGAGAACCGTGGGGAAAAGTGCAGGACAGAGGGTAACGAAAGGGAGCAAGATGAACGGATTTGAAAAAGTGGGGAACCGTGGGGAAAAATGCAGGACAGAGGGGAACCAAAGGGAGCAGGGGGTACAGGTTGGAAAAAATGTGGAGAACCATGGGGAAACAGCAGGACAGAGATGAACCAAAGGAGCATGGGAACAGATTAGAAAAAATGTGGAGAACCGTGGGGAACAATGCAGAACAGAGCGGAAACAAAGGGAGCAGGTGGAACTGCTCGGTAATGTGGGGAAACGTCGGGAACAATGCAGAACAGAGGGGAACCAAAGGGAGCCGGGGGAATGGGTTGGAAAACGTGGGGAACCATGGGGATCATTGCAGAACAGAAGGGAACCAAAGGGAGCAGGGGAAATGGATTGGAAAAAGTGAGAAGAGTGGGGAACACTCCAGAACAGAGGGGAACCAAAGGGAGCAGGGGGAACAGACTGGAAAAAGTGGAGAACCGTAGGGAACACAGCAGAACAGAGGTGAACCAAAGGAAGTAGGGGGTACGGATTGGAAAAAGTGGGTAAGCGTAGGGAACACTGCAGAACAGAGGAAAACCAAAGGGAGCAGGTGGAACAGATTGGAAAAAATGTGGAGAACCGTGGGGAACACTGCAGGACAGAGGGGAACCAAAGGGAGCATGGTGTACCGGTTGGAAAAAGTGGGGAATCGTGGGGAGCACTGCACAATAGAGTGGAACCAAAGGGAGCAGGGGAAATGGATTGGAAAAAGTGGGAAGCATGGGGAACACTCCAGAACAGAGGGGAACCAAAGGGAGCAGGGGGAACAGACTGGAAAAAGTGGAGAACCGTAGGGAACACAGCAGAACAGAGATGAACCAAAGGAAGTAGGGGTAACGGATTGGAAAAAGTGGGGAACCATGGGGAACACTGCAGGGCAAAGGGGAGCCATAGCGAGCAGTGGGTACAGAATGGAAAAAAAGTGGAGAATCGTGGGGAACACTGCATATAGAGAGGAACCAAAGGCAGCAGGGGGAACGGATTGAAAATGGTGGGGAACTGTGGGGAACACTGCAGAACAGAGGGGAACCAATGGGGGCAGTGGGAACGGATTGGAAAAAGTGGGGAACCGTGGGGAACAATGCAGAACAGAGGGGAACCAAAGGGAGCAGGGGGAAGTGATTGGTAAAGTGGGGAACCGTGGGGAACAATGCATGACAGAGGGGAACGAAAGGGAGCAGGGGGAACGGATTTAAAAAAAGAGGGGAACCGTGGGGAAAAATGCAGGACAGAGGGGAACGAAAGGGAGCAGGGGGAACGGATTGGAAAAAGTGGGGAACCGTGGGGAACACTGCAGGACAGAGGGGAACCAAAGGGAGCAGGGTGTACAGGTTGGAAAAAGTGTGGAATCGTGGGAAACACTGCAGAACAGAGGCGAACCAAAGGGCGCAGGGGGAAGAGATTGGCAAAAATCTGGAGAACCATGGGGAAACTGCAGAACAGAGGTGAACCAAAGAGAGCATGGGAACAGATTAGAAAAAATGTGGAAAAACGTGCGGAACAATGCAGAACAGAGCGGAACCAAAGGGAGCAGGTGGAACAGCTCGGTAATGTGGGGAAATGTGGGGAACAATGCAGAACAGAGGGGAACCAAAGGGTGCAGGGGGAACAGCTCGGAAATGTGGGGAACCGTGGGGAACAATGCAGAACAGAGGGGAACCAAAGGGAGCCGGGGCAATGGGTTGGAAAACGTGGGCATCCGTGGGGATCATTGCAGAATAGAGGGGAAACAAAGGGAGCAGGGGTAACGGATTGGAAAAAGAGGAGAACCGTGGAGAACACTGCAGGGCAGAGGGGAACCAAATGGAGCAGGGGAATCGGATTGGAAAAAGTGGAGAACCGTGGGGAACACTGCAGCACAATGGGGAAACATGGGGAGCAGGGGGAACGGATTGAAAAAAGTGGGGAACGAAGTGGAAAAATGCAGAACAGTGGGTAAACAAAGGGTGCAGGGGAAACGGATTGGAAAAAGTGGGGAACCGTGTGGAAAAATGCAGAAGAGTGCGGAACCAAAGTGAGCATGGGGAACGGATTGGAAAAGGTGGAGAACTATGGGGAACACTGCAGAACAGAGGTGAACCAAAGAAAGTAGGAGGAACGAATTCGAAAAAGTGGGGAACCATGGGGAACACTGCAGAACAGAGGGGAATCAAAGGGAGCAGGGGGAGCGGATTGGAAAAAGGAGGAACTGTGGGGAAAACTGTAGAACAGAGGGGAACAAAAGGGAGCAGGGGGAACACATTGGAAAAAGTGGGGAACTGTGGCGAACACTGCAGAAAAAAGGGGAGACAAAGGGAGAAGGGGGTACGGATTGGAAAAAGTTTGGAAGCGTGTGCAACACTGCAGAACAGAGGGGAACCAAAGGGAGCAGGGGGAACAGATTGGAAAAAATGTGGAGAACCGTGGGGAAACTGCAGAACAGAGAGGAACCAAAGGGAGCAGGGGGAACGGATTGGAAAAAGTGGGGAAGCGTAGGGAATACTGCTGAACAGAGGAAAACCAAAGGGAGCAGGTGGAACAGATTGGAAAAAATATGGAGAACCGTGGGGAAAACAGCAGAACAGAGGGGAGCCAAAGGAGCAGGGGGAACAGATTAGAAAAAAGTGGAGAATTGGGGAAAACTGCAGAACAGTGGGGAACCAAAGGGAGCAGGGGAAATGGATTGGAAAAAGTGGGGAAGCGTTGGGAACACTCCAGAAAAGAGTGGAACCAAAGGGAGCAGGGGGAACAGATTGGAAAAAATGTGGAGAACCATGGGGAAACTGCAGAACAGAGATGAACCAAAGGGAGCATAGGAACAGATTAGAAAAAATGTGGAGACCGTGCGAAACAATGCAGAACAAAGCGGAACCAAAGGGAGCAGGGGGAACTGCTCAGAAATGTGGGGAACCGTGGGGAACAATGCAGAACAGAGGGGAACCAAAGGGATTCGGGGGAACGGGTTGGAAAAAGTGAATAACCGTGGGGAACACTGCAGGACAGAGGGGAACCAAAGGGAGCAGGGTATACAGGTTGGAAAGTGTGGAGAACCGTGGGGAAAAGTGCAGGACAGAGGGTAACGAAAGGGAGCAAGGTGAACGGATTTGAAAAAGTGGGGAACCGTGGGGAAAAATGCAGGACAGAGGGGAACCAAAGGGAGCAGGGGGTACAGGTTGGAAAAAATGTGGAGAACCATGGGGAAACAGCAGAACAGAGATGAACCAAAGGGAGCATGGGAACAGATTAGAAAAAATGTGGAGAACCGTGGGGAACAATGCAGAACAGAGCGGAAACAAAGGGAGCAGGTGGAACTACTCGGTAATGTTGGGAAACGTCGGGAACAATGTAGAACAGAGGGGAACCAAAGGGAGCCGGGGGAATGGGTTGGAAAACGTGGGGAACCATGGGGATCATTGCAGAACAGAAGGGAACCAAAGGGAGCAGGGGAAATGGATTGGAAAAAGTGGGAAGAGTTGGGATCACTCCAGAACAGAGGGGAACCAAAGGGAGCAGGGGGAACAGACTGGAAAAAGTGGAGAACCGTAGGGAACACAGCAGAACAGAGGTGAACCAAAGGAAGTAGGGGGAACGGATTGGAAAAAGTGGGGAAGCGTAGGGAACACTGCAGAACAGAGGAGAACCAAAGGCAGCAGGTGGAACAGATTGGAAAAAATGTGGAGAACCGTGGGGAACACTGCAGGACAGAGGGGAACCAAAGGGAGCATGGTGTACCGGTTGGAAAAAGTGGGGAATCGTGGGGAGCACTGCACAATAGAGTGGAACCAAAGGGAGCAGGGGAAATGGATTGGAAAAAGTGGGAAGCATGGGGAACACTCCAGAACAGAGGGGAACCAAAGGGAGCCGGGGCAATGGGTTGGAAAACGTGGGCATCCGTGGGGATCATTGCAGAATAGAGGGGAAACAAAGGGAGCAGGGGTAACGGATTGGAAAAAGAGGAGAACCGTGGAGAACACTGCAGGACAGAGGGGAAACATGGGGAGCAGGGGGAACGGATTGAAAAAAGTGGGGAACGAAGTGGAAAAATGCAGAACAGTGGGTAAACAAAGGGTGCAGGGGAAACGGATTGGAAAAAGTGGGGAACCGTGTGGAAAAATGCAGAAGAGTGCGGAACCAAAGTGAGCATGGGGAACGGATTGGAAAAGGTGGAGAACTATGGGGAACACTGCAGAACAGAGGTGAACCAAAGAAAGTAGGAGGAACGAATTCGAAAAAGTGGGGAACCATGGGGAACACTGCAGAACAGAGGGGAATCAAAGGGAGCAGGGGGAGCGGATTGGAAAAAGGGGGAACTGTGGGGAAAACTGCAGAACAGAGGGGAACAAAAGGGAGCAGGGGGAACACATTGGAAAAAGTGGGGAACTGTGGCGAACACTGCAGAAAAAAGGGGAGCCAAAGGGAGAAGGGGGTACGGATTGGAAAGAGTTTGGAAGCGTGTGGAACACTGCAGAACAGAGGGGAACCAAAGGGAGCAGGGGGAATAGATTGGAAAAGGTGGAGAACTATGGGGAACACTGCAGAACAGAGGTGAACCAAAGAAAGTAGGAGGAACGAATTCGAAAAAGTGGGGAACCATGGGGAACACTGCAGAACAGAGGGGAATCAAAGGGAGCAGGGGGAGCGGATTGGAAAAAGGGGGAACTGTGGGGAAAACTGCAGAACAGAGGGGAACAAAAGGGAGCAGGGGGAACACATTGGAAAAAGTGGGGAACTGTGGCGAACACTGCAGAAAAAAGGGGAGCCAAAGGGAGAAGGGGGTACGGATTGGAAAAAGTTTGGAAGCGTGTGGAACACTGCAGAACAGAGGGGAACCAAAGGGAGCAGGGGGAACAGATTGGAAAAAATGTGGAGAACCGTGGGGAAACTGCAGAACAGAGAGGAACCAAAGGGAGCAGGGGGAACGGATTGGAAAAAGTGGGGAAGCGTAGGGAATACTGCTGAACAGAGGAAAACCAACGGGAGCAGGTGGAACAGATTGGAAAAAATATGGAGAACCGTGGGGAAAACAGCAGAACAGAGGGGAGCCAAAGGAGCAGGGGGAACAGATTAGAAAAAAGTGGAGAATTGGGGAAAACTGCAGAACAGTGGGGAACCAAAGGGAGCAGGGGAAATGGATTGGAAAAAGTGGGGAAGCGTTGGGAACACTCCAGAAAAGAGTGGAACCAAAGGGAGCAGGGGGAACAGATTGGAAAAAATGTGGAGAACCATGGGGAAACTGCAGAACAGAGATGAACCAAAGGGAGCATAGGAACAGATTAGAAAAAATGTGGAGAACCGTGCGAAACAATGCAGAACAAAGCGGAACCAAAGGGAGCAGGGGGAACTGCTCAGAAATGTGGGGAACCGTGGGGAACAATGCAGAACAGAGGGGAACCAAAGGGATTCGGGGGAACGGGTTGGAAAAAGTGAATAACCGTGGGGAACACTGCAGGACAGAGGGGAACCAAAGGGAGCAGGGTATACAGGTTGGAAAGTGTGGAGAACCGTGGGGAAAAGTGCAGGACAGAGGGTAACGAAAGGGAGCAAGATGAACGGATTTGAAAAAGTGGGGAACCGTGGGGAAAAATGCAGGACAGAGGGGAACCAAAGGGAGCAGGGGGTACAGGTTGGAAAAAATGTGGAGAACCATGGGGAAACAGCAGAACAGAGATGAACCAAAGGGAGCATGGGAACAGATTAGAAAAAATGTGGAGAACCGTGGGGAACAATGCAGAACAGAGCGGAAACAAAGGGAGCAGGTGGAACTGCTCGGTAATGTTGGGAAACGTCGGGAACAATGTAGAACAGAGGGGAACCAAAGGGAGCCGGGGGAATGGGTTGGAAAACGTGGGGAACCATGGGGATCATTGCAGAACAGAAGGGAACCAAAGGGAGCAGGGGAAATGGATTGGAAAAAGTGGGAAGAGTTGGGATCACTCCAGAACAGAGGGGAACCAAAGGGAGCAGGGGGAACAGACTGGAAAAAGTGGAGAACCGTAGGGAACACAGCAGAACAGAGGTGAACCAAAGGAAGTAGGGGGATCGGATTGGAAAAAGTGGGGAAGCGTAGGGAACACTGCAGAACAGAGGAGAACCAAAGGGAGCAGGTGGAACAGATTGGAAAAAATGTGGAGAACCGTGGGGAACACTGCAGGACAGAGGGGAACCAAAGGGAGCATGGTGTACCGGTTGGAAAAAGTGGGGAATCGTGGGGAGCACTGCACAATAGAGTGGAACCAAAGGGAGCAGGGGAAATGGATTGGAAAAAGTGGGAAGCATGGGGAACACTCCAGAACAGAGGGGAACCAAAGGGAGCCGGGGCAATGGGTTGGAAAACGTGGGCATCCGTGGGGATCATTGCAGAATAGAGGGGAAACAAAGGGAGCAGGTGTAACGGATTGGAAAAAGAGGAGAACCGTGGAGAACACTGCAGGACAGAGGGGAACCAAATGGAGCAGGGGAATCGGATTGGAAAAAGTGGAGAACCGTGGGGAACACTGCAGCACAATGGGGAAACATGGGGAGCAGGGGGAACGGATTGAAAAAAGTGGGGAACAAAGTGGAAAAATGCAGAACAGTGGGTAAACAAAGGGTGCAGGGGAAACGGATTGGAAAAAGTGGGGAACCGTGTGGAAAAATGCAGAAGAGTGCGGAACCAAAGTGAGCATGGGGAACGGATTGGAAAAGGTGGAGAACTATGGGGAACACTGCAGAACAGAGGGGAACAAAAGGGAGCAGGGGGAACACATTGGAAAAAGTGGGGAACTGTGGCGAACACTGCAGAAAAAAGGGGAGCCAAAGGGAGAAGGGGGTACGGATTGGAAAAAGTTTGGAAGCGTGTGGAACACTGCAGAACAGAGGGGAACCAAAGGGAGCAGGGGGAACAGATTGGAAAAAATGTGGAGAACCGTGGGGAAACTGCAGAACAGAGAGGAACCAAAGGGAGCAGGGGGAACGGATTGGAAAAAGTGGGAAAGCGTAGGGAATACTGCTGAACAGAGGAAAACCAAAGGGAGCAGGTGGAACAGATTGGAAAAAATATGGAGAACCGTGGGGAAAACAGCAGAACAGAGTGGAACCAAAGGGAGCAGGGGAAATGGATTGGAAAAAGTGGGAAGCATGGGGAACACTCCAGAACAGAGGGGAACCAAAGGGAGCCGGGGCAATAGGTTGGAAAACGTGGGCATCCGTGGGGATCATTGCAGAATAGAGGGGAAACAAAGGGAGCAGGGGTAACGGATTGCAAAAAGAGGAGAACCGTGGAGAACACTGCAGGACAGAGGGGAACCAAATGGAGCAGGGGAATCGGATTGGAAAAAGTGGAGAACCGTGGGGAACACTGCAGAACAGAGGGGAACCAAAGGGATTCGGGGGAACGGGTTGGAAAAAGTGAATAACCGTGGGGAACATTGCAGGACAGAGGGGAACCAAAGGGAGCAGGGTATACAGGTTGGAAAGTGTGGAGAACCGTGGGGAAAAGTGCAGGACAGAGGGTAACGAAAGGGAGCAAGATGAACGGATTTGAAAAAGTGGGGAACCGTGGGGAAAAATGCAGGACAGAGGGGAACCAAAGGGAGCAGGGGGTACAGGTTGGAAAAGGTGTGGAATCGTGGGAAACACTGCAGAACAGAGGGGAACCAAAGGGAGCAGGGGGAACAGATTGGAAAAAATGTGGAGAACCATGGGGAAACTGAAGAACAGAGATGAACCAAAGGGAGCATAGGAACAGATTAGAAAAAATGTGGAGAACCGTGGGAAACAATGCAGAACAAAGCGGAACCAAAGGGATCACGGGGAACTGCTCAGAAATGTGGGGAACAGTGGGGAACAATGCAGAACAGAGGGGAACCAAAGGGAGCCGTGGAAACGGGTTGGAAAAAGTGAATAACCGTGGGGAACACTGCAGGACAGAGGGGAACCAAAGGGAGCAGGGGATACAGGTTGGAAAGTATGAGAACCGTGGGGAAAAGTGCAGGACAGAGGGTAACGAAAGGGAGCAAGATGAACGGATTTGAAAAAGTGGGGAACCGTGGGGAAAAATGCAGGACAGAGGGGAACCAAAGGGAGCAGGGGGTACAGGTTGGAAAAAATGTGGAGAACCATGGGGAAACAGCAGGACAGAGATGAACCAAAGGAGCATGGGAACAGATTAGAAAAAATGTGGAGAACCGTGGGGAACAATGCAGAACAGAGCGGAAACAAAGGGAGCAGGTGGAACTGCTCGGTAATGTGGGGAAACGTCGGGAACAATGCAGAACAGAGGGGAACCAAAGGGAGCCGGGGGAATGGGTTGGAAAACGTGGGGAACCATGGGGATCATTGCAGAACAGAAGGGAACCAAAGGGAGCAGGGGAAATGGATTGGAAAAAGTGAGAAGAGTGGGGAACACTCCAGAACAGAGGGGAACCAAAGGGAGCAGGGGGAACAGACTGGAAAAAGTGGAGAACCGTAGGGAACACAGCAGAACAGAGGTGAACCAAAGGAAGTAGGGGGTACGGATTGGAAAAAGTGGGTAAGCGTAGGGAACACTGCAGAACAGAGGAAAACCAAAGGGAGCAGGTGGAACAGATTGGAAAAAATGTGGAGAACCGTGGGGAACACTGCAGGACAGAGGGGAACCAAAGGGAGCATGGTGTACCGGTTGGAAAAAGTGGGGAATCGTGGGGAGCACTGCACAATAGAGTGGAACCAAAGGGAGCAGGGGAAATGGATTGGAAAAAGTGGGAAGCATGGGGAACACTCCAGAACAGAGGGGAACCAAAGGGAGCAGGGGGAACAGACTGGAAAAAGTGGAGAACCGTAGGGAACACAGCAGAACAGAGATGAACCAAAGGAAGTAGGGGTAACGGATTGGAAAAAGTGGGGAACCATGGGGAACACTGCAGGGCAAAGGGGAGCCATAGCGAGCAGTGGGTACAGAATGGAAAAAAAGTGGAGAATCGTGGGGAACACTGCATATAGAGAGGAACCAAAGGCAGCAGGGGGAACGGATTGAAAATGGTGGGGAACTGTGGGGAACACTGCAGAACAGAGGGGAACCAATGGGGGCAGTGGGAACGGATTGGAAAAAGTGGGGAACCGTGGGGAACAATGCAGAACAGAGGGGAACCAAAGGGAGCAGGGGGAAGTGATTGGTAAAGTGGGGAACCGTGGGGAACAATGCATGACAGAGGGGAACGAAAGGGAGCAGGGGGAACGGATTTAAAAAAAGAGGGGAACCGTGGGGAAAAATGCAGGACAGAGGGGAACGAAAGGGAGCAGGGGGAACGGATTGGAAAAAGTGGGGAACCGTGGGGAACACTGCAGGACAGAGGGGAACCAAAGGGAGCAGGGTGTACAGGTTGGAAAAAGTGTGGAATCGTGGGAAACACTGCAGAACAGAGGCGAACCAAAGGGCGCAGGGGGAAGAGATTGGCAAAAATCTGGAGAACCATGGGGAAACTGCAGAACAGAGGTGAACCAAAGAGAGCATGGGAACAGATTAGAAAAAATGTGGAAAAACGTGCGGAACAATGCAGAACAGAGCGGAACCAAAGGGAGCAGGTGGAACAGCTCGGTAATGTGGGGAAATGTGGGGAACAATGCAGAACAGAGGGGAACCAAAGGGTGCAGGGGGAACAGCTCGGAAATGTGGGGAACCGTGGGGAACAATGCAGAACAGAGGGGAACCAAAGGGAGCCGGGGCAATGGGTTGGAAAACGTGGGCATCCGTGGGGATCATTGCAGAATAGAGGGGAAACAAAGGGAGCAGGGGTAACGGATTGGAAAAAGAGGAGAACCGTGGAGAACACTGCAGGGCAGAGGGGAACCAAATGGAGCAGGGGAATCGGATTGGAAAAAGTGGAGAACCGTGGGGAACACTGCAGCACAATGGGGAAACATGGGGAGCAGGGGGAACGGATTGAAAAAAGTGGGGAACGAAGTGGAAAAATGCAGAACAGTGGGTAAACAAAGGGTGCAGGGGAAACGGATTGGAAAAAGTGGGGAACCGTGTGGAAAAATGCAGAAGAGTGCGGAACCAAAGTGAGCATGGGGAACGGATTGGAAAAGGTGGAGAACTATGGGGAACACTGCAGAACAGAGGTGAACCAAAGAAAGTAGGAGGAACGAATTCGAAAAAGTGGGGAACCATGGGGAACACTGCAGAACAGAGGGGAATCAAAGGGAGCAGGGGGAGCGGATTGGAAAAAGGGGGAACTGTGGGGAAAACTGTAGAACAGAGGGGAACAAAAGGGAGCAGGGGGAACACATTGGAAAAAGTGGGGAACTGTGGCGAACACTGCAGAAAAAAGGGGAGACAAAGGGAGAAGGGGGTACGGATTGGAAAAAGTTTGGAAGCGTGTGCAACACTGCAGAACAGAGGGGAACCAAAGGGAGCAGGGGGAACAGATTGGAAAAAATGTGGAGAACCGTGGGGAAACTGCAGAACAGAGAGGAACCAAAGGGAGCAGGGGGAACGGATTGGAAAAAGTGGGGAAGCGTAGGGAATACTGCTGAACAGAGGAAAACCAAAGGGAGCAGGTGGAACAGATTGGAAAAAATATGGAGAACCGTGGGGAAAACAGCAGAACAGAGGGGAGCCAAAGGAGCAGGGGGAACAGATTAGAAAAAAGTGGAGAATTGGGGAAAACTGCAGAACAGTGGGGAACCAAAGGGAGCAGGGGAAATGGATTGGAAAAAGTGGGGAAGCGTTGGGAACACTCCAGAAAAGAGTGGAACCAAAGGGAGCAGGGGGAACAGATTGGAAAAAATGTGGAGAACCATGGGGAAACTGCAGAACAGAGATGAACCAAAGGGAGCATAGGAACAGATTAGAAAAAATGTGGAGAACCGTGCGAAACAATGCAGAACAAAGCGGAACCAAAGGGAGCAGGGGGAACTGCTCAGAAATGTGGGGAACCGTGGGGAACAATGCAGAACAGAGGGGAACCAAAGGGATTCGGGGGAACGGGTTGGAAAAAGTGAATAACCGTGGGGAACACTGCAGGACAGAGGGGAACCAAAGGGAGCAGGGTATACAGGTTGGAAAGTGTGGAGAACCGTGGGGAAAAGTGCAGGACAGAGGGTAACGAAAGGGAGCAAGGTGAACGGATTTGAAAAAGTGGGGAACCGTGGGGAAAAATGCAGGACAGAGGGGAACCAAAGGGAGCAGGGGGTACAGGTTGGAAAAAATGTGGAGAACCATGGGGAAACAGCAGAACAGAGATGAACCAAAGGGAGCATGGGAACAGATTAGAAAAAATGTGGAGAACCGTGGGGAACAATGCAGAACAGAGCGGAAACAAAGGGAGCAGGTGGAACTGCTCGGTAATGTTGGGAAACGTCGGGAACAATGTAGAACAGAGGGGAACCAAAGGGAGCCGGGGGAATGGGTTGGAAAACGTGGGGAACCATGGGGATCATTGCAGAACAGAAGGGAACCAAAGGGAGCAGGGGAAATGGATTGGAAAAAGTGGGAAGAGTTGGGATCACTCCAGAACAGAGGGGAACCAAAGGGAGCAGGGGGAACAGACTGGAAAAAGTGGAGAACCGTAGGGAACACAGCAGAACAGAGGTGAACCAAAGGAAGTAGGGGGAACGGATTGGAAAAAGTGGGGAAGCGTAGGGAACACTGCAGAACAGAGGAGAACCAAAGGGAGCAGGTGGAACAGATTGGAAAAAATGTGGAGAACCGTGGGGAACACTGCAGGACAGAGGGGAACCAAAGGGAGCATGGTGTACCGGTTGGAAAAAGTGGGGAATCGTGGGGAGCACTGCACAATAGAGTGGAACCAAAGAGAGCAGGGGAAATGGATTGGAAAAAGTGGGAAGCATGGGGAACACTCCAGAACAGAGGGGAACCAAAGGGAGCCGGGGCAATGGGTTGGAAAACGTGGGCATCCGTGGGGATCATTGCAGAATAGAGGGGAAACAAAGGGAGCAGGGGTAACGGATTGGAAAAAGAGGAGAACCGTGGAGAACACTGCAGGACAGAGGGGAACCAAATGGAGCAGGGGAATCGGATTGGAAAAAGTGGAGAACCGTGGGGAACACTGCAGCACAATGGGGAAACATGGGGAGCAGGGGGAACGGATTGAAAAAAGTGGGGAACGAAGTGGAAAAATGCAGAACAGTGGGTAAACAAAGGGTGCAGGGGAAACGGATTGGAAAAAGTGGGGAACCGTGTGGAAAAATGCAGAAGAGTGCGGAACCAAAGTGAGCATGGGGAACGGATTGGAAAAGGTGGAGAACTATGGGGAACACTGCAGAACAGAGGTGAACCAAAGAAAGTAGGAGGAACGAATTCGAAAAAGTGGGGAACCATGGGGAACACTGCAGAACAGAGGGGAATCAAAGGGAGCAGGGGGAGCGGATTGGAAAAAGGGGGAACTGTGGGGAAAACTGCAGAACAGAGGGGAACAAAAGGGAGCAGGGGGAACACATTGGAAAAAGTGGGGAACTGTGGCGAACACTGCAGAAAAAAGGGGAGCCAAAGGGAGAAGGGGGTACGGATTGGAAAAAGTTTGGAAGCGTGTGGAACACTGCAGAACAGAGGGGAACCAAAGGGAGCAGGGGGAATAGATTGGAAAAGGTGGAGAACTATGGGGAACACTGCAGAACAGAGGTGAACCAAAGAAAGTAGGAGGAACGAATTCGAAAAAGTGGGGAACCATGGGGAACACTGCAGAACAGAGGGGAATCAAAGGGAGCAGGGGGAGCGGATTGGAAAAAGGGGGAACTGTGGGGAAAACTGCAGAACAGAGGGGAACAAAAGGGAGCAGGGGGAACACATTGGAAAAAGTGGGGAACTGTGGCGAACACTGCAGAAAAAAGGGGAGCCAAAGGGAGAAGGGGGTACGGATTGGAAAAAGTTTGGAAGCGTGTGGAACACTGCAGAACAGAGGGGAACCAAAGGGAGCAGGGGGAACAGATTGGAAAAAATGTGGAGAACCGTGGGGAAACTGCAGAACAGAGAGGAACCAAAGGGAGCAGGTGGAACAGATTGGAAAAAATATGGAGAACCGTGGGGAAAACAGCAGAACAGAGGGGAGCCAAAGGAGCAGGGGGAACAGATTAGAAAAAAGTGGAGAATTGGGGAAAACTGCAGAACAGTGGGGAACCAAAGGGAGCAGGGGAAATGGATTGGAAAAAGTGGGGAAGCGTTGGGAACACTCCAGAAAAGAGTGGAACCAAAGGGAGCAGGGGGAACAGATTGGAAAAAATGTGGAGAACCATGGGGAAACTGCAGAACAGAGATGAACCAAAGGGAGCATAGGAACAGATTAGAAAAAATGTGGAGAACCGTGCGAAACAATGCAGAACAAAGCGGAACCAAAGGGAGCAGGGGGAACTGCTCAGAAATGTGGGGAACCGTGGGGAACAATGCAGAACAGAGGGGAACCAAAGGGATTCGGGGGAACGGGTTGGAAAAAGTGAATAACCGTGGGGAACACTGCAGGACAGAGGGGAACCAAAGGGAGCAGGGTATACAGGTTGGAAAGTGTGGAGAACCGTGGGGAAAAGTGCAGGACAGAGGGTAACGAAAGGGAGCAATGTGAACGGATTTGAAAAAGTGGGGAACCGTGGGGAAAAATGCAGGACAGAGGGGAACCAAAGGGAGCAGGGGGTACAGGTTGGAAAAAATGTGGAGAACCATGGGGAAACAGCAGAACAGAGATGAACCAAAGGGAGCATGGGAACAGATTAGAAAAAAATGTGGAGAACCGTGGGGAACAATGCAGAACAGAGCGGAAACAAAGGGAGCAGGTGGAACTGCTCGGTAATGTTGGGAAACGTCGGGAACAATGTAGAACAGAGGGGAACCAAAGGGAGCCGGGGGAATGGGTTGGAAAACGTGGGGAACCATGGGGATCATTGCAGAACAGAAGGGAACCAAAGGGAGCAGGGGAAATGGATTGGAAAAAGTGGGAAGAGTTGGGATCACTCCAGAACAGAGGGGAACCAAAGGGAGCAGGGGGAACAGACTGGAAAAAGTGGGGAATCGTGGGGAGCACTGCACAATAGAGTGGAACCAAAGGGAGCAGGGGAAATGGATTGGAAAAAGTGGGTAAGCGTAGGGAACACTGCAGAACAGAGGAAAAGCAAAGGGAGCAGGTGGAACAGATTGGAAAAAATGTGGAGAACCGTGGGGAACACTGCAGGACAGAAGGGAACCACAGGGAGCATGGTGTACCGGTTGGAAAAAGTGGGGAATCGTGGGGAGCACTGCACAATAGAGTGGAACCAAAGGGAGCAGGGGAAATGGATTGGAAAAAGTGGGAAGCATGGGGAACACTCCAGAACAGAGGGGAACCAAAGGGAGCAGGGGGAACAGACTGGAAAAAGTGGAGAACCGTAGGGAACACAGCAGAACAGAGATGAACCAAAGGAAGTAGGGGTAACGGATTGGAAAAAGTGGGGAACCATGGGGAACACTGCAGGGCAAAGGGGAGCCATAGCGAGCAGTGGGTACAGAATGGAAAAAAAGTGGAGAATCGTGGGGAACACTGCATATAGAGAGGAACCAAAGGGAGCAGGGGGAACGGATTGAAAATGGTGGGGAACTGTGGGGAACACTGCAGAACAGAGGGGAACCAATGGGGGCAGTGGGAACGGATTGGAAAAAGTGGGGAACCGTGGGGAACAATGCAGAACAGAGGGGAACCAAAGGGAGCAGGGGGAAGTGATTGGTAAAGTGGGGAACCGTGGGGAACAATGCATGACAGAGGGGAACAAAAGGGAGCAGGGGGAACGGATTTAAAAAAAGAGGGGAACCGTGGGGAAAAATGCAGGACAGAGGGGAACGAAAGGGAGCAGGGGGAACGGATTGGAAAAAGTGGGGAACCGTGGGGAACACTGCAGGACAGAGGGGAACCAAAGGGAGCAGGGGATACAGGTTGGAAAAAGTGTGGAATCGTGGGAAACACTGCAGAACAGAGGCGAACCAAAGGGCGCAGGGGGAAGAGATTGGCAAAAATCTGGAGAACCATGGGGAAACTGCAGAACAGAGGTGAACCAAAGAGAGCATGGGAACAGATTAGAAAAAATGTGGAAAAACGTGCGGAACAATGCAGAACAGAGCGGAACCAAAGGGAGCAGGTGGAACAGCTCGGTAATGTGGGGAAATGTGGGGAACAATGCAGAACAGAGGGGAACCAAAGGGTGCAGGGGGAACAGCTCGGAAATGTGGGGAACCGTGGGGAACAATGCAGAACAGAGGGGAACCAAAGGGAGCCGGGGCAATGGGTTGGAAAACGTGGGCATCCGTGGGGATCATTGCAGAATAGAGGGGAAACAAAGGGAGCAGGGGTAACGGATTGGAAAAAGAGGAGAACCGTGGAGAACACTGCAGGACAGAGGGGAACCAAATGGAGCAGGGGAATCGGATTGGAAAAAGTGGAGAACCGTGGGGAACACTGCAGCACAATGGGGAAACATGGGGAGCAGGGGGAACGGATTGAAAAAAGTGGGGAACGAAGTGGAAAAATGCAGAACAGTGGGTAAACAAAGGGTGCAGGGGAAACGGATTGGAAAAAGTGGGGAACCGTGTGGAAAAATGCAGAAGAGTGCGGAACCAAAGTGAGCATGGGAAACGGATTGGAAAAGGTGGAGAACTATGGGGAACACTGCCGAACAGAGGTGAACCAAAGAAAGTAGGAGGAACGAATTCGAAAAAGTGGGGAACCATGGGGAACACTGCAGAACAGAGGGGAATCAAAGGGAGCAGGGGGAGCGGATTGGAAAAAGGGGGAACTGTGGGGAAAACTGCAGAACAGAGGGGAACAAAAGGGAGCAGGGGGAACACATTGGAAAAAGTGGGGAACTGTGGCGAACACTGCAGAAAAAAGGGGAGCCAAAGGGAGAAGGGGGTACGGATTGGAAAAAGTTTGGAAGCGTGTGAAACACTGCAGAACAGAGGGGAACCAAAGGGAGCAGGGGGAACAGATTGGAAAAAATGTGGAGAACCGTGGGGAAACTGCAGAACAGAGAGGAACCAAAGGGAGCAGGGGGAACGGATTGGAAAAAGTGGGGAAGCGTAGGGAATACTGCTGAACAGAGGAAAACCAAAGGGAGCAGGTGGAACAGATTGGAAAAAATATGGAGAAGCGTGGGAAAAACAGCAGAACAGAGTGGAACCAAAGGGAGCAGGGGAAATGGATTGGAAAAAGTGGGAAGCATGGGGAACACTCCAGAACAGAGGGGAACCAAAGGGATTCGGGGGAACGGGTTGGAAAAAGTGAATAACCGTGGGGAACATTGCAGGACAGAGGGGAACCAAAGGGAGCAGGGTATACAGGTTGGAAAGTGTGGAGAACCGTGGGGAAAAGTGCAGGACAGAGGGTAACGAAAGGGAGCAAGGTGAACGGATTTGAAAAAGTGGGGAACCGTGGGGAAAAATGCAGGACAGAGGGGAACCAAAGGGAGCAGGGGGTACAGGTTGGAAAAAATGTGGAGAACCATGGGGAAACAGCAGAACAGAGATGAACCAAAGGGAGCATGGGAACAGATTAGAAAAAATGTGGAGAACCGTGGGGAACAATGCAGAACATAGAGGAAACAAAGGGAGCAGGTGGAACTGCTCGGTAATGTTGGGAAACGTCGGGAACAATGTAGAACAGAGGGGAACCAAAGGGAGCCGGGGGAATGGGTTGGAATACGTGGGGAACCATGGGGATCATTGCAGAACAGAAGGGAACCAAAGGGAGCAGGGGAAATGGATTGGAAAAAGTGGGAAGCATGGGGAACACTCCAGAACAGAGGGGAACCAAAGGGAGCAGGGGGAACAGACTGGAAAAAGTGGAGAACCGTAGGGAACACAGCAGAACAGAGGTGAACCAAAGGAAGTAGGGGGAATGGATTGGAAAAAGTGGGTAAGCGTAGGGAACACTGCAGAACAGAGGAAAAGCAAAGGGAGCAGGTGGAACAGATTGGAAAAAATGTGGAGAACCGTGGGGAACACTGCAGGACAGAAGGGAACCACAGGGAGCATGGTGTACCGGTTGGAAAAAGTGGGGAATCGTGGGGAGCACTGCACAATAGAGTGGAACCAAAGGGAGCAGGGGAAATGGATTGGAAAAAGTGGGAAGCATGGGGAACACTCCAGAACAGAGGGGAACCAAAGGGAGCAGGGGGAACAGACTGGAAAAAGTGGAGAACCGAAGGGAACACAGCAGAACAGAGATGAACCAAAGGAAGTAGGGGTAACGGATTGGAAAAAGTGGGGAACCATGGGGAACACTGCAGGGCAAAGGGGAGCCATAGCGAGCAGTGGGTACAGAATGGAAAAAAAGTGGAGAATCGTGGGGAACACTGCATATAGAGAGGAACCAAAGGGAGCAGGGGGAACGGATTGAAAATGGTGGGGAACTGTGGGGAACACTGCAGAACAGAGGGGAACCAATGGGGGCAGTGGGAACGGATTGGAAAAAGTGGGGAACCGTGGGGAACAATGCAGAACAGAGGGGAACCAAAGGGAGCAGGGGGAAGTGATTGGTAAAGTGGGGAACCGTGGGGAACAATGCATGACAGAGGGGAACGAAAGGGAGCAGGGGGAACGGATTTAAAAAAAGAGGGGAACCGTGGGGAAAAATGCAGGACAGAGGGGAACGAAAGGGAGCAGGGGGAACGGATTGGAAAAAGTGGGGAACCGTGGGGAACACTGCAGGACAGAGGGGAACCAAAGGGAGCAGGGGATACAGGTTGGAAAAAGTGTGGAATCGTGGGAAACACTGCAGAACAGAGGCGAACCAAAGGGCGCAGGGGGAAGAGATTGGCAAAAATATGGAGAACCATGGGGAAACTGCAGAACAGAGGTGAACCAAAGAGAGCATGGGAACAGATTAGAAAAAATGTGGAAAAACGTGCGGAACAATGCAGAACAGAGCGGAACCAAAGGGAGCAGGTGGAACAGCTCGGTAATGTGGGGAAATGTGGGGAACAATGCAGAACAGAGGGGAACCAAAGGGTGCAGGGGGAACAGCTCGGAAATGTGGGGAACCGTGGGGAACAATGCAGAACAGAGGGGAACCAAAGGGAGCCGGGGCAATGGGTTGGAAAACGTGGGCATCCGTGGGGATCATTGCAGAATAGAGGGGAAACAAAGGGAGCAGGGGTAACGGATTGGAAAAAGAGGAGAACCGTGGAGAACACTGCAGGACAGAGGGGAACCAAATGGAGCAGGGGAATCGGATTGGAAAAAGTGGAGAACCGTGGGGAACACTGCAGCACAATGGGGAAACATGGGGAGCAGGGGGAACGGATTGAAAAAAGTGGGGAACGAAGTGGAAAAATGCAGAACAGTGGGTAAACAAAGGGTGCAGGGGAAACGGATTGGAAAAAGTGGGGAACCGTGTGGAAAAATGCAGAAGAGTGCGGAACCAAAGTGAGCATGGGGAACGGATTGGAAAAAGGGGGAACTGTGGGGAAAACTGCAGAACAGAGGGGAACAAAAGGGAGCAGGGGGAACACATTGGAAAAAGTGGGGAACTGTGGCGAACACTGCAGAAAAAAGGGGAGCCAAAGGGAGAAGGGGGTACGGATTGGAAAAAGTTTGGAAGCGTGTGGAACACTGCAGAACAGAGGGGAACCAAAGGGAGCAGGGGGAACAGATTGGAAAAAATGTGGAGAACCGTGGGGAAACTGCAGAACAGAGAGGAACCAAAGGGAGCAGGGGGAACGGATTGGAAAAAGTGGGAAAGCGTAGGGAATACTGGTGAACAGAGGAAAACAAAAGGGAGCAGGTGGAACAGATTGGAAAAAATATGGAGAACCGTGGGGAAAACAGCAGAACAGAGTGGAACCAAAGGGAGCAGGGGAAATGGATTGGAAAAAGTGGGAAGCATGGGGAACACTGCAGAACAGAGGGGAACCAAAGGGAGCCGGGGCAATAGGTTGGAAAACGTGGGCATCCGTGGGGATCATTGCAGAATAGAGGGGAAACAAAGGGAGCAGGGGTAACGGATTGCAAAAAGAGGAGAACCGTGGAGAACACTGCAGGACAGAGGAGAACCAAATGGAGCAGGGGAATCGGATTGGAAAAAGTGGAGAACCGTGGGGAACACTGCAGAACAGAGGGGAACCAAAGGGATTCGGGGGAACGGGTTGGAAAAAGTGAATAACCGTGGGGAACATTGCAGGACAGAGGGGAACCAAAGGGAGCAGGGTATACAGGTTGGAAAGTGTGGAGAACCGTGGGGAAAAGTGCAGGACAGAGGGTAACGAAAGGGAGCAAGGTGAACGGATTTGAAAAAGTGGGGAACCGTGGGGAAAAATGCAGGACAGAGGGGAACCAAAGGGAGCAGGGGGTACAGGTTGGAAAAAATGTGGAGAACCATGGGGAAACAGCAGAACAGAGATGAACCAAAGGGAGCATGGGAACAGATTAGAAAAAATGTGGAGAACCGTGGGGAACAATGCAGAACATAGCGGAAACAAAGGGAGCAGGTGGAACTGCTCGGTAATGTTGGGAAACGTCGGGAACAATGTAGAACAGAGGGGAACCAAAGGGAGCCGGGGGAATGGGTTGGAAAACGTGGGGAACCATGGGGATCATTGCAGAACAGAAGGGAACCAAAGGGAGCAGGGGAAATGGATTGGAAAAAGTGGGAAGCATGGGGAACACTCCAGAACAGAGGGGAACCAAAGGGAGCAGGGGGAACAGACTGGAAAAAGTGGAGAACCGTAGGGAACACAGCAGAACAGAGGTGAACCAAAGGAAGTAGGGGGAACGGATTGGAAAAAGTGGGGAAGCGTAGGGAACACTGCAGAACAGAGGAGAACCAAAGGGAGCAGGTGGAACAGATTGGAAAAAATGTGGAGAACCATGGGGAACACTGCAGGACAGAGGGGAACCAAAGGGAGCATGGTGTACCGGTTGGAAAAAGTGGGGAATCGTGGGGAGCACTGCACAATAGAGTGGAACCAAAGGGAGCAGGGGAAATGGATTGGAAAAAGTGGGAAGCATGGGGAACACTCCAGAACAGAGGGGAATCAAAGGGAGCAGGGGGAACAGACTGGAAAAAGTGGAGAACCGTAGGGAACACAGCAGAACAGAGGTGAACCAAAGGGAGCAGGGGGTACAGGTTGGAAAAGGTGTGGAATCGTGGGAAACACTGCAGAACAGAGGGGAACCAAAGGGAGCAGGGGGAACAGATTGGAAAAAATGTGGAGAACCATGGGGAAACTGCAGAACAGAAATGAACCAAAGGGAGCATAGGAACAGATTAGAAAAAATGTGGAGAACCGTGGGAAACAATGCAGAACAAAGCGGAACCAAAGGGAGCAGGGGGAACTGCTCAGAAATGTGGGGAACTGTGGGGAACAATGCAGAACAGAGGGGAACCAAAGGGAGCCGTGGAAACGGGTTGGAAAAAGTGAATAACCGTGGGGAACACTGCAGGACAGAGGGGAACCAAAGGGAGCAGGGGATACAGGTTGGAAAGTGTGGAGAACCGTGGGGAAAAGTGCAGGACAGAGGGTAACGAAAGGGAGCAAGATGAACGGATTTGAAAAAGTGGGGAACCGTGGGGAAAAATGCAGGACAGAGGGGAACCAAAGGGAGCAGGGGGTACAGGTTGGAAAAGGTGTGGAATCGTGGGAAACACTGCAGAACAGAGGGGAACCAAAGGGAGCAGGGGGAACAGATTGGAAAAAATGTGGAGAACCATGGGGAAACTGAAGAACAGAGATGAACCAAAGGGAGCATAGGAACAGATTAGAAAAAATGTGGAGAACCGTGGGAAACAATGCAGAACAAAGCGGAACCAAAGGGAGCACGGGGAACTGCTCAGAAATGTGGGGAACAGTGGGGAACAATGCAGAACAGAGGGGAACCAAAGGGAGCCGTGGAAACGGGTTGGAAAAAGTGAATAACCGTGGGGAACACTGCAGGACAGAGGGGAACCAAAGGGAGCAGGGGATACAGGTTGGAAAGTATGAGAACCGTGGGGAAAAGTGCAGGACAGAGGGTAACGAAAGGGAGCAAGATGAACGGATTTGAAAAAGTGGGGAACCGTGGGGAAAAATGCAGGACAGAGGGGAACCAAAGGGAGCAGGGGGTACAGGTTGGAAAAAATGTGGAGAACCATGGGGAAACAGCAGGACAGAGATGAACCAAAGGAGCATGGGAACAGATTAGAAAAAATGTGGAGAACCGTGGGGAACAATGCAGAACAGAGCGGAAACAAAGGGAGCAGGTGGAACTGCTCGGTAATGTGGGGAAACGTCGGGAACAATGCAGAACAGAGGGGAACCAAAGGGAGCCGGGGGAATGGGTTGGAAAACGTGGGGAACCATGGGGATCATTGCAGAACAGAAGGGAACCAAAGGGAGCAGGGGAAATGGATTGGAAAAAGTGAGAAGAGTGGGGAACACTCCAGAACAGAGGGGAACCAAAGGGAGCAGGGGGAACAGACTGGAAAAAGTGGAGAACCGTAGGGAACACAGCAGAACAGAGGTGAACCAAAGGAAGTAGGGGGTACGGATTGGAAAAAGTGGGTAAGCGTAGGGAACACTGCAGAACAGAGGAAAACCAAAGGGAGCAGGTGGAACAGATTGGAAAAAATGTGGAGAACCGTGGGGAACACTGCAGGACAGAGGGGAACCAAAGGGAGCATGGTGTACCGGTTGGAAAAAGTGGGGAATCGTGGGGAGCACTGCACAATAGAGTGGAACCAAAGGGAGCAGGGGAAATGGATTGGAAAAAGTGGGAAGCATGGGGAACACTCCAGAACAGAGGGGAACCAAAGGGAGCAGGGGGAACAGACTGGAAAAAGTGGAGAACCGTAGGGAACACAGCAGAACAGAGATGAACCAAAGGAAGTAGGGGTAACGGATTGGAAAAAGTGGGGAACCATGGGGAACACTGCAGGGCAAAGGGGAGCCATAGCGAGCAGTGGGTACAGAATGGAAAAAAAGTGGAGAATCGTGGGGAACACTGCATATAGAGAGGAACCAAAGGCAGCAGGGGGAACGGATTGAAAATGGTGGGGAACTGTGGGGAACACTGCAGAACAGAGGGGAACCAATGGGGGCAGTGGGAACGGATTGGAAAAAGTGGGGAACCGTGGGGAACAATGCAGAACAGAGGGGAACCAAAGGGAGCAGGGGGAAGTGATTGGTAAAGTGGGGAACCGTGGGGAACAATGCATGACAGAGGGGAACGAAAGGGAGCAGGGGGAACGGATTTAAAAAAAGAGGGGAACCGTGGGGAAAAATGCAGGACAGAGGGGAACGAAAGGGAGCAGGGGGAACGGATTGGAAAAAGTGGGGAACCGTGGGGAACACTGCAGGACAGAGGGGAACCAAAGGGAGCAGGGTGTACAGGTTGGAAAAAGTGTGGAATCGTGGGAAACACTGCAGAACAGAGGCGAACCAAAGGGCGCAGGGGGAAGAGATTGGCAAAAATCTGGAGAACCATGGGGAAACTGCAGAACAGAGGTGAACCAAAGAGAGCATGGGAACAGATTAGAAAAAATGTGGAAAAACGTGCGGAACAATGCAGAACAGAGCGGAACCAAAGGGAGCAGGTGGAACAGCTCGGTAATGTGGGGAAATGTGGGGAACAATGCAGAACAGAGGGGAACCAAAGGGTGCAGGGGGAACAGCTCGGAAATGTGGGGAACCGTGGGGAACAATGCAGAACAGAGGGGAACCAAAGGGAGCCGGGGCAATGGGTTGGAAAACGTGGGCATCCGTGGGGATCATTGCAGAATAGAGGGGAAACAAAGGGAGCAGGGGTAACGGATTGGAAAAAGAGGAGAACCGTGTAGAACACTGCAGGGCAGAGGGGAACCAAATGGAGCAGGGGAATCGGATTGGAAAAAGTGGAGAACCGTGGGGAACACTGCAGCACAATGGGGAAACATGGGGAGCAGGGGGAACGGATTGAAAAAAGTGGGGAACGAAGTGGAAAAATGCAGAACAGTGGGTAAACAAAGGGTGCAGGGGAAACGGATTGGAAAAAGTGGGGAACCGTGTGGAAAAATGCAGAAGAGTGCGGAACCAAAGTGAGCAATGGGAACGGATTGGAAAAGGTGGAGAAATATGGGGAACACTGCAGAACAGAGGTGAACCAAAGAAAGTAGGAGGAACGAATTCGAAAAAGTGGGGAACCATGGGGAACACTGCAGAACAGAGGGGAATCAAAGGGAGCAGGGGGAGCGGATTGGAAAAAGGGGGAACTGTGGGGAAAACTGTAGAACAGAGGGGAACAAAAGGGAGCAGGGGGAACACATTGGAAAAAGTGGGGAACTGTGGCGAACACTGCAGAAAAAAGGGGAGACAAAGGGAGAAGGGGGTACGGATTGGAAAAAGTTTGGAAGCGTGTGCAACACTGCAGAACAGAGGGGAACCAAAGGGAGCAGGGGGAACAGATTGGAAAAAATGTGGAGAACCGTGGGGAAACTGCAGAACAGAGAGGAACCAAAGGGAGCAGGGGGAACGGATTGGAAAAAGTGGGGAAGCGTAGGGAATACTGCTGAACAGAGGAAAACCAAAGGGAGCAGGTGGAACAGATTGGAAAAAATATGGAGAACCGTGGGGAAAACAGCAGAACAGAGGGGAGCCAAAGGAGCAGGGGGAACAGATTAGAAAAAAGTGGAGAATTGGGGAAAACTGCAGAACAGTGGGGAACCAAAGGGAGCAGGGGAAATGGATTGGAAAAAGTGGGGAAGCGTTGGGAACACTCCAGAAAAGAGTGGAACCAAAGGGAGCAGGGGGAACAGATTGGAAAAAATGTGGAGAACCATGGGGAAACTGCAGAACAGAGATGAACCAAAGGGAGCATAGGAACAGATTAGAAAAAATGTGGAGAACCGTGCGAAACAATGCAGAACAAAGCGGAACCAAAGGGAGCAGGGGGAACTGCTCAGAAATGTGGGGAACCGTGGGGAACAATGCAGAACAGAGGGGAACCAAAGGGATTCGGGGGAACGGGTTGGAAAAAGTGAATAACCGTGGGGAACACTGCAGGACAGAGGGGAACCAAAGGGAGCAGGGTATACAGGTTGGAAAGTGTGGAGAACCGTGGGGAAAAGTGCAGGACAGAGGGTAACGAAAGGGAGCAAGGTGAACGGATTTGAAAAAGTGGGGAACCGTGGGGAAAAATGCAGGACAGAGGGGAACCAAAGGGAGCAGGGGGTACAGGTTGGAAAAAATGTGGAGAACCATGGGGAAACAGCAGAACAGAGATGAACCAAAGGGAGCATGGGAACAGATTAGAAAAAATGTGGAGAACCGTGGGGAACAATGCAGAACAGAGCGGAAACAAAGGGAGCAGGTGGAACTGCTCGGTAATGTTGGGAAACGTCGGGAACAATGTAGAACAGAGGGGAACCAAAGGGAGCCGGGGGAATGGGTTGCAAAACGTGGGGAACCATGGGGATCAGTGCAGAACAGAAGGGAACCAAAGGGAGCAGGGGAAATGGATTGGAAAAAGTGGGAAGAGTTGGGATCACTCCAGAACAGAGGGGAACCAAAGGGAGCAGGGGGAACAGACTGGAAAAAGTGGAGAACCGTAGGGAACACAGCAGAACAGAGGTGAACCAAAGGAAGTAGGGGGAACGGATTGGAAAAAGTGGGGAAGCGTAGGGAACACTGCAGAACAGAGGAGAACCAAAGGGAGCAGGTGGAACAGATTGGAAAAAATGTGGAGAACCGTGGGGAACACTGCAGGACAGAGGGGAACCAAAGGGAGCATGGTGTACCGGTTGGAAAAAGTGGGGAATCGTGGGGAGCACTGCACAATAGAGTGGAACCAAAGGGAGCAGGGGAAATGGATTGGAAAAAGTGGGAAGCATGGGGAACACTCCAGAACAGAGGGGAACCTAAGGGAGCCGGGGCAATGGGTTGGAAAACGTGGGCATCCGTGGGGATCATTGCAGAATAGAGGGGAAACAAAGGGAGCAGGGGTAACGGATTGGAAAAAGAGGAGAACCGTGGAGAACACTGCAGGACAGAGGGGAACCAAATGGAGCAGGGGAATCGGATTGGAAAAGGTGGAGAACTATGGGGAACACTGCAGAACAGAGGTGAACCAAAGAAAGTAGGAGGAACGAATTCGAAAAAGTGGGGAACCATGGGGAACACTGCAGAACAGAGGGGAATCAAAGGGAGCAGGGGGAGCGGATTGGAAAAAGGGGGAACTGTGGGGAAAACTGCAGAACAGAGGGGAACAAAAGGGAGCAGGGGGAACACATTGGAAAAAGTGGGGAACTGTGGCGAACACTGCAGAAAAAAGGGGAGCCAAAGGGAGAAGGGGGTACGGATTGGAAAAAGTTTGGAAGCGTGTGGAACACTGCAGAACAGAGGGGAACCAAAGGGAGCAGGGGGAACAGATTGGAAAAAATGTGGAGAACCGTGGGGAAACTGCAGAACAGAGAGGAACCAAAGGGAGCAGGGGGAACGGATTGGAAAAAGTGGGGAAGCGTAGGGAATACTGCTGAACAGAGGAAAACCAAAGGGAGCAGGTGGAACAGATTGGAAAAAATATGGAGAACCGTGGGGAAAACAGCAGAACAGAGGGGAGCCAAAGGAGCAGGGGGAACAGATTAGAAAAAAGTGGAGAATTGGGGAAAACTGCAGAACAGTGGGGAACCAAAGGGAGCAGGGGAAATGGATTGGAAAAAGTGGGGAAGCGTTGGGAACACTCCAGAAAAGAGTGGAACCAAAGGGAGCAGGGGGAACAGATTGGAAAAAATGTGGAGAACCATGGGGAAACTGCAGAACAGAGATGAACCAAAGGGAGCATAGGAACAGATTAGAAAAAATGTGGAGAACCGTGCGAAACAATGCAGAACAAAGCGGAACCAAAGGGAGCAGGGGGAACTGCTCAGAAATGTGGGGAACCGTGGGGAACAATGCAGAACAGAGGGGAACCAAAGGGATTCGGGGGAACGGGTTGGAAAAAGTGAATAACCGTGGGGAACACTGCAGGACAGAGGGGAACCAAAGGGAGCAGGGTATACAGGTTGGAAAGTGTGGAGAACCGTGGGTAAAAATGCAGGACAGAGGGTAACGAAAGGGAGCAAGGTGAACGGATTTGAAAAAGTGGGGAACCGTGGGGAAAAATGCAGGACAGAGGGGAACCAAAGGGAGCAGGGGGTACAGGTTGGAAAAAATGTGGAGAACCATGGGGAAACAGCAGAACAGAGATGAACCAAAGGGAGCATGGGAACAGATTAGAAAAAAATGTGGAGAACCGTGGGGAACAATGCAGAACAGAGCGGAAACAAAGGGAGCAGGTGGAACTGCTCGGTAATGTTGGGAAACGTCGGGAACAATGTAGAACAGAGGGGAACCAAAGGGAGCCGGGGGAATGGGTTGGAAAACGTGGGGAACCATGGGGATCATTGCAGAACAGAAGGGAACCAAAGGGAGCAGGGGAAATGGATTGGAAAAAGTGGGAAGAGTTGGGATCACTCCAGAACAGAGGGGAACCAAAGGGAGCAGGGGGAACAGACTGGAAAAAGTGGGGAATCGTGGGGAGCACTGCACAATAGAGTGGAACCAAAGGGAGCAGGGGAAATGGATTGGAAAAAGTGGGAAGCATGGGGAACACTCCAGAACAGAGGGGAATCAAAGGGAGCAGGGGGAACAGACTGGAAAAAGTGGAGAACCGTAGGGAACACAGCAGAACAGAGGTGAACCAAAGGGAGCAGGGGGTACAGGTTGGAAAAGGTGTGGAATCGTGGGAAACACTGCAGAACAGAGGGGAACCAAAGGGAGCAGGGGAAACGGGTTGGAAAAAGTGAATAACCGTGGGGAACACTGCAGGACAGAGGGGAACCAAAGGGAGCAGGGGATACAGGTTGGAAAGTGTGGAGAACCGTGGGGAAAAGTGCAGGACAGAGGGTAACGAAAGGGAGCAAGATGAACGGATTTGAAAAAGTGGGGAACCGTGGGGAAAAATGCAGGACAGAGGGGAACCAAAGGGAGCAGGGGGTACAGGTTGGAAAAAATGTGGAGAACCATGGGGAAACAGCAGAACAGAGATGAACCAAAGGAGCATGGGAACAGATTAGAAAAAATGTGGAGAACCGTGGGGAACAATGCAGAACAGAGCGGAAACAAAGGGAGCAGGTGGAACTGCTCGGTAATGTTGGGAAACGTCGGGAACAATGCAGAACAGAGGGGAACCAAAGGGAGCCGGGGGAATGGGTTGGAAAACGTGGGGAACCATGGGGATCATTGCAGAACAGAAGGGAACCAAAGGGAGCAGGGGAAATGGATTGGAAAAAGTGAGAAGAGTGGGGAACACTCCAGAACAGAGGGGAACCAAAGGGAGCAGGGGGAACAGACTGGAAAAAGTGGAGAACCGTAGGGAACACAGCAGAACAGAGGTGAACCAAAGGAAGTAGGGGGAACGGATTGGAAAAAGTGGGTAAGCGTAGGGAACACTGCAGAACAGAGGAAAAGCAAAGGGAGCAGGTGGAACAGATTGGAAAAAATGTGGAGAACCGTGGGGAACACTGCAGGACAGAAGGGAACCACAGGGAGCATGGTGTACCGGTTGGAAAAAGTGGGGAATCGTGGGGAGCACTGCACAATAGAGTGGAACCAAAGGGAGCAGAGGAAATGGATTGGAAAAAGTGGGAAGCATGGGGAACACTCCAGAACAGAGGGGAACCAAAGGGAGCAGGGGGAACAGACTGGAAAAAGTGGAGAACCGTAGGGAACACAGCAGAACAGAGATGAACCAAAGGAAGTAGGGGTAACGGATTGGAAAAAGTGGGTAAGCGTAGGGAACACTGCAGAACAGAGGAAAAGCAAAGGGAGCAGGTGGAACAGATTGGAAAAAATGTGGAGAACCGTGGGGAACACTGCAGGACAGAAGGGAACCACAGGGAGCATGGTGTACCGGTTGGAAAAAGTGGGGAATCGTGGGGAGCACTGCACAATAGAGTGGAACCAAAGGGAGCAGAGGAAATGGATTGGAAAAAGTGGGAAGCATGGGGAACACTCCAGAACAGAGGGGAACCAAAGGGAGCAGGGGGAACAGACTGGAAAAAGTGGAGAACTCTAGGGAACACAGCAGAACAGAGATGAACCAAAGGAAGTAGGGGTAACGGATTGGAAAAAGTGGGGAACCATGGGGAACACTGCAGGGCAAAGGGGAGCCATAGCGAGCAGTGGGTACAGAATGGAAAAAAAGTGGAGAATCGTGGGGAACACTGCATATAGAGAGGAACCAAAGGCAGCAGGGGGAACGGATTGAAAATGGTGGGGAACTGTGGGGAACACTGCAGAACAGAGGGGAACCAATGGGGGCAGTGGGAACGGATTGGAAAAAGTGGGGAACCGTGGGGAACAATGCAGAACAGAGGGGAACCAAAGGGAGCAGGGGGAAGTGATTGGTAAAGTGGGGAACCGTGGGGAACAATGCATGACAGAGGGGAACGAAAGGGAGCAGGGGGAACGGATTTAAAAAAAGAGGGGAACCGTGGGGAAAAATGCAGGACAGAGGGGAACGAAAGGGAGCAGGGGGAACGGATTGGAAAAAGTGGGGAACCGTGGGGAACGCTGCAGGACAGAGGGGAACCAAAGGGAGCAGGGGGTACAGGTTGGAAAAAGTGGGGAAGCGTAGGGAACACTGCAGAACAGAGGAGAACCAAAGGGAGCAGGGGGAACAGATTGGAAAAAATGTGGAGAACCATGGGGAAACTGCAGAACAGAGATGAACCAAAGGGAGCATAGGAACAGATTAGAAAAAATGTGGAGAACCGTGCGAAACAATGCAGAACAAAGCGGAACCAAAGGGAGCAGGGGGAACTGCTCAGAAATGTGGGGAACCGTGGGGAACAATGCAGAACAGAGGGGAACCAAAGGGATTCGGGGGAACGGGTTGGAAAAAGTGAATAACCGTGGGGAACACTGCAGGACAGAGGGGAACCAAAGGGAGCAGGGGGTACAGGTTGGAAAAGGTGTGGAATCGTGGGAAACACTGCAGAACAGAGGGGAACCAAAGGGAGCAGGGGGAACAGATTGGAAAAAATGTGGAGAACCATGGGGAAACTGCAGAACAGAAATGAACCAAAGGGAGCATAGGAACAGATTAGAAAAAATGTGGAGAACCGTGGGAAACAATGCAGAACAAAGCGGAACCAAAGGGAGCAGGGGGAACTGCTCAGAAATGTGGGGAACTGTGGGGAACAATGCAGAACAGAGGGGAACCAAAGGGAGCCGTGGAAACGGGTTGGAAAAAGTGAATAACCGTGGGGAACACTGCAGGACAGAGGGGAACCAAAGGGAGCAGGGGATACAGGTTGGAAAGTGTGGAGAACCGTGGGGAAAAGTGCAGGACAGAGGGTAACGAAAGGGAGCAAGATGAACGGATTTGAAAAAGTGGGGAACCGTGGGGAAAAATGCAGGACAGAGGGGAACCAAAGGGAGCAGGGGGTACAGGTTGGAAAAGGTGTGGAATCGTGGGAAACACTGCAGAACAGAGGGGAACCAAAGGGAGCAGGGGGAACAGATTGGAAAAAATGTGGAGAACCATGGGGAAACTGAAGAACAGAGATGAACCAAAGGGAGCATAGGAACAGATTAGAAAAAATGTGGAGAACCGTGGGAAACAATGCAGAACAAAGCGGAACCAAAGGGAGCACGGGGAACTGCTCAGAAATGTGGGGAACAGTGGGGAACAATGCAGAACAGAGGGGAACCAAAGGGAGCCGTGGAAACGGGTTGGAAAAAGTGAATAACCGTGGGGAACACTGCAGGACAGAGGGGAACCAAAGGGAGCAGGGGATACAGGTTGGAAAGTATGAGAACCGTGGGGAAAAGTGCAGGACAGAGGGTAACGAAAGGGAGCAAGATGAACGGATTTGAAAAAGTGGGGAACCGTGGGGAAAAATGCAGGACAGAGGGGAACCAAAGGGAGCAGGGGGTACAGGTTGGAAAAAATGTGGAGAACCATGGGGAAACAGCAGGACAGAGATGAACCAAAGGAGCATGGGAACAGATTAGAAAAAATGTGGAGAACCGTGGGGAACAATGCAGAACAGAGCGGAAACAAAGGGAGCAGGTGGAACTGCTCGGTAATGTGGGGAAACGTCGGGAACAATGCAGAACAGAGGGGAACCAAAGGGAGCCGGGGGAATGGGTTGGAAAACGTGGGGAACCATGGGGATCATTGCAGAACAGAAGGGAACCAAAGGGAGCAGGGGAAATGGATTGGAAAAAGTGAGAAGAGTGGGGAACACTCCAGAACAGAGGGGAACCAAAGGGAGCAGGGGGAACAGACTGGAAAAAGTGGAGAACCGTAGGGAACACAGCAGAACAGAGGTGAACCAAAGGAAGTAGGGGGTACGGATTGGAAAAAGTGGGTAAGCATAGGGAACACTGCAGAACAGAGGAAAACCAAAGGGAGCAGGTGGAACAGATTGGAAAAAATGTGGAGAACCGTGGGGAACACTGCAGGACAGAGGGGAACCAAAGGGAGCATGGTGTACCGGTTGGAAAAAGTGGGGAATCGTGGGGAGCACTGCACAATAGAGTGGAACCAAAGGGAGCAGGGGAAATGGATTGGAAAAAGTGGGAAGCATGGGGAACACTCCAGAACAGAGGGGAACCAAAGGGAGCAGGGGGAACAGACTGGAAAAAGTGGAGAACCGTAGGGAACACAGCAGAACAGAGATGAACCAAAGGAAGTAGGGGTAACGGATTGGAAAAAGTGGGGAACCATGGGGAACACTGCAGGGCAAAGGGGAGCCATAGCGAGCAGTGGGTACAGAATGGAAAAAAAGTGGAGAATCGTGGGGAACACTGCATATAGAGAGGAACCAAAGGCAGCAGGGGGAACGGATTGAAAATGGTGGGGAACTGTGGGGAACACTGCAGAACAGAGGGGAACCAATGGGGGCAGTGGGAACGGATTGGAAAAAGTGGGGAACCGTGGGGAACAATGCAGAACAGAGGGGAACCAAAGGGAGCAGGGGGAAGTGATTGGTAAAGTGGGGAACCGTGGGGAACAATGCATGATAGAGGGGAACGAAAGGGAGCAGGGGGAACGGATTTAAAAAAAGAGGGGAACCGTGGGGAAAAATGCAGGACAGAGGGGAACGAAAGGGAGCAGGGGGAACGGATTGGAAAAAGTGGGGAACCGTGGGGAACACTGCAGGACAGAGGGGAACCAAAGGGAGCAGGGTGTACAGGTTGGAAAAAGTGTGGAATCGTGGGAAACACTGCAGAACAGAGGCGAACCAAAGGGCGCAGGGGGAAGAGATTGGCAAAAATCTGGAGAACCATGGGGAAACTGCAGAACAGAGGTGAACCAAAGAGAGCATGGGAACAGATTAGAAAAAATGTGGAAAAACGTGCGGAACAATGCAGAACAGAGCGGAACCAAAGGGAGCAGGTGGAACAGCTCGGTAATGTGGGGAAATGTGGGGAACAATGCAGAACAGAGGGGAACCAAAGGGTGCAGGGGGAACAGCTCGGAAATGTGGGGAACCGTGGGGAACAATGCAGAACAGAGGGGAACCAAAGGGAGCCGGGGCAATGGGTTGGAAAACGTGGGCATCCGTGGGGATCATTGCAGAATAGAGGGGAAACAAAGGGAGCAGGGGTAACGGATTGGAAAAAGAGGAGAACCGTGGAGAACACTGCAGGGCAGAGGGGAACCAAATGGAGCAGGGGAATCGGATTGGAAAAAGTGGAGAACCGTGGGGAACACTGCAGCACAATGGGGAAACATGGGGAGCAGGGGGAACGGATTGAAAAAAGTGGGGAACGAAGTGGAAAAATGCAGAACAGTGGGTAAACAAAGGGTGCAGGGGAAACGGATTGGAAAAAGTGGGGAACCGTGTGGAAAAATGCAGAAGAGTGCGGAACCAAAGTGAGCATGGGGAACGGATTGGAAAAGGTGGAGAACTATGGGGAGCACTGCAGAACAGAGGTGAACCAAAGAAAGTAGGAGGAACGAATTCGAAAAAGTGGGGAACCATGGGGAACACTGCAGAACAGAGGGGAATCAAAGGGAGCAGGGGGAGCGGATTGGAAAAAGGGGGAACTGTGGGGAAAACTGTAGAACAGAGGGGAACAAAAGGGAGCAGGGGGAACACATTGGAAAAAGTGGGGAACTGTGGCGAACACTGCAGAAAAAAGGGGAGACAAAGGGAGAAGGGGGTACGGATTGGAAAAAGTTTGGAAGCGTGTGCAACACTGCAGAACAGAGGGGAACCAAAGGGAGCAGGGGGAACAGATTGGAAAAAATGTGGAGAACCGTGGGGAAACTGCAGAACAGAGAGGAACCAAAGGGAGCAGGGGGAACGGATTGGAAAAAGTGGGGAAGCGTAGGGAATACTGCTGAACAGAGGAAAACCAAAGGGAGCAGGTGGAACAGATTGGAAAAAATATGGAGAACCGTGGGGAAAACAGCAGAACAGAGGGGAGCCAAAGGAGCAGGGGGAACAGATTAGAAAAAAGTGGAGAATTGGGGAAAACTGCAGAACAGTGGGGAACCAAAGGGAGCAGGGGAAATGGATTGGAAAAAGTGGGGAAGCGTTGGGAACACTCCAGAAAAGAGTGGAACCAAAGGGAGCAGGGGGAACAGATTGGAAAAAATGTGGAGAACCATGGGGAAACTGCAGAACAGAGATGAACCAAAGGGAGCATAGGAACAGATTAGAAAAAATGTGGAGAACCGTGCGAAACAATGCAGAACAAAGCGGAACCAAAGGGAGCAGGGGGAACTGCTCAGAAATGTGGGGAACCGTGGGGAACAATGCAGAACAGAGGGGAACCAAAGGGATTCGGGGGAACGGGTTGGAAAAAGTGAATAACCGTGGGGAACACTGCAGGACAGAGGGGAACCAAAGGGAGCAGGGTATACAGGTTGGAAAGTGTGGAGAACCGTGGGGAAAAGTGCAGGACAGAGGGTAACGAAAGGGAGCAAGGTGAACGGATTTGAAAAAGTGGGGAACCGTGGGGAAAAATGCAGGACAGAGGGGAACCAAAGGGAGCAGGGGGTACAGTTTGGAAAAAATGTGGAGAACCATGGGGAAACAGCAGAACAGAGATGAACCAAAGGGAGCATGGGAACAGATTAGAAAAAATGTGGAGAACCGTGGGGAACAATGCAGAACAGAGCGGAAACAAAGGGAGCAGGTGGAACTGCTCGGTAATGTTGGGAAACGTCGGGAACAATGTAGAACAGAGGGGAACCAAAGGGAGCCGGGGGAATGGGTTGCAAAACGTGGGGAACCATGGGGATCATTGCAGAACAGAAGGGAACCAAAGGGAGCAGGGGAAATGGATTGGAAAAAGTGGGAAGAGTTGGGATCACTCCAGAACAGAGGGGAACCAAAGGGAGCAGGGGGAACAGACTGGAAAAAGTGGAGAACCGTAGGGAACACAGCAGAACAGAGGTGAACCAAAGGAAGTAGGGGGAACGGATTGGAAAAAGTGGGGAAGCGTAGGGAACACTGCAGAACAGAGGAGAACCAAAGGGAGCAGGTGGAACAGATTGGAAAAAATGTGGAGAACCGTGGGGAACACTGCAGGACAGAGGGGAACCAAAGGGAGCATGGTGTACCGGTTGGAAAAAGTGGGGAATCGTGGGGAGCACTGCACAATAGAGTGGAACCAAAGGGAGCAGGGGAAATGGATTGGAAAAAGTGGGAAGCATGGGGAACACTCCAGAACAGAGGGGAACCAAAGGGAGCCGGGGCAATGGGTTGGAAAACGTGGGCATCCGTGGGGATCATTGCAGAATAGAGGGGAAACAAAGGGAGCAGGGGTAACGGATTGGAAAAAGAGGAGAACCGTGGAGAACACTGCAGGACAGAGGGGAACCAAATGGAGCAGGGGAATCGGATTGGAAAAAGTGGAGAACCGTGGGGAACACTGCAGCACAATGGGGAAACATGGGGAGCAGGGGGAACGGATTGAAAAAAGTGGGGAACGAAGTGGAAAAATGCAGAACAGTGGGTAAACAAAGGGTGCAGGGGAAACGGATTGGAAAAAGTGGGGAACCGTGTGGAAAAATGCAGAAGGGTGCGGAACCAAAGTGAGCATGGGGAACGGATTGGAAAAGGTGGAGAACTATGGGGAACACTGCAGAACAGAGGTGAACCAAAGAAAGTAGGAGGAACGAATTCGAAAAAGTGGGGAACCATGGGGAACACTGCAGAACAGAGGGGAATCAAAGGGAGCAGGGGGAGCGGATTGGAAAAAGGGGGAACTGTGGGGAAAACTGCAGAACAGAGGGGAACAAAAGGGAGCAGGGGGAACACATTGGAAAAAGTGGGGAACTGTGGCGAACACTGCAGAAAAAAGGGGAGACAAAGGGAGAAGGGGGTACGGATTGGAAAAAGTTTGGAAGCGTGTGCAACACTGCAGAACAGAGGGGAACCAAAGGGAGCAGGGGGAACAGATTGGAAAAAATGTGGAGAACCGTGGGGAAACTGCAGAACAGAGAGGAACCAAAGGGAGCAGGGGGAACGGATTGGAAAAAGTGGGGAAGCGTAGGGAATACTGCTGAACAGAGGAAAACCAAAGGGAGCAGGTGGAACAGATTGGAAAAAATATGGAGAACCGTGGGGAAAACAGCAGAACAGAGGGGAGCCAAAGGAGCAGGGGGAACAGATTAGAAAAAAGTGGAGAATTGGGGAAAACTGCAGAACAGTGGGGAACCAAAGGGAGCAGGGGAAATGGATTGGAAAAAGTGGGGAAGCGTTGGGAACACTCCAGAAAAGAGTGGAACCAAAGGGAGCAGGGGGAACAGATTGGAAAAAATGTGGAGAACCATGGGGAAACTGCAGAACAGAGATGAACCAAAGGGAGCATAGGAACAGATTAGAAAAAATGTGGAGAACCGTGCGAAACAATGCAGAACAAAGCGGAACCAAAGGGAGCAGGGGGAACTGCTCAGAAATGTGGGGAACCGTGGGGAACAATGCAGAACAGAGGGGAACCAAAGGGATTCGGGGGAACGGGTTGGAAAAAGTGAATAACCGTGGGGAACACTGCAGGACAGAGGGGAACCAAAGGGAGCAGGGTATACAGGTTGGAAAGTGTGGAGAACCGTGGGGAAAAGTGCAGGACAGAGGGTAACGAAAGGGAGCAAGGTGAACGGATTTGAAAAAGTGGGGAACCGTGGGGAAAAATGCAGGACAGAGGGGAACCAAAGGGAGCAGGGGGTACAGGTTGGAAAAAATGTGGAGAACCATGGGGAAACAGCAGAACAGAGATGAACCAAAGGGAGCATGGGAACAGATTAGAAAAAAATGTGGAGAACCGTGGGGAACAATGCAGAACAGAGCGGAAACAAAGGGAGCAGGTGGAACTGCTCGGTAATGTTGGGAAACGTCGGGAACAATGTAGAACAGAGGGGAACCAAAGGGAGCCGGGGGAATGGGTTGGAAAACGTGGGGAACCATGGGGATCATTGCAGAACAGAAGGGAACCAAAGGGAGCAGGGGAAATGGATTGGAAAAAGTGGGAAGAGTTGGGATCACTCCAGAACAGAGGGGAACCAAAGGGAGCAGGGGGAACAGACTGGAAAAAGTGGGGAATCGTGGGGAGCACTGCACAATAGAGTGGAACCAAAGGGAGCAGGGGAAATGGATTGGAAAAAGTGGGAAGCATGGGGAACACTCCAGAACAGAGGGGAATCAAAGGGAGCAGGGGGAACAGACTGGAAAAAGTGGAGAACCGTAGGGAACACAGCAGAACAGAGGTGAACCAAAGGGAGCAGGGGGTACAGGTTGGAAAAGGTGTGGAATCGTGGGAAACACTGCAGAACAGAGGGGAACCAAAGGGAGCAGGGGAAACGGGTTGGAAAAAGTGAATAACCGTGGGGAACACTGCAGGACAGAGGGGAACCAAAGGGAGCAGGGGATACAGGTTGGAAAGTGTGGAGAACCGTGGGGAAAAGTGCAGGACAGAGGGTAACGAAAGGGAGCAAGATGAACGGATTTGAAAAAGTGGGGAACCGTGGGGAAAAATGCAGGACAGAGGGGAACCAAAGGGAGCAGGGGGTACAGGTTGGAAAAAATGTGGAGAACCATGGGGAAACAGCAGAACAGAGATGAACCAAAGGAGCATGGGAACAGATTAGAAAAAATGTGGAGAACCGTGGGGAACAATGCAGAACAGAGCGGAAACAAAGGGAGCAGGTGGAACTGCTCGGTAATGTTGGGAAACGTCGGGAACAATGCAGAACAGAGGGGAACCAAAGGGAGCCGGGGGAATGGGTTGGAAAACGTGGGGAACCATGGGGATCATTGCAGAACAGAAGGGAACCAAAGGGAGCAGGGGAAATGGATTGGAAAAAGTGAGAAGAGTGGGGAACACTCCAGAACAGAGGGGAACCAAAGGGAGCAGGGGGAACAGACTGGAAAAAGTGGAGAACCGTAGGGAACACAGCAGAACAGAGGTGAACCAAAGGAAGTAGGGGGAACGGATTGGAAAAAGTGGGTAAGCGTAGGGAACACTGCAGAACAGAGGAAAAGCAAAGGGAGCAGGTGGAACAGATTGGAAAAAATGTGGAGAACCGTGGGGAACACTGCAGGACAGAAGGGAACCACAGGGAGCATGGTGTACCGGTTGGAAAAAGTGGGGAATCGTGGGGAGCACTGCACAATAGAGTGGAACCAAAGGGAGCAGAGGAAATGGATTGGAAAAAGTGGGAAGCATGGGGAACACTCCAGAACAGAGGGGAACCAAAGGGAGCAGGGGGAACAGACTGGAAAAAGTGGAGAACTCTAGGGAACACAGCAGAACAGAGATGAACCAAAGGAAGTAGGGGTAACGGATTGGAAAAAGTGGGGAACCATGGGGAACACTGCAGGGCAAAGGGGAGCCATAGCGAGCAGTGGGTACAGAATGGAAAAAAAGTGGAGAATCGTGGGGAACACTGCATATAGAGAGGAACCAAAGGCAGCAGGGGGAACGGATTGAAAATGGTGGGGAACTGTGGGGAACACTGCAGAACAGAGGGGAACCAATGGGGGCAGTGGGAACGGATTGGAAAAAGTGGGGAACCGTGGGGAACAATGCAGAACAGAGGGGAACCAAAGGGAGCAGGGGGAAGTGATTGGTAAAGTGGGGAACCGTGGGGAACAATGCATGACAGAGGGGAACGAAAGGGAGCAGGGGGAACGGATTTAAAAAAAGAGGGGAACCGTGGGGAAAAATGCAGGACAGAGGGGAACGAAAGGGAGCAGGGGGAACGGATTGGAAAAAGTGGGGAACCGTGGGGAACGCTGCAGGACAGAGGGGAACCAAAGGGAGCAGGGGGTACAGGTTGGAAAAAGTGGGGAAGCGTAGGGAACACTGCAGAACAGAGGAGAACCAAAGGGAGCAGGTGGAACAGATTGGAAAAAATGTGGAGAACCGTGGGGAACACTGCAGGACAGAGGGGAACCAAAGGGAGCATGGTGTACCGGTTGGAAAAAGTGGGGAATCGTGGGGAGCACTGCACAATAGAGTGGAACCAAAGGGAGCAGGGGAAATGGATTGGAAAAAGTGGGAAGCATGGGGAACACTCCAGAACAGAGGGGAATCAAAGGGAGCAGGGGGAACAGACTGGAAAAAGTGGAGAACCGTAGGGAACACAGCAGAACAGAGGTGAACCAAAGGGAGCAGGGGGTACAGGTTGGAAAAGGTGTGGAATCGTGGGAAACACTGCAGAACAGAGGGGAACCAAAGGGAGCAGGGGGAACAGATTGGAAAAAATGTGGAGAACCATGGGGAAACTGCAGAACAGAAATGAACCAAAGGGAGCATAGGAACAGATTAGAAAAAATGTGGAGAACCGTGGGAAACAATGCAGAACAAAGCGGAACCAAAGGGAGCAGGGGGAACTGCTCAGAAATGTGGGGAACTGTGGGGAACAATGCAGAACAAAGGGGAACCAAAGGGAGCCGTGGAAACGGGTTGGAAAAAGTGAATAACCGTGGGGAACACTGCAGGACAGAGGGGAACCAAAGGGAGCAGGGGATACAGGTTGGAAAGTGTGGAGAACCGTGGGGAAAAGTGCAGGACAGAGGGTAACGAAAGGGAGCAAGATGAACGGATTTGAAAAAGTGGGGAACCGTGGGGAAAAATGCAGGACAGAGGGGAACCAAAGGGAGCAGGGGGTACAGGTTGGAAAAGGTGTGGAATCGTGGGAAACACTGCAGAACAGAGGGGAACCAAAGGGAGCAGGGGGAACAGATTGGAAAAAATGTGGAGAACCATGGGGAAACTGAAGAACAGAGATGAACCAAAGGGAGCATAGGAACAGATTAGAAAAAATGTAGAGAACCGTGGGAAACAATGCAGAACAAAGCGGAACCAAAGGGAGCACGGGGAACTGCTCAGAAATGTGGGGAACAGTGGGGAACAATGCAGAACAGAGGGGAACCAAAGGGAGCCGTGGAAACGGGTTGGAAAAAGTGAATAACCGTGGGGAACACTGCAGGACAGAGGGGAACCAAAGGGAGCAGGGGATACAGGTTGGAAAGTATGAGAACCGTGGGGAAAAGTGCAGGACAGAGGGTAACGAAAGGGAGCAAGATGAACGGATTTGAAAAAGTGGGGAACCGTGGGGAAAAATGCAGGACAGAGGGGAACCAAAGGGAGCAGGGGGTACAGGTTGGAAAAAATGTGGAGAACCATGGGGAAACAGCAGGACAGAGATGAACCAAAGGAGCATGGGAACAGATTAGAAAAAATGTGGAGAACCGTGGGGAACAATGCAGAACAGAGCGGAAACAAAGGGAGCAGGTGGAACTGCTCGGTAATGTGGGGAAACGTCGGGAACAATGCAGAACAGAGGGGAACCAAAGGGAGCCGGGGGAATGGGTTGGAAAACGTGGGGAACCATGGGGATCATTGCAGAACAGAAGGGAACCAAAGGGAGCAGGGGAAATGGATTGGAAAAAGTGAGAAGAGTGGGGAACACTCCAGAACAGAGGGGAACCAAAGGGAGCAGGGGGAACAGACTGGAAAAAGTGGAGAACCGTACGGAACACAGCAGAACAGAGGTGAACCAAAGGAAGTAGGGGGTACGGATTGGAAAAAGTGGGTAAGCGTAGGGAACACTGCAGAACAGAGGAAAACCAAAGGGAGCAGGTGGAACAGATTGGAAAAAATGTGGAGAACCGTGGGGAACACTGCAGGACAGAGGGGAACCAAAGGGAGCATGGTGTACCGGTTGGAAAAAGTGGGGAATCGTGGGGAGCACTGCACAATAGAGTGGAACCAAAGGGAGCAGGGGAAATGGATTGGAAAAAGTGGGAAGCATGGGGAACACTCCAGAACAGAGGGGAACCAAAGGGAGCAGGGGGAACAGACTGGAAAAAGTGGAGAACCGTAGGGAACACAGCAGAACAGAGATGAACCAAAGGAAGTAGGGGTAACGGATTGGAAAAAGTGGGGAACCATGGGGAACACTGCAGGGCAAAGGGGAGCCATAGCGAGCAGTGGGTACAGAATGGAAAAAAAGTGGAGAATCGTGGGGAACACTGCATATAGAGAGGAACCAAAGGCAGAAGGGGGAACGGATTGAAAATGGTGGGGAACTGTGGGGAACACTGCAGAACAGAGGGGAACCAATGGGGGCAGTGGGAACGGATTGGAAAAAGTGGGGAACCGTGGGGAACAATGCAGAACAGAGGGGAACCAAAGGGAGCAGGGGGAAGTGATTGGTAAAGTGGGGAACCGTGGGGAACAATGCATGACAGAGGGGAACGAAAGGGAGCAGGGGGAACGGATTTAAAAAAAGAGGGGAACCGTGGGGAAAAATGCAGGACAGAGGGGAACGAAAGGGAGCAGGGGGAACGGATTGGAAAAAGTGGGGAACCGTGGGGAACACTGCAGGACAGAGGGGAACCAAAGGGAGCAGGGTGTACAGGTTGGAAAAAGTGTGGAATCGTGGGAAACACTGCAGAACAGAGGCGAACCAAAGGGCGCAGGGGGAAGAGATTGGCAAAAATCTGGAGAACCATGGGGAAACTGCAGAACAGAGGTGAACCAAAGAGAGCATGGGAACAGATTAGAAAAAATGTGGAAAAACGTGCGGAACAATGCAGAACAGAGCGGAACCAAAGGGAGCAGGTGGAACAGCTCGGTAATGTGGGGAAATGTGGGGAACAATGCAGAACAGAGGGGAACCAAAGGGTGCAGGGGGAACAGCTCGGAAATGTGGGGAACCGTGGGGAACAATGCAGAACAGAGGGGAACCAAAGGGAGCCGGGGCAATGGGTTGGAAAACGTGGGCATCCGTGGGGATCATTGCAGAATAGAGGGGAAACAAAGGGAGCAGGGGTAACGGATTGGAAAAAGAGGAGAACCGTGGAGAACACTGCAGGGCAGAGGGGAACCAAATGGAGCAGGGGAATCGGATTGGAAAAAGTGGAGAACCGTGGGGAACACTGCAGCACAATGGGGAAACATGGGGAGCAGGGGGAACGGATTGAAAAAAGTGGGGAACGAAGTGGAAAAATGCAGAACAGTGGGTAAACAAAGGGTGCAGGGGAAACGGATTGGAAAAAGTGGGGAACCGTGTGGAAAAATGCAGAAGAGTGCGGAACCAAAGTGAGCATGGGGAACGGATTGGAAAAGGTGGAGAACTATGGGGAACACTGCAGAACAGAGGTGAACCAAAGAAAGTAGGAGGAACGAATTCGAAAAAGTGGGGAACCATGGGGAACACTGCAGAACAGAGGGGAATCAAAGGGAGCAGGGGGAGCGGATTGGAAAAAGGGGGAACTGTGGGGAAAACTGTAGAACAGAGGGGAACAAAAGGGAGCAGGGGGAACACATTGGAAAAAGTGGGGAACTGTGGCGAACACTGCAGAAAAAAGGGGAGACAAAGGGAGAAGGGGGTACGGATTGGAAAAAGTTTGGAAGCGTGTGCAACACTGCAGAACAGAGGGGAACCAAAGGGAGCAGGGGGAACAGATTGGAAAAAATGTGGAGAACCGTGGGGAAACTGCAGAACAGAGAGGAACCAAAGGGAGCAGGGGGAACGGATTGGAAAAAGTGGGGAAGCGTAGGGAATACTGCTGAACAGAGGAAAACCAAAGGGAGCAGGTGGAACAGATTGGAAAAAATATGGAGAACCGTGGGGAAAACAGCAGAACAGAGGGGAGCCAAAGGAGCAGGGGGAACAGATTAGAAAAAAGTGGAGAATTGGGGAAAACTGCAGAACAGTGGGGAACCAAAGGGAGCAGGGGAAATGGATTGGAAAAAGTGGGGAAGCGTTGGGAACACTCCAGAAAAGAGTGGAACCAAAGGGAGCAGGGGGAACAGATTGGAAAAAATGTGGAGAACCATGGGGAAACTGCAGAACAGAGATGAACCAAAGGGAGCATAGGAACAGATTAGAAAAAATGTGGAGAACCGTGCGAAACAATGCAGAACAAAGCGGAACCAAAGGGAGCAGGGGGAACTGCTCAGAAATGTGGGGAACCGTGGGGAACAATGCAGAACAGAGGGGAACCAAAGGGATTCGGGGGAACGGGTTGGAAAAAGTGAATAACCGTGGGGAACACTGCAGGACAGAGGGGAACCAAAGGGAGCAGGGTATACAGGTTGGAAAGTGTGGAGAACCGTGGGGAAAAGTGCAGGACAGAGGGTAACGAAAGGGAGCAAGGTGAACGGATTTGAAAAAGTGGGGAACCGTGGGGAAAAATGCAGGACAGAGGGGAACCAAAGGGAGCAGGGGGTACAGGTTGGAAAAAATGTGGAGAACCATGGGGAAACAGCAGAACAGAGATGAACCAAAGGGAGCATGGGAACAGATTAGAAAAAATGTGGAGAACAGTGGGGAACAATGCAGAACAGAGCGGAAACAAAGGGAGCAGGTGGAACTGCTCGGTAATGTTGGGAAACGTCGGGAACAATGTAGAACAGAGGGGAACCAAAGGGAGCCGGGGGAATGGGTTGCAAAACGTGGGGAACCATGGGGATCATTGCAGAACAGAAGGGAACCAAAGGGAGCAGGGGAAATGGATTGGAAAAAGTGGGAAGAGTTGGGATCACTCCAGAACAGAGGGGAACCAAAGGGAGCAGGGGGAACAGACTGGAAAAAGTGGAGAACCGTAGGGAACACAGCAGAACAGAGGTGAACCAAAGGAAGTAGGGGGAACGGATTGGAAAAAGTGGGGAAGCGTAGGGAACACTGCAGAACAGAGGAGAACCAAAGGGAGCAGGTGGAACAGATTGGAAAAAATGTGGAGAACCGTGGGGAACACTGCAGGACAGAGGGGAACCAAAGGGAGCATGGTGTACCGGTTGGAAAAAGTGGGGAATCGTGGGGAGCACTGCACAATAGAGTGGAACCAAAGGGAGCAGGGGAAATGGATTGGAAAAAGTGGGAAGCATGGGGAACACTCCAGAACAGAGGGGAACCAAAGGGAGCCGGGGCAATGGGTTGGAAAACGTGGGCATCCGTGGGGATCATTGCAGAATAGAGGGGAAACAAAGGGAGCAGGGGTAACGGATTGGAAAAAGAGGAGAACCGTGGAGAACACTGCAGGACAGAGGGGAACCAAATGGAGCAGGGGAATCGGATTGGAAAAAGTGGAGAACCGTGGGGAACACTGCAGCACAATGGGGAAACATGGGGAGCAGGGGGAACGGATTGAAAAAAGTGGGGAACGAAGTGGAAAAATGCAGAACAGTGGGTAAACAAAGGGTGCAGGGGAAACGGATTGGAAAAAGTGGGGAACCGTGTGGAAAAATGCAGAAGAGTGCGGAACCAAAGTGAGCATGGGGAACGGATTGGAAAAGGTGGAGAACTATGGGGAACACTGCAGAACAGAGGTGAACCAAAGAAAGTAGGAGGAACGAATTCGAAAAAGTGGGGAACCATGGGGAACACTGCAGAACAGAGGGGAATCAAAGGGAGCAGGGGGAGCGGATTGGAAAAAGGGGGAACTGTGGGGAAAACTGCAGAACAGAGGGGAACAAAAGGGAGCAGGGGGAACACATTGGAAAAAGTGGGGAACTGTGGCGAACACTGCAGAAAAAAGGGGAGCCAAAGGGAGAAGGGGGTACGGATTGGAAAAAGTTTGGAAGCGTGTGGAACACTGCAGAACAGAGGGGAACCAAAGGGAGCAGGGGGAACAGATTGGAAAAAATGTGGAGAACCGTGGGGAAACTGCAGAACAGAGAGGAACCAAAGGGAGCAGGGGGAACGGATTGGAAAAAGTGGGGAAGCGTAGGGAATACTGCTGAACAGAGGAAAACCAAAGGGAGCAGGTGGAACAGATTGGAAAAAATATGGAGAACCGTGGGGAAAACAGCAGAACAGAGGGGAGCCAAAGGAGCAGGGGGAACAGATTAGAAAAAAGTGGAGAATTGGGGAAAACTGCAGAACAGTGGGGAACCAAAGGGAGCAGGGGAAATGGATTGGAAAAAGTGGGGAAGCGTTGGGAACACTCCAGAAAAGAGTGGAACCAAAGGGAGCAGGGGGAACAGATTGGAAAAAATGTGGAGAACCATGGGGAAACTGCAGAACAGAGATGAACCAAAGGGAGCATAGGAACAGATTAGAAAAAATGTGGAGAACCGTGCGAAACAATGCAGAACAAAGCGGAACCAAAGGGAGCAGGGGGAACTGCTCAGAAATGTGGGGAACCGTGGGGAACAATGCAGAACAGAGGGGAACCAAAGGGATTCGGGGGAACGGGTTGGAAAAAGTGAATAACCGTGGGGAACACTGCAGGACAGAGGGGAACCAAAGGGAGCAGGGTATACAGGTTGGAAAGTGTGGAGAACCGTGGGGAAAAGTGCAGGACAGAGGGTAACGAAAGGGAGCAAGGTGAACGGATTTGAAAAAGTGGGGAACCGTGGGGAAAAATGCAGGACAGAGGGGAACCAAAGGGAGCAGGGGGTACAGGTTGGAAAAAATGTGGAGAACCATGGGGAAACAGCAGAACAGAGATGAACCAAAGGGAGCATGGGAACAGATTAGAAAAAAATGTGGAGAACCGTGGGGAACAATGCAGAACAGAGCGGAAACAAAGGGAGCAGGTGGAACTGCTCGGTAATGTTGGGAAACGTCGGGAACAATGTAGAACAGAGGGGAACCAAAGGGAGCCGGGGGAATGGGTTGGAAAACGTGGGGAACCATGGGGATCATTGCAGAACAGAAGGGAACCAAAGGGAGCAGGGGAAATGGATTGGAAAAAGTGGGAAGAGTTGGGATCACTCCAGAACAGAGGGGAACCAAAGGGAGCAGGGGGAACAGACTGGAAAAAGTGGGGAATCGTGGGGAGCACTGCACAATAGAGTGGAACCAAAGGGAGCAGGGGAAATGGATTGGAAAAAGTGGGAAGCATGGGGAACACTCCAGAACAGAGGGGAATCAAAGGGAGCAGGGGGAACAGACTGGAAAAAGTGGAGAACCGTAGGGAACACAGCAGAACAGAGGTGAACCAAAGGGAGCAGGGGGTACAGGTTGGAAAAGGTGTGGAATCGTGGGAAACACTGCAGAACAGAGGGGAACCAAAGGGAGCAGGGGAAACGGGTTGGAAAAAGTGAATAACCGTGGGGAACACTGCAGGACAGAGGGGAACCAAAGGGAGCAGGGGATACAGGTTGGAAAGTGTGGAGAACCGTGGGGAAAAGTGCAGGACAGAGGGTAACGAAAGGGAGCAAGATGAACGGATTTGAAAAAGTGGGGAACCGTGGGGAAAAATGCAGGACAGAGGGGAACCAAAGGGAGCAGGGGGTACAGGTTGGAAAAAATGTGGAGAACCATGGGGAAACAGCAGAACAGAGATGAACCAAAGGAGCATGGGAACAGATTAGAAAAAATGTGGAGAACCGTGGGGAACAATGCAGAACAGAGCGGAAACAAAGGGAGCAGGTGGAACTGCTCGGTAATGTTGGGAAACGTCGGGAACAATGCAGAACAGAGGGGAACCAAAGGGAGCCGGGGGAATGGGTTGGAAAACGTGGGGAACCATGGGGATCATTGCAGAACAGAAGGGAACCAAAGGGAGCAGGGGAAATGGATTGGAAAAAGTGAGAAGAGTGGGGAACACTCCAGAACAGAGGGGAACCAAAGGGAGCAGGGGGAACAGACTGGAAAAAGTGGAGAACCGTAGGGAACACAGCAGAACAGAGGTGAACCAAAGGAAGTAGGGGGAACGGATTGGAAAAAGTGGGTAAGCGTAGGGAACACTGCAGAACAGAGGAAAAGCAAAGGGAGCAGGTGGAACAGATTGGAAAAAATGTGGAGAACCGTGGGGAACACTGCAGGACAGAAGGGAACCACAGGGAGCATGGTGTACCGGTTGGAAAAAGTGGGGAATCGTGGGGAGCACTGCACAATAGAGTGGAACCAAAGGGAGCAGAGGAAATGGATTGGAAAAAGTGGGAAGCATGGGGAACACTCCAGAACAGAGGGGAACCAAAGGGAGCAGGGGGAACAGACTGGAAAAAGTGGAGAACCGTAGGGAACACAGCAGAACAGAGATGAACCAAAGGAAGTAGGGGTAACGGATTGGAAAAAGTGGGTAAGCGTAGGGAACACTGCAGAACAGAGGAAAAGCAAAGGGAGCAGGTGGAACAGATTGGAAAAAATGTGGAGAACCGTGGGGAACACTGCAGGACAGAAGGGAACCACAGGGAGCATGGTGTACCGGTTGGAAAAAGTGGGGAATCGTGGGGAGCACTGCACAATAGAGTGGAACCAAAGGGAGCAGAGGAAATGGATTGGAAAAAGTGGGAAGCATGGGGAACACTCCAGAACAGAGGGGAACCAAAGGGAGCAGGGGGAACAGACTGGAAAAAGTGGAGAACTCTAGGGAACACAGCAGAACAGAGATGAACCAAAGGAAGTAGGGGTAACGGATTGGAAAAAGTGGGGAACCATGGGGAACACTGCAGGGCAAAGGGGAGCCATAGCGAGCAGTGGGTACAGAATGGAAAAAAAGTGGAGAATCGTGGGGAACACTGCATATAGAGAGGAACCAAAGGCAGCAGGGGGAACGGATTGAAAATGGTGGGGAACTGTGGGGAACACTGCAGAACAGAGGGGAACCAATGGGGGCAGTGGGAACGGATTGGAAAAAGTGGGGAACCGTGGGGAACAATGCAGAACAGAGGGGAACCAAAGGGAGCAGGGGGAAGTGATTGGTAAAGTGGGGAACCGTGGGGAACAATGCATGACAGAGGGGAACGAAAGGGAGCAGGGGGAACGGATTTAAAAAAAGAGGGGAACCGTGGGGAAAAATGCAGGACAGAGGGGAACGAAAGGGAGCAGGGGGAACGGATTGGAAAAAGTGGGGAACCGTGGGGAACGCTGCAGGACAGAGGGGAACCAAAGGGAGCAGGGGGTACAGGTTGGAAAAAGTGTGGAATCGTGGGAAACACTGCAGAACAGAGGCGAACCAAAGGGCGCAGGGGGAAGAGATTGGCAAAAATCTGGAGAACAATGGGGAAACTGCAGAACAGAGGTGAACCAAAGAGAGCATGGGAACAGATTAGAAAAAATGTGGAAAAACGTGCGGAACAATGCAGAACAGAGCGGAACCAAAGGGAGCAGGTGGAACAGCTCGGTAATGTGGGGAAATGTGGGGAACAATGCAGAACAGAGGGGAACCAAAGGGTGCAGGGGGAACAGCTCGGAAATGTGGGGAACCGTGGGGAACAATGCAGAACAGAGGGGAACCAAAGGGAGCATAGGAACAGATTAGAAAAAATGTGGAGAACCGTGGGAAACAATGCAGAACAAAGCGGAACCAAAGGGAGCAGGGGGAACTGCTCAGAAATGTGGGGAACCGTGGGGAACAATGCAGAACAGAGGGGAACCAAAGGGAGCCGGGGGAACGGGTTGGAAAAAGTGAATAACCGTGGGGAACACTGGAGGATAGAGGGGAACCAAAGGGAGCAGGGGATACAGGTTGGAAAGTGTGGAGAACCGTGGGGAAAAGTGCAGGACAGAGGGTAACGAAAGGGAGCAAGGTGAACGGATTTGAAAAAGTGGGGAACCGTGGGGAAAAATGCAGGACAGAGGGGAACGAAAGGGAGCAGGGGGAACAGGTTGGAAAAAATGTGGAGAACCATGGGGAAACAGCAGAACAGAGTTGAACCAAAGGAAGTAGGGGGAACGGATTGGAAAAAGTGGGGAAGCGTAGGGAACACTGCTGAACAGAGGAGAACCAAAGGGAGCAGGTGGAACAGATTGGAAAAAATGTGGAGAACCGTGGGGAACACTGCAGGACAGAGGGGAACCAAAGGGAGCATGGTGTACCGGTTGGAAAAAGTGGGGAATCGTGGGGAGCACTGCACAATAGAGTGGAACGAAAGGAAGCAGGGGAAATGGATTGGAAAAAGTGGGAAGAGTGGTGAACACTCCAGAACAGAGGGGAATCAAAGGGAGCAGGGGGAACAGACTGGAAAAAGTGGAGAACCATAGGGAACACAGCTGAAAAGAGGTGAACCAAAGGAAGTAGGGGTAACGGATTGGAAAAAGTGGGGAACCATGGGGAACACTGCAGGGCAGAGGGGAGCCATAGGGAGCAGGGGGTACAGAATGGAAAAAAAGTGGAGAATCGTGGGGAACACTGCATATAGAGAGGAACCAAAGGGAGCAGGGGGAAAGGATTGAAAATGGTGGAGAACTGTGGGGAACACTGCAGAACAGAGCGGAATCAATGGGAGCAGTGGGAACGGATTAGAAAAAGTGGGGAACCGTGGGGAACAATGCAGAACAGAGGGGAACCAAAGGGAGCAGGGGGAATTGATTGGTAAAGTGGGGAACCGTGGGGAACAATGCATGATAGAGGGGAACGAAAGGGAGCAGGGGGAACGGATTTTAAAAAAAAAGGGGAACCGTGTGGAAAAATGCAGGACAGAGGGGAACGAAAGGGAGCAGGTGGAACGGATTGGAAAAAGTGGGGAACCGTGGGGAACACTGCAGGACAGAGGGGAACCAAAGGGAGCAGGGGGTACAGGTTGGAAAAAGTGTGGAATCGTGGGAAACACTGCAGAACAGAGGCGAACCAAAGGGAGCAGGGGGAAGAGATCGGAAAAAATCTGGAGAACCATGGGGAAACTGCAGAACAGAGGTGAACCAAAGAGAGCATGGGAACAGATTAGAAAAAATGTGGAAAACCGTGCGGAACAATGCAGAACAGAGCGTAACCAAAGGGAGCCGGGGGAATGGGTTGTAAAACGTGGGGATCCGTGGGGATCATTGCAGAATAGAGGGGAAACAAAGGGAGCAGGGGTAACGGATTGCAAAAAGAGGGGAACCGTGGAGAACACTGCAGGACAGAGGAGAACCAAATGGAGCAGGGGAATCGGATTGGAAAAAGTGGAGAACCGTGGGGAACACTGCAGCACAGTGGGGAAACATGGGGAGCAGGGGGAACGGATTGAAAAAAGTGGGGAATCGTGAGGAGCACTGCACAATAGATTGGAACCAAAGGGAGCAGGGGAAATGGATTGGAAAAAGTGGGGAAGCGTGGGGAACACTCCAGAACAGAGTGGAACCAAAGGGAGCAGGGGGAACGGATTGGAAAAAGTGGGGAACCATGGGGAACACTGCAGAAAAGAGGGGAACCTAAAGGGTGCAGGGGGAACAGCTCGGAAATGTGGGAAACCGTGGGGAACAATGCAGAACAGAGGGGAACCAAAGGGAGCAAGGGAAACAAATTGGAAAAAGTGGGGAACAATGGGGAACACTGCAGGGCAGAGGGTAGCCAGAGAGAGCAGGGGGTACAGAATGTAAAAAATGTGGAGAATCGTGGGGAACACTGCAGAACAGAGGGGAACCAAAGGGAGCAGGAGGAATGGATTGTTAAAATTGGGCCCATGGGGAACACTGCAGGACAGAGGGGAACCAAAGGGAGCAGGGGGTAAAAGTTGGAAAAAGTGGGGAACCTTGGGAAACACTGCAGAACAGAGAGGAATCAAAGGAGGCAGGGGGAGCGGATTGAAAAATGTGGGGAACAGAGTGGAAAAATGCAGAACAGAGGGGAACCAAAGGGAGCAGGGGGAATGGATTGGTGAAGTGGGGAACCGTTGCGAAAAATGCAGGACAGAGGGGAACGAAAGGGAGCAGGGGGAATGGATCTGAAAAAGTGGGGAACCGTGATGAAAAATGCAGGACAGAGGAGAACGAAAGGGAGCAGGTGGAACGGATTGGAAAAAGTGGGGAACCGTGGGGAACACTGCAGGACAGAGGGGAACCAAAGGGAGCAGGGGGTACAGGTTGGAAAAAGTGGGGAATCGTGGGGAGCACTGCACAACAGAGTGGAACCAAAGGAAGCAGGGGAAATGGATTGGAAAAAGTGGGAAGAGTGGTGAACACTCCAGAACAGAGGGGAATCAAAGGGAGCAGGGGGAACAGACTGGAAAAAGTGGAGAACCATAGGGAACACAGCAGAACAGAGGTGAACCAAAGGAAGTAGGGGTAACGGATTGGAAAAAGTGGGCAACCATAGGGAACACTGCAGGGCAGAGGGGAGCCATAGGGAGCAGGGGGTACAGAATGGAAAAAAAAGTGGAGAATCGTGGGGAACACTGCATATAGAGAGGAACCAAAGGGAGCAGGGGGAAAGGATTGAAAATGGTGGAGAACTGTGGGGAACACTGCAGAACAGAGGGGAACCAATGGGAGCAGTGGGAACGGATTGGAAAAAGTGGGGAACCGTGGGGAACAATGCAGAACAGAGGGGAACCAAAGGGAGCAGGGGGAATTGATTGGTAAAGTGGGGAACCGTGGAGAACAATGCATGACAGAGGGGAACGAAAGGGAGCAGGGGGAACGGATTTAAAAAAAAAAGGGGAACCGTGTGGAAAAATGCAGGACAGAGGGGAACGAAAGGGAGCAGGTGGAACGGATTGGAAAAAGTGGGGAACCGTGGGGAACACTGCAGGACAGAGGGGAACCAAAGGGAGCAGGGGGTAAAAGTTGGAAAAAGTGGGGAACCTTGGGAAACACTGCAGAACAGAGGGGAACCAAAGGGAGCAGGGGGAATGGATTGGTGAAGTGGGGAACCGTGTGGAAAAATGCAGAACAGAGGGGAACCAAAGGGAGCAGGGGGAATGGATTGGTGAAGTGGGGAACCGTTGGGAAAAATGCAGGACAGAGGGGAACGAAAGGGAGCAGGGGGAATGGATCTGAAAAAGTGGGGAACCGTGATGAAAAATGCAGGACAAGGGGAACGAAAGGGAGCAGGTGGAACGGATTGGAAAAAGTGGGAAACCGTGGGGAACAATGCAGAACAGAGGGGAACCAAAGGGAGCAAGGGAAACAAATTGGAAAAAGTGGGGAACCATGGGGAACACTGCAGGGCAGAGGGTAGCCATAGGGAGCAGGGGGTACAGAATGGAATAAAAGTGGAGAATCGTGGGGAATACTGCATATAGAGAGGATCAAAGGGAGCAGGTGGAACGGATTGGAAAAAGTGGGGAAGAGTAGGGAACAATGCAGAACAGAGGAGAACCAAAGGTAGCAGGTGGAACAGATTGGAAAAAGTGGGGAACAGTGTGGAAAAATGCAGAAGAGTGGGGAAACAAAGGGAGCAGGGGGAATTGATTGGAAAAAGTGGGGAACCGTGAGGAACACTGCAGGACAGAGGGGAACCAAAGGGAGCAGGGGGTACAGGTTGGAAAAAGTGTGGAATCGTGGGAAACACTGCAGAACAGAGGCGAACCAAAGGGAGCAGGGGGAACAGATTGGAAAAAATGTGGAGAACCATGGGGAAACTGCAGAACAGAGGTGAACCATAGGGAGCATGGGAACAGATTAGAAAAATGTGGAGAACTGTGGGAAACAATGCTGAACAGAGGGGAACCAAAGGGAGCCGGGGGAATCGGTTGGAAAAAGTGGGGAACCGTGTTGAAAAATGCAGAACAGAGGGGAACAAAAGGGAGCAGGGGGAAAATATTGGAAAAATTGGAGAACCGTGGGGAACACTGCAGGACAGAGGGGAACCAAAGGGAGCATGGTGTACAGGTTGGAAAAAGTGAGCAATCGTGGGGAGCACTGCACAATAGAGTGGAACCAAAGGGAGCAGGGGAAATGGATTGGAAAAAATGGGAAGCGTGGGGAACACTCCAGAACAGAGGGGAACCAAAAGGTGCAGGGGGAACAGACTGGAAAAAGTGGAGAATGTGGGGAACACTGCAGAATAGAGGTGAACCAAAGGAAGTATGGGTAACGGATTGGAAAAAGTGGTGAACCATGGGGAACACTGCAGGGCAGAGGGGAGCCATAGGGAGCAGAGGGTACAGAATGGAAAAAAAGTGGAGAATCGTGGGGAACACTGCATATAGAGAGGAACCAAAGGGAGCAGGGGGAACGGATTGGAAAAAGTGGGTAAGCGTAGGGAACACTGCAGAACAGAGGAAAACCAAAGGGAGCAGGTGGAACAGATTGGAAAAAATGGGAAGCGTGGGGAACACTCCAGAACAGAGGGGAACCAAAAGGTGCAGGGGGAACAGACTGGAAAAAGTGGAGAATGTGGGGAACACTGCAGAATAGAGGTGAACCAAAGGAAGTATGGGTAACGGATTGGAAAAAGTGGGGAACCATGGGGAACACTGCAGGGCAGAGGGGAGCCATAGGGAGCAGGGGGTACAGAATGGAAAAAAAAGTGGAGAATCGTGGGGAACACTGCATATAGAGAGGAACCAAAGGGAGCAGGGGGAACGGATTGAAAATGGTGGAGAACTGTGGGGAACACTGCAGAACAGAGGGGAACCAATGGGAGCAGTGGGAACGGATTGGAAAAAGTGGGGAACCGTAGGGAACAATGCAGAACAGAGGGGAACCAAAGGGAGCAGGGGGAATTGATTGGTAAAGTGGGGAACCGTGGGGAACAATGCATGACAGAGGGGAACGAAAGGGAGCAGGGGGAACGGATTTAAAAAAAGAGGGGAACCGTGGGGAAAAATGCAGAACAGAGGGGAACGAAAGGGAGCAGGGGGAACGAATTGGAAAAAGTGGGGAACCGTGGGGAACACTGCAGGACAGAGGGGAACCAAAGGGAGCAGGGGGTACAGGTTGGAAAAAGTGTGGAATCGTGGGAAACACTGCAGAACAGAGGCGAACCAAAGGGCGCAGGGGGAAGAGATTGGCAAAAATCTGGAGAACCATGGGGAAACTGCAGAACAGAGGTGAACCAAAGAGAGCATGGGAACAGATTAGAAAAAATGTGGAAAAACGTGCGGAACAATGCAGAACAGAGCGGAACCAAAGGGAGCAGGTGGAACAGCTCGGTAATGTGGGGAAATGTGGGGAACAATGCAGAACAGAGGGGAACCAAAGGGTGCAGGGGGAACAGCTCGGAAATGTGGGGAACCGTGGGGAACAATGCAGAACAGAGGGGAACCAAAAGGAGCCGGGGCAATGGGTTGGAAAACGTGGGCATCCGTGGGGATCATTGCAGACTAGAGGGGAAACAAAGGGAGCAGGGGTAATGGATTGGAAAAAGAGGAGAACCGTGGAGAACACTGCAGGACAGAGGGGAACCAAATGGAGCAGGGGAATCGGATTGGAAAAAGTGGAGAACCGTGGGGAACACTGCAGCACAATGGGGAAACATGGGGAGCAGGGGGAACGGATTGAAAAAAGTGGGGAACGAAGTGGAAAAATGCAGAACAGTGGGTAAACAAAGGGTGCAGGGGAAACGGATTGGAAAAAGTGGGGAACCGTGTGGAAAAATGCAGAAGAGTGCGGAACCAAAGTGAGCATGGGGAACGGATTGGAAAAGGTGGAGAACTATGGGGAACACTGCAGAACAGAGGTGAACAAAAGAAAGTAGGAGGAACGAATTCGAAAAAGTGGGGAACCATGGGGAACACTGCAGAACAGAGGGGAATCAAAGGGAGCAGGGGGAGCGGATTGGAAAAAGGGGGAACTGTGGGGAAAACTGCAGAACAGAGGGGAACAAAAGGGAGCAGGGGGAACACATTGGAAAAAGTGGGGAACTGTGGCGAACACTGCAGAAAAAAGGGGAGCCAAAGGGAGAAGGGGGTACGGATTGGAAAAAGTTTGGAAGCGTGTGCAACACTGCAGAACAGAGGGGAACCAAAGAGAGCAGGGGGAACAGATTGGAAAAAATGTGGAGAACCGTGGGGAAACTGCAGAACAGAGAGGAACCAAAGGGAGCAGGGGGAACGGATTGGAAAAAGTGGGGAAGCGTAGGGAATACTGCTGAACAGAGGAAAACCAAAGGGAGCAGGTGGAACAGATTGGAAAAAATATGGAGAACCGTGGGGAAAACAGCAGAACAGAGGGGAGCAAAAGGAGCAGGGGGAGCAGATTAGAAAAAAGTGGAGAATTGGGGAAAACTGCAGAACAGTGGGGAACCAAAGGGAGCAGGGGAAATGGATTGGAAAAAGTGGGGAAGCGTTGGGAACACTCCAGAAAAGAGTGGAACCAAAGGGAGCAGGGGGAACAGATTGGAAAAAATGTGGAGAACCATGGGGAAACTGCAGAACAGAGATGAACCAAAGGGAGCATAGGAACAGATTAGAAAAAATGTGGAGAACCGTGCGAAACAATGCAGAACAAAGCGGAACCAAAGGGAGCAGGGGGAACTGCTCAGAAATGTGGGGAACCGTGGGGAACAATGCAGAACAGAGGGGAACCAAAGGGATTCGGGGGAACGGGTTGGAAAAAGTGAATAACCGTGGGGAACACTGCAGGACAGAGGGGAACCAAAGGGAGCAGGGTATACAGGTTGGAAAGTGTGGAGAACCGTGGGGAAAAGTGCAGGACAGAGGGTAACGAAAGGGAGCAAGGTGAACGGATTTGAAAAAGTGGGGAACCGTGGGGAAAAATGCAGGACAGAGGGGAACCAAAGGGAGCAGGGGGTACAGGTTGGAAAAAATGTGGAGAACCATGGGGAAACAGCAGAACAGAGATGAACCAAAGGGAGCATGGGAACAGATTAGAAAAAAATGTGGAGAACCGTGGGGAACAATGCAGAACAGAGCGGAAACAAAGGGAGCAGGTGGAACTGCTCGGTAATGTTGGGAAACGTCGGGAACAATGTAGAACAGAGGGGAACCAAAGGGAGCCGGGGGAATGGGTTGGAAAACGTGGGGAACCATGGGGATCATTGCAGAACAGAAGGGAACCAAAGGGAGCAGGGGAAATGGATTGGAAAAAGTGGGAAGAGTTGGGATCACTCCAGAAGAGAGGGGAAACAAAGGGAGCAGGGGGAACAGACTGGAAAAAGTGGAGAACCGTAGGGAACACAGCAGAACAGAGGTGAACCAAAGGAAGTAGGGGGAACGGATTGGAAAAAGTGGGGAAGCGTAGGGAACACTGCAGAACAGAGGAGAACCAAAGGGAGCAGGTGGAACAGATTGGAAAAAATGTGGAGAACCGTGGGGAACACTGCAGGACAGAGGGGAACCAAAGGGAGCATGGTGTACCGGTTGGAAAAAGTGGGGAATCGTGGGGAGCACTGCACAATAGAGTGGAACCAAAGAGAGCAGGGGAAATGGATTGGAAAAAGTGGGAAGCATGGGGAACACTCCAGAACAGAGGGGAATCAAAGGGAGCAGGGGGAACAGACTGGAAAAAGTGGAGAACTGTAGGGAACACAGCAGAACAGAGGTGAACCAAAGGAAGTAGGGGTAACGGATTGGAAAAAGTGGGGAACCATGGGGAACACTGCAGGGCAGAGGGGAGCCATAGGGAGCAGGGGGTACAGAATGGAAAAAAAGTGGAGAATCGTGGGGAACACTGCATATAGAGAGGAACCAAAGGGAGCAGGGGGAACGGATTGAAAATGGTGGAGAACTGTGGGGAACACTGCAGAACAGAGGGGAACCAATGGGAGCAGTGGGAACGGATTGGAAAAAGTGGGGAACCGTAGGGAACAATGCAGAACAGAGGGGAACCAAAGGGAGCAGGGGGAATTGATTGGTAAAGTGGGGAACCGTGGGGAACAATGCATGACAGAGGGGAACGAAAGGGAGCAGGGGGAACGGATTTAAAAAAAGAGGGGAACCGTGGGGAAAAATGCAGGACAGAGGGGAACGAAAGGGAGCAGGTGGAACGGATTGGAAAAAGTGTGGAATCGTGGGAAACACTGCAGAACAGAGGCGAACCAAAGGGAGCAGGGGGAAGAGATTGGAAAAAATCTGGAGAACCATGGGGAAACTGCAGAACAGAGGTGAACCAAAGAGAGCATGGGAACAGATTAGAAAAAATGTGGAAAACCGTGCGGAACAATGCAGAACAGAGCGGAACCAAAGGGAGCAGGTGGAACACCTCGGTAATGTGGGGAAATGTGGGGAACAATGCAGAACAGAGGGGAACCAAAGGGTGCAGGGGGAACAGCTCGGAAATGTGGGGAACCGTGGGGAACAATGCAGAACAGAGGGGAACCAAAGGAAGCCGGGGGAATGCGTTGGAAAACGTGGGGATCCTTGGGGATCATTGCAGAATAGAGGGGAAAGAAAGGGAGCAGTGGTAATGGATTGGAAAAAGAGGAGAACCGTGGAGAACACTGCAGGACAGAGGGGAACCAAATGGAGCAGGGGAATCGGATTGGAAAAAGTGGAGAACCGTGGGGAACACTGCAGCACAGTGGGGAAACATGGGGAGCAGGGGGAACGGATTGAAAAAAGTGGGGAACGAAGTGGAAAAATGCAGAACAGTGAGTAAACCAAGGGAGCAGGGGAAACGGATTGGAAAAAGTGGGGAACTGTGTGGAAAAATGCAGAAGAGTGGGGAACCAAAGTGAGCAGGGGGAACGGATTGGAAAAGGTGGAGAACTATGGGGAACACTGCAGAACAGAGGTGAACCAAAGGAAGTAGGAGGAACGAATTCGAAAAAGTGGAGAATTGGGGAAAACTGCAGAACAGTGGGGAACCAAAGGGAGCAGGGGAAATGGATTGGAAAAAGTGGGGAAGCGTGGGGAACACTCCAGAACAGAGTGGAACCAAAGGGAGCAGGGGGAACAGATTGGAAAAAATGTGGAGAACCATGGGGAAACTGCAGAACAGAGATGAACCAAAGGGAGCATAGGAACAGATTAGAAAAAATGTGGAGAACCGTGGGAAACAATGCAGAACAAAGCGGAACCAAAGGGAGCAGGGGGAACTGCTCAGAAATGTGGGGAACCGTGGGGAACAATGCAGAACAGAGGGGAACCAAAGGGAGCCGGGGGAACGGGTTGGAAAAAGTGAATAACCGTGGGGAACACTGGAGGATAGAGGGGAACCAAAGGGAGCAGGGGATACAGGTTGGAAAGTGTGGAGAACCGTGGTGAAAAGTGCAGGACAGAGGGTAACGAAAGGGAGCAAGGTGAACGGATTTGAAAAAGTGGGGAACCGTGGGGAAAAATGCAGGACAGAGGGGAACCAAAGGGAGCAGGGGGTACAGGTTGGAAAAAATGTGGAGAACCATGGGGAAACAGCAGAACAGAGGTGAACCAAAGGAAGTAGGGGGAACGGATTGGAAAAAGTGGGGAAGCGTAGGGAACATTGCTGAACAGAGGAGAACCAAAGGGAGCAGGTGGAACAGATTGGAAAAAATGTGGAGAACCGTGGGGAACACTGCAGGACAGAGGAGAACCAAAGGGAGCATGGTGTACCGGTTGGAAAAAGTGGGGAATCGTGGGGAGCACTGCACAATAGAGTGGAACCAAAGGAAGCAGGGGAAATGGATTGGAAAAAGTGGGAAGAGTGGTGAACACTCCAGAACAGAGGGGAATCAAAGGGAGCAGGGGGAACAGACTGGAAAAAGTGGAGAACCATAGGGAACACAGCTGAACAGAGGTGAACCAAAGGAAGTAGGGGTAAAGGATTGGAAAAAGTGGGGAACCATGGGGAACACTGCAGGGCAGAGGGGAGCCATAGGGAGTAGGGGGTACAGAATGGAAAAAAAGTGGAGAATCGTGGGGAACACTGCATATAGAGAGGAAACAAAGGGAGCAGGGGGAAAGGATTGAAAATGGTGGAGAACTGTGGGGAACACTGCAGAACAGAGGGGAACCAATGGGAGCAGTGGCAACGGATTGGAAAAAGTGGGGAACCGTGGGGAACAATGCAGAACAGAGGGGAACCAAAGGGAGCAGGGGGAATTGATTGGTAAAGTGGGGAACCGTGGGGAACAATGCATGACAGAGGTGAACCAAAGGTAACAGGGCGAACAGATTGGAAAAAATGTGGAGAACGGTGGGGAACACTGCGGAACCAAAGGAGGCAGGGGGAACAGCTCGGAAAAGTGGGAAACCGTGTGGAACAATGCAGAACAGTGGGGAACCAAAGGGAGCAGGGGGAACAGATTGGAAAAAGTGGGGAATCGTGGGAAGTTCTGCAGATCACTGGGGAACCAAAGGGAGCAGGGGGAACGGATTGGAAAAAGTGGGCAATCGTGGGGAACACTTCAGGACAGAGGGGAACCAAAGGGAGAAGGGCGAACAGTTTGGAAAAAATGTGGAGAACCGTGGGGAAACTGCAAAACAGAGGGGAACCAAAGTGAGCAGGGGGTACAGGTTGGAAAAAGTGGGGAATAGTGGGGAACACTGCAGGACAGAGGGGAGCCAAAGGGAGCAGAGAAATGAATTGGAAAAAGTGGGAAAGCGTGGGGAACACTCCAGAACAGAGAGGAACGAAAGGGAGCAGGTTGTACAGATTGGAAAAAGTGGGGAACCGTGGGGAACACTGCAGAACAGAGGTGAACCAAAGGAAGTAGGGGGAACGGAATGGAAAAAGTGGGGAACCATGGGAAAGACTGCAGGGCAGAGGGGAACCAGAGGGAGCAGGGGGAACAAATTGGAAAAAATGTGGAGAACCGTGGGGAAACTGCAGGACAGAGGGGAACCAAAGGGTGCAGGATGAACGGATTGTTAAAATTGGGCCCATGGGGAACACTGCAGGACAGAGGGGAACCAAAGGGAGCAGGGGGTAAAAGTTGGAAAAAGAGGGGAACCTTGGGAAACACTGCAGAACAGAGAGGAATCAAAGGAGGCAGGGGGAGCGGATTGCAAAAAGTGGGGTACTGTGGGGAAAACTGCAGAACAGAGTGGAACAAAAGGGAGCAGGGGGAACGGATTGGAAAAAGTGGGGAACTGTGGGGAACAATGCAGAACAGAGGGGAACAAAAGGGAGCAGGGGAAATGGATTGGAAAAAGTGGGGAACCATGGGGAACACTGCAGAACAGTGGGGAAGCAAAGGGAGCAGGGGCAACGGATTGAAAAAAGTGGGGAACAGAGTGGAAAAATGCAGAACAGTGGGTAAACATAGGGAGCAGGGGAAACGGATTGGAAGAAGTGGGGAACCGTGTGGAAAAATGCAGAACAGAGGGGAACCAAAGGGAGCAGGGTGAATGGATTGGTGAAGTGGGGAACCGTGGGGAAAAATGCAGGACAGAGGGGAACGAAAGGGAGCAGGGGGAATGGATCTGAAGAAGAGGGGAACCGTGATGAAAAATGCAGGACAGAGGGGAACGAAAGGGAGCAGGTGGAACGGATTGGAAAAAGTGGGGAACCGTGGGGAACACTGTAGATCAGAGGGGAACCAAAGGGAGCAGGGGGTACAGGTTGGAAAAGGTGTGGAATCGTGGGAAACTGTGCAGCACAGTGGGGAAACAAAGGGAGCAGGGGGAACGGATTGAAAAAAGTGGGGAACGAAGTGGAAAAATGCAGAACAGTGGGTAAACAAAGGGAGCAGGGGAAACGGATTGGAAGAAGTTGGGAACCATGTCGAAAAATGCAGAAGAGTGGGGAAACAAAGTGAGAAGGGGGAACGGATTGGAAATGCTGGAGAACTGTGGGGAACACTGCAGAACAGAGGGGAACCAAAGGGAGCAGGGGGAACGGATTGGAAGAAGTGGGGAATCGTGGGGAACACTGCAGGACAGAGGGGACCCAAAGGGAGCAGGGGGTACAGGTTGGAAAAAGTGGGCAATCGTGGGGAACACTTCAGGACAGAGGGGAACCAAAGGGAGAAGGGCGAACAGTTTGGAAAAAATGTGGAGAACCGTGGGGAAACTGCAAAACAGAGGGGAACCAAAGTGAGCAGGGGGTACAGGTTGGAAAAAGTGGGGAATAGTGGGGAACACTGCAGGACAGAGGGGAGCCAAAGGGAGCAGAGAAATGAATTGGAAAAAGTGGGAAAGCGTGGGGAACACTCCAGAACAGAGAGGAACGAAAGGGAGCAGGTTGTACAGATTGGAAAAAGTGGGGAACCGTGGGGAACACTGCAGAACAGAGGTGAACCAAAGGAAGTAGGGGGAACGGAATGGAAAAAGTGGGGAACCATGGGCAAGACTGCAGGGCAGAGGGGAACCAGAGGGAGCAGGGGGAACAAATTGGAAAAAATGTGGAGAACCGTGGGGAAACTGCAGGACAGAGGGGAACCAAAGGGTGCAGGATGAACGGATTGTTAAAATTGGGCCCATGGGGAACACTGCAGGACAGAGGGGAACCAAAGGGAGCAGGGGGTAAAAGTTGGAAAAAGAGGGGAACCTTGGGAAACACTGCAGAACAGAGAGGAATCAAAGGAGGCAGGGGGAGCGGATTGCAAAAAGTGGGGTACTGTGGGGAAAACTGCAGAACAGAGTGGAACAAAAGGGAGCAGGGGGAACGGATTGGAAAAAGTGGGGAACTGTGGGGAACAATGCAGAACAGAGGGGAACAAAAGGGAGCAGGGGAAATGGATTGGAAAAAGTGGGGAACCATGGGGAACACTGCAGAACAGTGGGGAAGCAAAGGGAGCAGGGGCAACGGATTGAAAAAAGTGGGGAACAGAGTGGAAAAATGCAGAACAGTGGGTAAACATAGGGAGCAGGGGAAACGGATTGGAAGAAGTGGGGAACCGTGTGGAAAAATGCAGAACAGAGGGGAACCAAAGGGAGCAGGGGGAAGAGATTGGCAAAAATCTGGAGAACCATGGGGAAACTGCAGAACAGAGGTGAACCAAAGAGAGCATGGGAACAGATTAGAAAAAATGTGGAAAAACGTGCGGAACAATGCAGAACAGAGCGGAACCAAAGGGAGCAGGTGGAACAGCTCGGTAATGTGGGGAAATGTGGGGAACAATGCAGAACAGAGGGGAACCAAAGGGTGCAGGGGGAACAGCTCGGAAATGTGGGGAACCGTGGGGAACAATGCAGAACAGAGGGGAACCAAAAGGAGCCGGGGCAATGGGTTGGAAAACGTGGGCATCCGTGGGGATCATTGCAGACTAGAGGGGAAACAAAGGGAGCAGGGGTAACGGATTGGAAAAAGAGGAGAACCGTGGAGAACACTGCAGGACAGAGGGGAACCAAATGGAGCAGGGGAATCGGATTGGAAAAAGTGGAGAACCGTGGGGAACACTGCAGCACAATGGGGAAACATGGGGAGCAGGGGGAACGGATTGAAAAAAGTGGGGAACGAAGTGGAAAAATGCAGACAGTGGGTAAACAAAGGGTGCAGGGGAAACGGATTGGAAAAAGTGGGGAACCGTGTGGAAAAATGCAGAAGAGTGCGGAACCAAAGTGAGCATGGGGAACGGATTGGAAAAGGTGGAGAACTATGGGAAACACTGCAGAACAGAGGTGAACAAAAGAAAGTAGGAGGAACGAATTCGAAAAAGTGGGGAACCATGGGGAACACTGCAGAACAGAGGGGAATCAAAGGGAGCAGGGGGAGCGGATTGGAAAAAGGGGGAACTGTGGGGAAAACTGCAGAACAGAGGGGAACAAAAGGGAGCAGGGGGAACACATTGGAAAAAGTGGGGAACTGTGGCGAACACTGCAGAAAAAAGGGGAGCCAAAGGGAGAAGGGGGTACGGATTGGAAAAAATTTGGAAGCGTGTGCAACACTGCAGAACAGAGGGGAACCAAAGAGAGCAGGGGGAACAGATTGGAAAAAATGTGGAGAACCGTGGGGAAACTGCAGAACAGAGAGGAACCAAAGGGAGCAGGGGGAACGGATTGGAAAAAGTGGGGAAGCGTAGGGAATACTGCTGAACAGAGGAAAACCAAAGGGAGCAGGTGGAACAGATTGGAAAAAATATGGAGAACCGTGGGGAAAACAGCAGAACAGAGGGGAGCAAAAGGAGCAGGGGGAACAGATTAGATAAAAAGTGGAGAATTGGGGAAAACTGCAGAACAGTGGGGAACCAAAGGGAGCAGGGGAAATGGATTGGAAAAAGTGGGGAAGCGTTGGGAACACTCCAGAAAAGAGTGGAACCAAAGGGAGCAGGGGGAACAGATTGGAAAAAATGTGGAGAACCATGGGGAAACTGCAGAACAGAGATGAACCAAAGGGAGCATAGGAACAGATTAGAAAAAATGTGGAGGACCGTGCGAAACAATGCAGAACAAAGCGGAACCAAAGGGAGCAGGGGGAACTGCTCAGAAATGTGGGGAACCGTGGGGAACAATGCAGAACAGAGGGGAACCAAAGGGATTCGGGGGAACGGGTTGGAAAAAGTGAATAACCGTGGGGAACACTGCAGGACAGAGGGGAACCAAAGGGAGCAGGGTATACAGGTTGGAAAGTGTGGAGAACCGTGGGGAAAAGTGCAGGACAGAGGGTAACGAAAGGGAGCAAGGTGAACGGATTTTAAAAGGTGGGGAACCGTGGGGAAAAATGCAGGACAGAGGGGAACCAAAGGGAGCAGGGGGTACAGGTTGGAAAAAATGTGGAGAACCATGGGGAAACAGCAGAACAGAGATGAACCAAAGGGAGCATGGGAACAGATTAGAAAAAAATGTGGAGAACCGTGGGGAACAATGCAGAACAGAGCGGAAACAAAGGGAGCAGGTGGAACTGCTCGGTAATGTTGGGAAACGTCGGGAACAATGTAGAACAGAGGGGAACCAAAGGGAGCCGGGGGAATGGGTTGGAAAACGTGGGGAACCATGGGGATCATTGCAGAACAGAAGGGAACCAAAGGGAGCAGGGGAAATGGATTGGAAAAAGTGGGAAGAGTTGGGATCACTCCAGAAGAGAGGGGAACCAAGGGGAGCAGGGGGAACAGACTGGAAAAAGTGGAGAACCGTAGGGAACACAGCAGAACAGAGGTGAACCAAAGGAAGTAGGGGGAACGGATTGGAAAAAGTGGGGAAGCGTAGGGAACACTGCAGAACAGAGGAGAACCAAAGGGAGCAGGTGGAACAGATTGGAAAAAATGTGGAGAACCGTGGGGAACACTGCAGGACAGAGGGGAACCAAAGGGAGCATGGTGTACCGGTTGGAAAAAGTGGGGAATCGTGGGGAGCACTGCACAATAGAGTGGAACCAAAGGGAGCAGGGGAAATGGATTGGAAAAATTGGGAAGCATGGGGAACACTCCAGAACAGAGGGGAATCAAAGGGAGCAGGGGGAACAGACTGGAAAAAGTGGAGAACCGTAGGGAACACAGCAGAACAGAGGTGAACCAAAGGAAGTAGGGGTAACGGATTGGAAAAAGTGGGGAACCATGGGGAACACTGCAGGGCAGAGGGGAGCCATAGGGAGCAGGGGGTACAGAATGGAAAAAAAGTGGAGAATCGTGGGGAACACTGCATATAGAGAGGAACCAAAGGGAGCAGGGGGAACGGATTGAAAATGGTGGAGAACTGTGGGGAACACTGCAGAACATAGGGGAACCAATGGGAGCAGTGGGAACGGATTGGAAAAAGTGGGGAACCGTAGGGAACAATGCAGAACAGAGGGGAACCAAAGGGAGCAGGGGGAATTGATTGGTAAAGTGGGGAACCGTGGGGAACAATGCATGACAGAGGGGAACGAAAGGGAGCAGGGGGAACGGATTTAAAAAAAGAGGGGAACCGTGGGGAAAAATGCAGGACAGAGGGGAACGAAAGGGAGCAGGTGGAACGGATTGGAAAAAGTGGGGAATCGTGGGAAACACTGCAGAACAGAGGCGAACCAAAGGGAGCAGGGGGAAGAGATTGGAAAAAATCTGGAGAACCATGGGGAAACTGCAGAACAGAGGTGAACCAAAGAGAGCATGGGAACAGATTAGAAAAAATGTGGAAAACCGTGCGGAACAATGCAGAACAGAGCGGAACCAAAGGGAGCAGGTGGAACACCTCGGTAATGTGGGGAAATGTGGGGAACAATGCAGAACAGAGGGAAACCAAAGGGTGCAGGGGGAACAGCTCGGAAATGTGGGGAACCGTGGGGAACAATGCAGAACAGAGGGGAACCAAAGGAAGCCGGGGGAAAGCGTTGGAAAACGTGGGGATCCTTGGGGATCATTGCAGAATAGAGGGGAAAGAAAGGGAGCAGTGGTAATGGATTGGAAAAAGAGGAGAACCGTGGAGAACACTGCAGGACAGAGGGGAACCAAATGGAGCAGGGGAATCGGATTGGAAAAAGTGGAGAACCGTGGGGAACACTGCAGCACAGTGGGGAAACATGGGGAGCAGGGGGAACGGATTGAAAAAAGTGGGGAACGAAGTGGAAAAATGCAGAACAGTGAGTAAACAAAGGGAGCAGGGGAAACGGATTGGAAAAAGTGGGGAACTGTGTGGAAAAATGCAGAAGAGTGGGGAACCAAAGTGAGCAGGGGGAACGGATTGGAAAAGGTGGAGAACTATGGGGAACACTGCAGAACAGAGGTGAACCAAAGGAAGTAGGAGGAACGAATTCGAAAAAGTGGAGAATTGGGGAAAACTGCAGAACAGTGGGGAACCAAAGGGAGCAGGGGAAATGGATTGGAAAAAGTGGGGAAGCGTGGGGAACACTCCAGAACAGAGTGGAACCAAAGGGAGCAGGGGGAACAGATTGGAAAAAATGTGGAGAACCATGGGGAAACTGCAGAACAGAGATGAACCAAAGGGAGCATAGGAACAGATTAGAAAAAATGTGGAGAACCGTGGGAAACAATGCAGAACAAAGCGGAACCAAAGGGAGCAGGGGGAACTGCTCAGAAATGTGGGGAACCGTGGGGAACAATGCAGAACAGAGGGGAACCAAAGGGAGCCGGGGGAACGGGTTGGAAAAAGTGAATAACCGTGGGGAACACTGGAGGATAGAGGGGAACCAAAGGGAGCAGGGGATACAGGTTGGAAAGTGTGGAGAACCGTGGGGAAAAGTGCAGGACAGAGGGTAACGAAAGGGAGCAAGGTGAACGGATTTGAAAAAGTGGGGAACCGTGGGGAAAAATGCAGGACAGAGGGGAACCAAAGGAAGTAGGGGGAACGGATTGGAAAAAGTGGGGAAGCGTAGGGAACATTGCTGAACAGAGGAGAACCAAAGGGAGCAGGTGGAACAGATTGGAAAAAATGTGGAGAACCGTGGGGAACACTGCAGGACAGAGGAGAACCAAAGGGAACATGGTGTACCGGTTGGAAAAAGTGGGGAATCGTGGGGAGCACTGCACAATAGAGTGGAACCAAAGGAAGCAGGGGAAATGGATTGGAAAAAGTGGGAAGAGTGGTGAACACTCCAGAACAGAGGGGAATCAAAGGGAGCAGGGGGAACAGACTGGAAAAAGTGGAGAACCATAGGGAACACAGCTGAACAGAGGTGAACCAAAGGAAGTAGGGGTAACGGATTGGAAAAAGTGGGGAATCATGGGGAACACTGCAGGGCAGAGGGGAGCCATAGGGAGCAGGGGGTACAGAATGGAAAAAAAGTGGAGAATCGTGGGGAACACTGCATATAGAGAGGAACCAAAGGGAGCAGGGGGAAAGGATTGAAAATGGTGGAGAACTGTGGGGAACACTGCAGAACAGAGGGGAACCAAAGGGAGCAGTGGCAACGGATTGGAAAAAGTGGGGAACCGTGGGGAACAATGCAGAACAGAGGGGAACCAAAGGGAGCAGGGGGAATTGATTGGTAAAGTGGGGAACCGTGGGGAACAATGCATGACAGAGGTGAACCAAAGGTAACAGGGCGAACAGATTGGAAAAAATGTGGAGAACGGTGGGGAACACTGCGGAACCAAAGGAGGCAGGGGGAACAGCTCGGAAAAGTGGGAAACCGTGTGGAACAATGCAGAACAGTGGGGAACCAAAGGGAGCAGGGGGAACAGATTGGAAAAAGTGGGGAATCGTGGGAAGTTCTGCAGATCACTGGGGAACCAAAGGGAGCAGGGGGAACGGATTGTAAAAAGTGGGCAATCGTGGGGAACACTTCAGGACAGAGGGGAACCAAAGGGAGAAGGGCGAACAGTTTGAAAAAAATGTGGAGAACCGTGGGGAAACTGCAAAACAGAGGGGAACCAAAGTGAGCAGGGGGTACAGGTTGGAAAAAGTGGGGAATAGTGGGGAACACTGCAGGACAGAGGGGAGCCAAAGGGAGCAGAGAAATGAATTGGAAAAAGTGGGAAAGCGTGGGGAACACTCCAGAACAGAGAGGAACGAAAGGGAGCAGGTTGTACAGATTGGAAAAAGTGGGGAACCGTGGGGAACACTGCAGAACAGAGGTGAACCAAAGGAAGTAGGGGGAACGGAATGGAAAAAGTGGGGAACCATGGGAAAGACTGCAGGGCAGAGGGGAACCAGAGGGAGCAGGGGGAACAAATTGGAAAAAATGTGGAGAACCGTGGGGAAACTGCAGGACAGAGGGGAACCAAAGGGTGCAGGATGAACGGATTGTTAAAATTGGGCCCATGGGGAACACTGCAGGACAGAGGGGAACCAAAGGGAGCAGGGGGTAAAAGTTGGAAAAAGAGGGGAACCTTGGGAAACACTGCAGAACAGAGAGGAATCAAAGGAGGCAGGGGGAGCGGATTGCAAAAAGTGGGGTACTGTGGGGAAAACTGCAGAACAGAGTGGAACAAAAGGGAGCAGGGGGAACGGATTGGAAAAAGTGGGGAACTGTGGGGAACAATGCAGAACAGAGGGGAACAAAAGGGAGCAGGGGAAATGGATTGGAAAAAGTGGGGAACCATGGGGAACACTGCAGAACAGTGGGGAAGCAAAGGGAGCAGGGGCAACGGATTGAAAAAAGTGGGGAACAGAGTGGAAAAATGCAGAACAGTGGGTAAACATAGGGAGCAGGGGAAACGGATTGGAAGAAGTGGGGAACCGTGTGGAAAAATGCAGAACAGAGGGGAACCAAAGGGAGCAGGGTGAATGGATTGGTGAAGTGGGGAACCGTGGGGAAAAATGCAGGACAGAGGGGAACGAAAGGGAGCAGGGGGAATGGATCTGAAGAAGAGGGGAACCGTGATGAAAAATGCAGGACAGAGGGGAACGAAAGGGAGCAGGTGGAACGGATTGGAAAAAGTGGGGAACCGTGGGGAACACTGTAGATCAGAGGGGAACCAAAGGGAGCAGGGGGTACAGGTTGGAAAAGGTGTGGAATCGTGGGAAACACTGCAGCACAGTGGGGAAACAAAGGGAGCAGGGGGAACGGATTGAAAAAAGTGGGGAACGAAGTGGAAAAATGCAGAACAGTGGGTAAACAAAGGGAGCAGGGGAAACGGATTGGAAGAAGTTGGGAACCATGTCGAAAAATGCAGAAGAGTGGGGAAACAAAGTGAGAAGGGGGAACGGATTGGAAATGGTGGAGAACTGTGGGGAACACTGCAGAACAGAGGGGAACCAAAGGGAGCAGGGGGAACGGATTGGAAGAAGTGGGGAATCGTGGGGAACACTGCAGGACAGAGGGGACCCAAAGGGAGCAGGGGGTACAGGTTGGAAAAAGTGGGCAATCGTGGGGAACACTTCAGGACAGAGGGGAACCAAAGGGAGAAAGGCGAACAGTTTGGAAAAAATGTGGAGAACCGTGGGGAAACTGCAAAACAGAGGGGAACCAAAGTGAGCAGGGGGTACAGGTTGGAAAAAGTGGGGAATAGTGGGGAACACTGCAGGACAGAGGGGAGCCAAAGGGAGCAGAGAAATGAATTGGAAAAAGTGGGAAAGCGTGGGGAACACTCCAGAACAGAGAGGAACGAAAGGGAGCAGGTTGTACAGATTGGAAAAAGTGGGGAACCGTGGGGAACACTGCAGAACAGAGGTGAACCAAAGGAAGTAGGGGGAACGGAATGGAAAAAGTGGGGAACCATGGGAAAGACTGCAGGGCAGAGGGGAACCAGAGGGAGCAGGGGGAACAAATTGGAAAAAATGTGGAGAACCGTGGGGAAACTGCAGGACAGAGGGGAACCAAAGGGTGCAGGATGAACGGATTGTTAAAATTGGGCCCATGGGGAACACTGCAGGACAGAGGGGAACCAAAGGGAGCAGGGGGTAAAAGTTGGAAAAAGAGGGGAACCTTGGGAAACACTGCAGAACAGAGAGGAATCAAAGGAGGCAGGGGGAGCGGATTGCAAAAAGTGGGGTACTGTGGGGAAAACTGCAGAACAGAGTGGAACAAAAGGGAGCAGGGGGAACGGATTGGAAAAAGTGGGGAACTGTGGGGAACAATGCAGAACAGAGGGGAACAAAAGGGAGCAGGGGAAATGGATTGGAAAAAGTGGGGAACCATGGGGAACACTGCAGAACAGTGGGGAAGCAAAGGGAGCAGGGGCAACGGATTGAAAAAAGTGGGGAACAGAGTGGAAAAATGCAGAACAGTGGGTAAACATAGGGAGCAGGGGAAACGGATTGGAAGAAGTGGGGAACCGTGTGGAAAAATGCAGAACAGAGGGGAACCAAAGAGAGCAGGGTGAATGGATTGGTGAAGTGGGGAACCGTGGGGAAAAATGCAGGACAGAGGGGAACGAAAGGGAGCAGGGGGAATGGATCTGAAGAAGAGGGGAACCGTGATGAAAAATGCAGGACAGAGGGGAACGAAAGGGAGCAGGTGGAACGGATTGGAAAAAGTGGGGAACCGTGGGGAACACTGTAGATCAGAGGGGAACCAAAGGGAGCAGGGGGTACAGGTTGGAAAAGGTGTGGAATCGTGGGAAACACTGCAGCACAGTGGGGAAACAAAGGGAGCAGGGGGAACGGATTGAAAAAAGTGGGGAACGAAGTGGAAAAATGCAGAACAGTGGGTAAACAAAGGGAGCAGGGGAAACGGATTGGAAGAAGTTGGGAACCATGTCGAAAAATGCAGAAGAGTGGGGAAACAAAGTGAGAAGGGGGAACGGATTGGAAATGGTGGAGAACTGTGGGGAACACTGCAGAACAGAGGGGAACCAAAGGGAGCAGGGGGAACAGATTGGAAGAAGTGGAGAATCGTGGGGAACACTGCAGGACAGAGGGGACCCAAAGGGAGCAGGGGGTACAGGTTGGAAAAAGTGGGGAACCGTGGGGAAAACTGCAGAACAGAGGGCAACAAAAGGGAGCAGTGGGAACGGATTGGAAAAAGTGGGGAACTGTGGTGAACACTGCAGAAAATAGGGGAGCCAAAGGGAGAACGGGGTACGGATTGGAAAAAGTGGGGAAGCGTGGGGAACACTGCATAACAGAGGGGAACCAAAGGGAGCAGGGGGAACAGATTGGAAAAAATGTGGAGAACCGTGGGGAAACTGCAGAACAGAGGGGAACCAAAGGGAGCAGGGGGTACAGGTTGGAAAAAGTGGGGAATCGTGGGGAACACTGCAGAACAGAGGGGAACCAAAGGTCACAGGGCGAACAGATTGGAAAAAATGTAGAGAACGGTGGGGAACACTGCGGAACCAAAGGAGGCAGGGGGAACAGCTCGGAAAAGTGGGAAACCGTGTGGAACAATGCAGAACAGTGGGGAACCAAAGGGAGCAGGGGGAACAGATTGCAAAAAGTGGGGAATTGTGGGAAGTTCTGCAGATCACTGGGGAACCAAATGGAGCAGGGGGAAAGGATTGGAAAAATTGGGGAACAGTGGGGAACACTGCAGAACAGAGGTGACCCAAAGTTAGTAGGGGGAATAGATTGGAAAAATTGGGAAACCGTGGGGAACACTGCAAAACAGTGGGAAACCAAAGAGAGCCGGGGGAATGTGTTGGAAAAGGTGGAGAACTGTGGGGAACACTGCAGAACAGAGGCAAACCAAAGGGAGCAGGGGGAACGGATTGGAAAAAGTGGGGAATCGTGGGGAATACTGCAGGACAGAGGGGAACCAAAGGGAGAAGGGCGAACAGTTTGGAAAAAATGTGGAGAACCGTGGGGAAACTGCAAAACAGAGGGGAACCAAAGTGAGCAGGGGGTACAGGTTGGAAAAAGTGGGGAATAGTGGGGAACACTGCAGGACAGAGGGGAGCCAAAGGGAGCAGGGGAAATGGATTGGAAAAAGTGGGAAAGCGTGGGGAACACTCCAGAACAGAGAGGAACGAAAGGGAGCAGGTTGTACAGATTGGAAAAAGTGGTGAACCGTGGGGAACACTGCAGAACAGAGGTGAACCAAAGGAAGTAGGGGGAACGGAATGGAAAATCTGGGGAACCATGGGGAAGACTGCAGGGCAAAGGGGAACCAGAGGGAGTAGGGGGAACAGATTGAAAAAAATGTGGAGAACCGTGGGGAAACTGCAGGACAGAGGGGAACCAAAGAGAGCAGGAGGAACGGATTGTTAAAATTGGGCCCATGGGGAACACTGCAGGACAGAGGGGAACCAAAGGGAGCAGGGGGTAAAAGTTGGAAAAAGTGGGGAACCTTGGGAAACACTGCAGAACAGAGAGGAATCAAAGGAGGCAGGGGGAGCGGATTGCAAAAAGTGGGGTACTGTGGGGAAAACTGCAGAACAGAGTGGAACAAAAGGGAGCAGGGGGAACGGATTGTAAAAAGTGGGGAACTGTGGGGAACACTGCAGAACAGAGGGGAACAAAAGGGAGCAGGGGAAATGGATTGGAAAAAGTGGGGAACCATGGGGAACACTGCAGAACAGTGGGGAACCAAAGGGAGCAGGGGCAACGGATTGAAGAAAGTGGGGAACCGTGTGGAAAAATGCAGAACAGAGGGGAACCAAAGGGAGCAGGGTGAATGGATTGGTGAAGTGGGGAACTGTGGGGAAAATTGCAGGACAGAGGGGAACGAAAGGGAGCAGGGGGAACGGATCTGAAAAAGTGGGGAACCGTGATGAAAATTGCAGGACAGAGGGGAACGAAAGGGAGCAGGTGGAACGGATTGGAAAAAGTGGGGAACCGTGGGGAACACTGTAGGACAGAGGGGAGCCAAAGGGAGCAGGGGGTACAGGTTGGAAAAGGTGTGGAATCGTGGGAAACACTGCAGAACAGAGGGGAACTAAAGGGAGCAGGGGGAACAGATTGGAAAAAATGTGGAGAACCATGGGGAAACTGCAGAACAGAGATGAACCAAAGGGAGCATAGGAACAGATTACAAAAAATGTGGAGAACCATGGGGAACAATGCAGAACAAAGCGGAACAAAAGGGAGCAGGAGGAACTGCTCAGAAATGTGGGGAATCGTGGGGAACAATGCAGAACAGAGGGGAACCAAAGGGAGCCGGGGGAACGGGTTGGAAAAATTGAATAACCGTGGGGAACACTGCAGGACAGAGGGGAACCAAAGGGAGCAGGGGATACAGGTTGGAAAGTGTGGAGAACCGTGGGGAAAAGTGCAGTACAGAGGGTAACGAAAGGGAGCAAGGTGAACGGATTTGAAAAAGTGGGGAACCGTGGGCAAAAATGCAGGACAGAGGGGAACGAAAGGGAGCAGGTGGAACGGATTGGAAAAAGTGGGGAACCGTGAGGAACACTGCAGGACAGAGGGGAACCAAAGGGAGCATGGGGTACAGGTTGGAAAAAGTGTGGAATCGTGGGAAACACTGCAGAACAGAGGCGAACCAAAGGGAGCAGGGGGAACAGATTAGAAAAAATGTGGAGAACTGTGGGAAACAATGCAGAACAGAGGGGAACGAAAGGGAGCCGGGGGAATGGGTTGGAAAAAGTGGGGAACCGTGGGGATTATTGCAGAACAGAGGGGAACCAAAGGGAGCAGGGGTAACGGATTCGAAAAAGAGGGGAACCGTGGAGAACACTGCAGGACAGAGGGGAACCAAAGGAAGCAGGGTGAACGCATTGGAAAAAGTGGGGAACCGTGTTGAAAAATGCAGAAAAGAGGGGAACAAAAGGGAGCAGGGGGAAAATATTGGAAAAATTGGAGAACCGTGGGGATCACTGCAGGACAGAGGGGAACCAAAGGGAGCATGGTATACAGGTTGGAAAAAGTGAGCAATCGTGGGGAGCACTGCACAATAGAGTGGAACCAAAGGGAGCAGGGGAAATGGATTGGAAAAAGTGGGAAGCGTGGGGAACACTCCAGAACAGAGGTGAACCAAAGGAAGTAAGGGGAACGGATTGGAAAAAGTGGGGAAGCATAGGAAAAACTGCAGAACAGAGGAGAACCAAAGGGAGCAGGTGGAACAGGTTGGAAAAAATGTGGAGAACCGTGGGGAAAACAGCAGAACAGAGGGGAGCCAAAGGAGCAGGGGGAACAGATTAGAAAAAAGTGGAGAATTAGGGAAAACTGCAGAACAGTGGGGAACCAAAGGGAGCAGGGGAACAGATTGGAAAAAGTGGGGAACCCTGTGGAAAAATGCAGAAGAGTGGGGAACCAAAGGGAGCACGCGGAACAGATTGGAAAAAGTGGGGAATCGTGAGGAGCACTGCACAATAGATTGGAAGCAAAGGGAGCAGGGGAAATGGATTGGAAAAAGTGGGGAAGCGTGGGGATAACTCCAGAACAGAGGGGAACCAAAGGGAGCAGGGGGTAATAGTTGGAAAAAGTGGGGAACCCTGGGGAACACTGCAGAACAGAGGAGAACCAAAGGGTGCAGGGGAAATGGATTGGAAAAAGTGGGGAAGCGTGGGGATAACTCCAGAACAGAGGGGAACCAAAGGGAGCAGGGGGTAATAGTTGGAAAAAGTGGGGAACCCTGGGGAACACTGCAGAACAGAGGAGAACCAAAGGGTGCAGGGGGAACAGCTCGGAAATGTGGGAAACCGTGGGGAACAATTCAGAATAGAGGGGAACCAAATGGAGCAAGGGAAATAAATTGGAAATGGTGGAGAATTGTGGGGAACACTGCAGAACAGTGGGGAACCAAAGGGAGCAGGGGGAACAGATTGGAAAAAGTGGGGAATCGTGGGAAGTTCTGCAGATCACTGGGGAACCAAAGGGAGCAGGGGGAACGGATTGGAAAAAGTGGGGAATCGTGGGGAACACTGCAGGACAGAGGGGAACCAAAGGGAGAAGGGCGAACAGTTTGGAAAAAATGTGGAGAACCGTGGGGAAACTGCAAAACAGAGGGGAACCAAAGTGAGCAGGGGGTACAGGTTGGAAAAAGTGGGGAATAGTGTGGAACACTGCAGGACATAGGGGAGCCAAAGGGAGCAGGGGAAATGGATTGGAAAAAGTGGGAAAGCGTGGGGAACACTCCAGAACAGAGAGGAACGAAAGGGAGCAGGTTGTACAGATTGGAAAAAGTGGGGAACCGTGGGGAACACTGCAGAACAGAGGTGAACCAAAGGAAGTAGGGGGAACGGAATGGAAAAAGTGGGGAACCATGGGGAAGACTGCAGGGCAGAGGGGAACCAGAGGGAGCAGGGGGAACAAATTGGAAAAAATGTGGAGAACCGTGGGGAAACTGCAGGACAGAGGGGATCCAAAGGGAGCAGGAGGAACGGATTGTTAAAATTGGGCCCATGGGGAACACTGCAGGACAGAGGGGAACCAAATGGAGCAGGGGGTAAAAGTTGGAAAAAGTGGGGAACCTTGGGAAACACTGCAGAACAGAGAGGAATCAAAGGAGGCAGGGGGAGCGGATTGCAAAAAGTGGGGTACTGTGGGGAAAACTGCAGAACAGAGTGGAACAAAAGGGAGCAGGGGGAACGGTTTGGAAAAAGTGGGGAACTGTGGGGAACACTGTAGAACAGAGGGGAACAAAAGGGAGCAGGGGGAACGGATTGGAAATGGTGGAGAACTGTGGGGAACACTTCAGAACAGAGGGGAACCAAAGGGAGCAGGGGGAACGGATTGGAAGAAGTGGGGAATCGTGGGGAACACTGCAGGACAGAGGGGACCACAAGGGAGCAGGGGGTACAGTTTGGAAAAAGTGGGGAACCGTGGGGAAAACTGCAGAACAGAGGGGATCAAAAGGGAGCAGTGGGAACGGATTGGAAAAAGTGGGGAACTGTTGCGAACACTGCAGAAAAAAGGGGAGCCAAAGGGAGAACGGGGTACAGATTGGAAAAAGTGGGGAAGCGTGGGGAACACTGCATAACAGAGGGGAACCAAAGGGAGCAGGGGGAACAGATTGGAAAAAATGTGGAGAACCGTGGGGAAACTGCAGAACAGAGGGGAACCAAAGGGAGCAGGGGGTACAGGTTGGAAAAAGTAGGGAATCGTGGGGAACACTGCAGAACAGAGGGGATCCAAAGGTAACAGGGCAAACAGATTGGAAAAAATGTGGAGAACGGTGGGGAACACTGCGGAACCAAAGGAGGCAGGGGGAACAGCTCGGAAAAGTGGGAAACCGTGTGGAACAATGCAGAACAGTGGGGAACCAAAGGGAGCAGGGGGAACAGATTGCAAAAAGTGGGGAATCGTGGGAAGTTCTGCAGATCACTGGGGAACCAAAGGGAGCAGGGGGAAAGGATTGGAAAAATTGGGGAACAGTGGGGAACACTGCAGAACAGAGGTGACCCAAGGGAAGTAGGGGGAACAGATTGGAAAAATTGGGAAACCGTGGGGAACACTGCAAAACAGTGGGAAACCAAAGAGAGCCGGGGGAATGTGTTGGAAAAGGTGGAGAACTGTGGGGAACACTGCAGAACAGAGGCAAACCAAAGGGAACAGGGGGAACGGATTGGAAAAAGTGGGGAATCGTGGGGAACACTGCAGGACAGAGGGGAACCAAAGGGAGAAGGGCGAACAGTTTGGAAAAAATGTGGAGAACCGTGGGGAAACTGAAAAACAGAGGGGAACCAAAGTGAGCAGGGGGTACAGGTTGGAAAAAGTGGGGAATAGTGGGGAACACTGCAGGACAGAGGGGAGCCAAAGGGAGCAGGGGAAATGGATTGGAAAAAGTGGGAAAGCGTGGGGAACACTCCAGAACAGAGAGGAACGAAAGGTAGCAGGTTGTACAGATTGGAAAAAGTGGTGAACCGTGGGGAACACTGCAGAACAGAGGTGAACCAAAGGATGTAGGGGGAACGGAATGGATAAAGTGGGGAACCATGGGGAAAACTGCAGGGCAGAGGGGAACCAGAGGGAGCAGGGGGAACAGATTGAAAAAAATGTGGAGAACCGTGGGGAAACTGCAGGACAGAGGGGAACCAAAGGGAGCAGGAGGAACGGATTGTTAAAATTGGGCCCATGGGGAACACTGCAGGACAGAGGGGAACCAAAGGGAGCAGGGGGTAAAAGTTGGAAAAAGTGGGGAACCTTGGGAAACACTGCAGAACAGAGAGGAATCAAAGGAGGCAGGGGGAGCGGATTTCAAAAACTGGGGTACTGTGGGAAAAACTGCAGAACAGAGTGGAACAAAAGGGAGCAGGGGGAACGGATTGGAAAAAGTGGGGAACTGTGGGGAACACTGCAGAACAGAGGGGAACAAAAGGGAGCAGGGGAAATGGATTGGAAAAAGTGGGGAACCATGGGGAACACTGCAGAACAGTGGGGAACCAAAGGGAGCAGGGGCAACGGATTGAAAAAAGTGGGGAACAGAGTGGAAAAATGCAGAACAGTGGGTAAACAAAGGGAGCAGGGGAAACGGATTGGAAGAAGTGGGGAACCGTGTGGAAAAATGCAGAACAGAGGGGAACGAAAGGGAGCAGGGTGAATGGATTGGTGAAGTGGGGAACTGTGGGGAAAAATGCAGGACAGAGGGGAACGAAAGGGAGCAGGGGGAACGGATCTGAAAAAGTGGGGAACCGTGATGAAAAATGCAGGACAGAGGGGAACCAAAGGGAGCAGGTGGAACGGATTGGAAAAAGTGGGGAACCGTGATGAAAAATGCAGGACAGAGGGGAACCAAAGGGAGCAGGGGGTACAGGTTGGAAAAGGTGTGGAATCGTGGGAAACACTGCAGAACAGAGGGGAACCAAAGGGAGCAGGGGGAACAGATTGGAAAAAATGTGGAGAACCATGGGGAAACTGCAGAACAGAGATGAACCAAAGGGAGCATAGGAACAGATTACAAAAAATGTGGAGAACCGTGGGGAACAATGCAGAACAAAGCGGAACAAAAGGGAGCAGGAGGAACTGCTCAGAAATGTGGGGAACTGTGGGGAACAATGCAGAACAGAGGGGAACCAAAGGGAGCAGGGGGTACAGGTTGGAAAAGGTGTGGAATCGTGGGAAACACTGCAGCACAGTGGGGAAACAAAGGGAGCAGGGGGAACGGATTGAAAAAAGTGGGGAACGAAGTGGAAAAATGCAGAACAGTGGGTAAACAAAGGGAGCAGGGGAAACGGATTGGAAGAAGTGGGGAACCATGTGGAAAAATGCAGAAGAGTGGGGAACCAAAGTGAGAAGGGGGAACGGATTGGAAATGGTGGAGAACTGTGTGGAACACTGCAGAACAGAGGGGAACCATAGGGAGCAGGGGGAACGGATTGGAAGAAGTGGGGAATCGTGGGGAACACTGCAGGACAGAGGGGAACCAAAGGGAGCACGGGGAACAGATTGGAAAAAGTGGGGAATCGTAAGAAGCACTGCACAATAGATTGGAACCAAAGGGAGCTGGGGAAATGGATTGGAAAAAGTGGGGATGCGTGGGGAACACTCCAGAACAGAGGGGAACCAAAGGGAGCAGTGGGAACGGATTGGAAAAAGTGGGGAAGCGTGGGGAACACTGCATAACAGAGGGGAACCAAAGGGAGCAGGGGGAACAGATTGGAAAATATGTGGAGGACCGTGTTGAAACTGCAGAACAGAGGGGAACCAAAGGGAGCAGGGGGTACAGGTTGGAAAAAGTGGGGAATCGTGGGGAACACTGCAGAACAGAGGGGAACCAAAGGTAACAGGGTGAACAGATTGGAAAAAAATGTGGAGAACGGTGGGGAACACTGCGGAACCAAAGGAGGCAGGGGGAACAGCTCGGAAAAGTGGGAAACCGTGTGGAACAATGCAGAACAGTGGGGAACCAAAGGGAGCAGGGGGAACAGATTGGAAAAAGTGGGGAATCGTGGGAAGTTCTGCAGATCACTGGGGAACCAAAGGGAGCAGGGGGAACGGATTGGAAAAAGTGGGGAATCGTGGGGAACACTGCAGGACAGAGGGGAACCAAAGGGAGAAGGGCGAACAGTTTGGAAAAAATGTGGAGAACCGTGGGGAAACTGCAAAACAGAGGGGAACCAAAGTGAGCAGGGGGTACAGGTTGGAAAAAGTGGGGAATAGTGGGGAACACTGCAGGACAGAGGGGAGCCAAAGGGAGCAGGGGAAATGGATTGGAAAAAGTGGGAAAGCGTGGGGAACACTCCAGAACAGAGAGAAACGAAAGGGTGCAGGTTGTACAGATTGGAAAAAGTGGGGAACCGTGGGGAACACTGCAGAACAGAGGTGAACCAAAGGAAGTAGGGGGAACGGAATGGAAAAAGTGGGGAACCATGGGGAAGACTGCAGGGCAGAGGGGAACCAGAGGGAGCAGGGGGAACAAATTGGAAAAAATGTGGAGAACCATGGGGAAACTGCAGGACAGAGGGGAACCAAAGGGAGCAGGAGGAACGGATTGTTAAAATTGGGCCCATGGGGAACACTGCAGGACAGAGGGGAACCAAAGGGAGCAGGGGGTAAAAGCTGGAAAAAGTGGGGAACCTTGGGAAACACTGCAGAACAGACAGGAATCAAAGGAGGCAGGGGGCGCGGATTGCAAAAAGTGGGGTACTGTGGGGAAAACTGCAGAACAGAGTGGAACAAAAGGGAGCAGGGGGAACGGATTGGAAAAAGTGGGGAACTGTGGGGAACACTGCAGAACAGAGGGGAACAAAAGGGAGCAGGGGAAATGGATTGGAAAAAGTGGGGAACCATGGGGAACACTGCAGAACAGTGGGGAAGCAAAGGGAGCAGGGGCAACGGATTGAAAAAAGTGGGGAACAGAGTGGAAAAATGCAGAACAGTGGGTAAACAAAGGGAGCAGGGGAAACGGATTGGAAGAAGTGGGGAACCGTGTGGAAAAATGCAGAACAGAGGGGAACCAAAGGGAGCAGGGTGAATGGATTGGTGAAGTGGGGAACCGTGGGGAAAAATGCAGGACAGAGGGGAACGAAAGGGAGCAGGGGGAATGGATCTGAAGAAGAGGGGAACCGTGATGAAAAATGCAGGACAGAGGGGAACGAAAGGGAGCAGGTGGAACGGATTGGAAAAAGTGGGGAACCGTGGGGAACACTGTAGATCAGAGGGGAACCAAAGGGAGCAGGGAGTACAGGTTGGAAAAGGTGTGGAATCGTAAGAAGCACTGCACAATAGATTGGAACCAAAGGGAGCTGGGGAAATGGATTGGAAAAAGTGGGGATGCGTGGGGAACACTCCAGAACAGAGGGGAACCAAAGGGAGCAGGGGAACAGATTGGAAAAAGTGGGGAACCGTGGGGAAAACTGCAGAACAGAGTGGAACAAAAGGGAGCAGTGGGAACGGATTGGAAAAAGTGGGGAAGCGTGGGGAACACTGCATAACAGAGGGGAACCAAAGGGAGCAGGGGGAACAGATTGGAAAATATGTGGAGGACCGTGGGGAAACTGCAGAACAGAGGGGAACCAAAGGGGTCAGGGGAAATGGATTGGAAAAAGTGGGAAAGCGTGGGGAACACTCCAGAACAGAGAGGAACGAAAGGGAGCAGGTTGTACAGATTGGAAAAAGTGGGGAACCGTGGGGAACACTGCAGAACAGAGGTGAACCAAAGGAAGTAGGGGGAACGGAATGGAAAAAGTGGGGAACCATGGGGAAGACTGCAGGGCAGAGGGGAACCAGAGGGAGCAGGGGGAACAAATTGGAAAAAATGTGGAGAACCGTGGGGAAACTGCAGGACAGAGGGGAACCAAAGGGAGCAGGAGGAACGGATTGTTAAAATTGGGCCCATGGGGAACACTGCAGGACAGAGGGGAACCAAATGGAGCAGGGGGTAAAAGTTGGAAAAAGTAGGGAACCTTGGGAAACACTGCAGAACAGAGAGGAATCAAAGGAGGCAGGGGGAGCGGATTGCAAAAAGTGGGGTACTGTGTGGAAAACTGCAGAACAGAGTGGAACAAAAGGGAGCAGGGGGAACGGATTGGAAAAAGTGGGGAACTGTGGGGAACACTGTAGAACAGAGGGGAACAAAAGGGAGCAGGGGGAACGGATTGGAAATGGTGGAGAACTGTGGGGAACACTTCAGAACAGAGGGGAACCAAAGGGAGCAGGGGGAACGGATTGGAAGAAGTGGGGAATCGTGGGGAACACTGCAGGACAGAGGGGACCCAAAGGGAGCAGGGGGTACAGGTTGGAAAAAGTGGGGAACCGTGGGGAAAACTGCAGAACAGAGGGGATCAAAAGGGAGCAGTGGGAACGGATTGGAAAAAGTGGGGAACTGTGGCGAACACTGCAGAAAAAAGGGGAGCCAAAGGGAGAACGGGGTACGGATTGGAAAAAGTGGGGAAGCGTGGGGAACACTGCATAACAGAGGGGAACCAAAGGGAGCAGGGGGAACAGATTGGAAAAAATGTGGAGAACCGTGGGGAAACTGCAGAACAGAGGGGAACCAAAGGGAGCAGGGGGTACAGGTTGGAAAAAGTAGGGAATCGTGGGGAACACTGCAGAACAGAGGGGATCCAAAGGTAACAGGGCGAACAGATTGGAAAAAATGTGGAGAACGGTGGGAAACACTGCGGAACCAAAGGAGGCAGGGGGAACAGCTCGGAAAAGTGGGAAACCATGTGGAACAATGCAGAACAGTGCGGAACCAAAGGGAGCAGGGGGAACAGATTGCAAAAAGTGGGGAATCGTGGGAAGTTCTGCAGATCACTGGGGAACTAAAGGGAGCAGGGGGAAAGGATTGGAAAAATTGGGGAACAGTGGGGAACACTGCAGAACAGAGGTGACCCAAGGGAAGTAGGGGGAACGGATTGGAAAAAGTGGGGAATCGTGGGGAACACTGCAGGACAGAGGGGAACCAAAGGGAGAAGGGCGAACAGTTTGGAAAAAATGTGGAGAACCGTGGGGAAACTGAAAAACAGAGGGGAACCAAAGTGAGCAGGGGGTACAGGTTGGAAAAAGTGGGGAATAGTGGGGAACACTGCAGGACAGAGGGGAGCCAAAGGGAGCAGGGGAAATGGATTGGAAAAAGTGGGAAAGCGTGGGGAACACTCCAGAACAGAGAGGAACGAAAGGTAGCAGGTTGTACAGATTGGAAAAAGTGGTGAACCGTGGGGAACACTGCAGAACAGAGGTGAACCAAAGGAAGTAGGGGGAACGGAATGGATAAAGTGGGGAACCATGGGGAAAACTGCAGGGCAGAGGGGAACCAGAGGGAGCAGGGGGAACAGATTGAAAAAAATGTGGAGAACCGTGGGGAAACTGCAGGACAGAGGGGAACCAAAGGCAGCAGGAGGAACGGATTGTTAAAATTGGGCCCATGGGGAACACTGCAGGACAGAGGGGAACCAAAGGGAGCAGGGGGTAAAAGTTGGAAAAAGTGGGGAACCTTGGGAAACACTGCAGAACAGAGAGGAATCAAAGGAGGCAGGGAGAGCGGATTGCAAAAAGTGGGGTACTGTGGGAAAAACTGCAGAACAGAGTGGAACAAAAGGGAGCAGGGGGAACGGATTGGAAAAAGTGGGGAACTGTGGGGAACACTGCAGAACAGAGGGGAACAAAAGGGAGCAGGGGAAATGGATTGGAAAAAGTGGGGAACCATGGGGAACACTGCAGAACAGTGGGGAAGCAAAGGGAGCAGGGGCAACGGATTGAAAAAAGTGGGGAACAGAGTGGAAAAATGCAGAACAGTGGGTAAACAAAGGGAGCAGGGGAAACGGATTGGAAGAAGTGGGGAACCGTGTGGAAAAATGCAGAACAGAGGGGAACGAAAGGGAGCAGGGTGAATGGATTGGTGAAGTGGGGAACTGTGGGGAAAAATGAAGGACAGAGGGGAACGAAAGGGAGCAGGGGGAACGGATCTGAAAAAGTGGGGAACCGTGATGAAAAATGCAGGACAGAGGGGAACGAAAGGTAGCAGATGGAACGGATTGGAAAAAGTGGGGAACCGTGATGAAAAATGCAGGACAGAGGGGAACCAAAGGGAGCAGGGGGAAAGGATTGGAAAAGGTGTGGAATCGTGGGAAACACTGCAGAACAGAGGAGAACCAAAGGGAGCAGGGGGAACAGATTGGAAAAAATGTGGAGAACCATGGGGAAACTGCAGAACAGAGATGAACCAAAGGGAGCATAGGAACAGTTTACAAAAAATGTGGAGAACCGTGGGGAACAATGCAGAACAAAGCGGAACAAAAGGGAGCAGGAGGAACTGCTCAGAAATGTGGGGAACCGTGGGGAACAATGCAGAACAGAGGGGAACCAAAGGGAGCAGGGGGTACAGGTTGGAAAAGGTGTGGAATCGTGGGAAACACTGCAGCACAGTGGGGAAACAAAGGGAGCAGGGGGAACGGATTGAAAAAAGTGGGGAACGAAGTGGAAAAATGCAGAACAGTGGGTAAACAAAGGGAGCAGGGGAAACGGATTGGAAGAAGTGGGGAACCATGTGGAAAAATGCAGAAGAGTGGGGAAACAAAGTGAGAAGGGGGAACGGATTGGAAATGGTGGAGAACTGTGTGGAACACTGCAGAACAGAGGGGAACCATAGGGAGCAGGGGGAACGGATTGGAAGAAGTGGGGAATCGTGGGGAACACTGCAGGACAGAGGGGTACCAAAGGGAGCACGGGGAACAGATTGGAAAAAGTGGGGAATCGTAAGAAGCACTGCACAATAGATTGGAACCAAAGGGAGCTGGGGAAATGGATTGGAAAAAGTGGGGATGCGTGGGGAACACTCCAGAACAGAGGGGAACCAAAGGGAGCAGGGGAACAGATTGGAAAAAGTGGGGAACCGTGGGGAAAACTGCAGAACAGAGTGGAACAAAAGGGAGCAGTGGGAACGGATTGGAAAAAGTGGGGAAGCGTGGGGAACACTGCATAACAGAGGGGAACCAAAGGGAGCAGGGGGAACAGATTGGAAAATATGTGGAGGACCGTGGGGAAACTGCAGAACAGAGGGGAACCAAAGGGAGCAGGGGGTACAGGTTGGAAAAAGTGGGGAATCGTGGGGAACACTGCAGAACAGAGGGGAACCAAAGGTAACAGGGTGAACAGATTGGAAAAAAATGTGGAGAACGGTGGGGAACACTGCGGAACCAAAGGAGGCAGGGGGAACAGCTCGGAAAAGTGGGAAACCGTGTGGAACAATGCAGAACAGTGGGGAACCAAAGGGAGCAGGGGGAACAGATTGGAAAAAGTGGGGAATCGTGGGAAGTTCTGCAGATCACTGGGGAACCAAAGGGAGCAGGGGGAACGGATTGGAAAAAGTGGGGAATCGTGGGGAACACTGCAGGACAGAGGGGAACCAAAGGGAGAAGGGCGAACAGTTTGGAAAAAATGTGGAGAACCGTGGGGAAACTGCAAAACAGAGGGGAACCAAAGTGAGCAGGGGGTACAGGTTGGAAAAAGTGGGGAATAGTGGGGAACACTGCAGAACAGAGGGGAACAAAAGGGAGCAGGGGGAAAATATTGGAAAAATTGGAGAACCGTGGGGATCACTGCAGGACAGAGGGGAACCAAAGGGAGCATGGTATACAGGTTGGAAAAAGTGAGCAATCGTGGGGAGCACTGCACAATAGACTGGAACCAAAGGGAGCAGGGTAAATGGATTGGAAAAAGTGGGAAGCGTGGGGAACACTCCAGAACAGAGGTGAACCAAAGGAAGTAGGGGGAACGGATTGGAAAAAGTGGTGAACCATGGGGAACACTGCAGGGCAGAGGGGAGCCATAGGGAGCAGGGGATACAGAATGGAAAAAAAAGTGGAGAATCGTGGGGAACACTGCATATAGAGAGGAACCAAAGGGAGCAGGGGGAACGGATTGGAAAAAGTGGGGAAGCGTAGGAAAAACTGCAGAACAGAGGAGAACCAAAGGGAGCAGGTGGAACAGGTTGGAAAAAATGTGGAGAACCGTGGGGAAACTGCAGGACAGAGGGGAACCAAAGGGAGCAGGGGGAAAGGATTGGAAAAATTGGGGAACAGTGGGGAACACTGCAGAACAGAGGTGACCCAAGGGAAGTAGGGGAAACAGATTGGAAAAATTGGGAAACCGTGGGGAACACTGCAAAACAGTGGGAAACCAAAGAGAGGCGGGGGAATGTGTTGGAAAAGGTGGAGAACTGTGGGGAACACTGCAGAACAGAGGCGAACCAAAGGGAGCAGGGGGAACGGATTGGAAAAAGTGGGGAATCGTGGGGAATACTGCAGGACAGAGGGGAACCAAAGGGAGAAGTGCGAACAGTTTGGAAAAAATGTGGAGAACCGTGGGGAAACTGCAAAACAGAGGTGAACCAAATTGAGCAGGGGGTACAGGTTGGAAAAAGTGGGGAATAGTGGGGAACACTGCAGGACAGAGGGGAGCCAAAGGGAGCAGGGGAAATGGATTGGAAAAAGTGGTAAAGCGTGGGGAACACTGCAGAAAAGAGGTGAACCAAAGGAAGTAGGGGGAACGGAATGGAAAAAGTGGGGAACCATGGGAAAGACAGCAGGGCAGAGGGGAACCAGAGGGAGCAGGGGGAACAGATTGAAAAAAATGTGGAGTACCGTGGGGAAACTGCAGGACAGAGGGGAACCAAAGGGAGCAGGAGGAATGGATTGAAATTGGGCCCATGGGGAACACTGCAGGACAGAGGGGAACCAAAGGGAGCAGGGGGTAAAAGTTGGAAAAAGTGGGGAACCTTGGGAAACACTGCAGAACAGAGAGGAATCAAAGGAGGCAGGGGGAGCGGATTGCAAAAAGTGGGGTACTGTGGGGAAAACTGCAGAACAGAGTGGAACAAAAGGGAGCAGGGGGAACGGATTGGAAAAAGGGGGGAACTGTGGGGAACACTGCAGAACAGAGGGGAACAAAAGGGAGCAGGGGAAATGGATTGGAAAAAGTGGGGAACCATGGGGAACACTGCAGAACAGTGGGGAACCAAAGGGAGCAGGGGCAACGGATTGAAAAAAAGTGGGGAACAGAGTGGAAAAATGCAGAACAGTGGGTAAACAAAGGGAGCAGGGGAAACGGATTGGAAGAAGTGGGGAACCGTGTGGAAAAATGCAGAACAGAGGGGAACCAAAGGGAGCAGGGTGAATGGATTGGTGAAGTGGGGAACTGTGGGGAAAAATGCAGGACAGAGGGGAACGAAAGGGAGCAGGGGGAACGGATCTGAAAAAGTGGGGAACCGTGATGAAAAATGCAGGACAGAGGGGAACGAAAGGGAGCAGGTGGAACGGATTGGAAAAAGTGGGGAACCGTGGGGAACACTGTAGATCAGAGGGGAACCAAAGGGAGCAGGGGGTACAGGCTGGAAAAGGTGTGGAATCGTGGGAAACACTGCAGAACAGAGGGGAACCAAAGGGAGCAGGGGGAACAGATTGGAAAAAATGTGGAAAACCATGGGGAAACTGCAGAACAGAGATGAACCAAAGGGAGCATAGGAACAGATTACAAAAAATGTGGAGAACCGTGGGGAACAATGCAGAACAAAGCGGAACAAAAGGGAGCAGGAGGAACTGCTCAGAAATGTGGGGAATAGTGGGGAACAATGCAGAACACAGGGGAACCAAAGGGAGCCGGGGGAACGGGATGGAAAAAGTGAATAACCGTGGGGAACACTGCAGGACAGAGGGGAACCAAAGGGAGCAGGGGATACAGGTTGGAAAGTGTGGAGAACCGTGGGGAAAAGTGCAGGACAGAGGGTAACGAAAGGGAGCAAGGTGAACGGATTTGAAAAAGTGGGGAACCGTGGGCAAAAATGCAGGACAGAGGGGAACCAAAGGGAGCAGGTGGAACGGATTGGAAAAAGTGTGGAATCGTGGGAAACACTGCAGAACAGAGGGGAACCAAAGGGAGCAGGGGGAACAGATTAGAAAAAATGTGGAGAACTGTGGGAAACAATGCAGAACAGAGGGGAACCAAAGGGAGCCGGGGGGACAGATTAGAAAAAAAGTGGGGAATCGTGGGGAACACTGCAGAACAGAGGGGAAACAAAGGTAACAGGGCGAACAGATTGGAAAAAATGTAGAGAACGGTGGGGAGCACTGCGGAACCAAAGGATGCAGGGGGAACAGCTCGGAAAAGTGGGAAACCGTGTGGAACAATGCAGAACAGTGGGGAACCAAAGGGAGCAGGGGGAACAGATTGGAAAAAGTGGGGAATCGTGGGAAGTTCTGCAGATCACTGGGGAACCAAAGGGAGCAGGGGGAAAGGATTGGAAAAATTGGGGAACAGTGGGGAACACTGCAGAACAGAGGTGACCCAAGGGAAGTAGGGGGAACAGATTGGAAAAATTGGGAAACCGTGGGGAACACTGCAAAACAGTGGGAAACCAAAGAGAGCCGGGGGAATGTGTTGGAAAAGGTGGAGAACTGTGGGGAACACTGCAGAACAGAGGCGAACCAAAGGGAGCAGGGGGAACGGATTGGAAAAAGTGGGGAATCGTGGGGAATACTGCAGGACAGAGGGGAACCAAAGGGAGAAGGGCGAACAGTTTGGAAAAAATGTGGAGAACCGTGGGGAAACTGCAAAACAGAGGGGAACCAAATTGAGCAGGGGGTACAGGTTGGAAAAAGTGGGGAATAGTGGGGAACACTGCAGGACAGATGGGAGCCAAAGGGAGCAGGGGAAATGGATTGGAAAAAGTGGTAAAGCGTGGGGAACACTCCAGAACAGAGAGGAACGAAAGGGAGCAGGTTGTACAGATTGGAAAAAGTGGTGAACCGTAGGGAACACTGCAGAACACAAGGTGAACCAAAGGAAGTAGGGGGAACGGAATGGAAAAAGTGGGGAACCATGGGGAAGACTGCAGGGCAGAGGGGAACCAGAGGGAGCAGGGGGAACAGATTGAAAAAAATGTGGAGAACCGTGGGGAAACTGCAGGACAGAGGGGAACCAAAGGGAGCAGGAGGAACGGATTGTTAAAATTGGGCCCATGGGGAACACTGCAGGACAGAGGGGAACCAAAGGGAGCAGGGGGTAAAAGTTGGAAAAAGTGGGGAACCTTGGGAAACACTGCAGAACAGAGAGGAATCAAAGGAGGCAGGGGGAGCAGATTTCAAAAAGTGGGGTACTGTGGGGAAAACTGCAGAACAGAGTGGAACAAAAGGGAGCAGGGGGAACGGATTGGAAAAAGTGGGGAACTGTGGGGAACACTGCAGAACAGAGGGGAACAAAAGGGAGCAGGGGAAATGGATTGGAAAAAGTGGGGAACCATGGGGAACACTGCAGAACAGTGGGGAACCAAAGGGAGCAGGGGCAACGGATTGAAAAAAGTGGGGAACAGAGTGGAAAAATGCAGAACATTGGGTAAACAAAGGGAGCAGGGGAAACGGATTGGAAGAAGTGGGGAACCGTGTGGAAAAATGCAGAACAGAGGGGAACCAAAGGGAGCAGGGTGAATGGATTGGTGAAGTGGGGAACTGTGGGGAAAAATGCAGGACAGAGGGGAACGAAAGGGAGCAGGGGGAACGGATCTGAAAAAGTGGGGAACCGTGATGAAAAATGCAGGACAGAGGGGAACGAAAGGGAGCAGGTGGAACGGATTGGAAAAAGTGGGGAACCGTGGGGAACACTGTAGGACAGAGGGGAACCAAAGGGAGCAGGGGGTACAGGTTGGAAAAGGTGTGGAATCGTGGGAAACACTGCAGAACAGAGGGGAACCAAAGGGAGCAGGGGGAACAGATTGGAAAAAATGTGGAAAACCATGGGGAAACTGCAGAACAGAGATGAACCAAAGGGAGCATAGGAACAGATTACAAAAAATGTGGAGAACCGTGGGGAACAATGCAGAACAAAGCGGAACAAAAGGGAGCAGGAGGAACTGCTCAGAAATGTGGGGAATAGTGGGGAACAATGCAGAACAGAGGGGAACCAAAGGGAGCCGGGGGAACGGGTTGGAAAAAGTGAATAACTGTGGGGAACACTGCAGGACAGAGGGGAACCAAAGGGAGCAGGGGATACAGGTTGGAAAGTGTGGAGAACCGTGGGGAAAAGTGCAGGACAGAGGGTAACGAAAGGGAGCAAGGTGAACGGATTTGAAAAAGTGGGGAACCGTGGGCAAAAATGCAGGACAGAGGGGAACGAAAGGGAGCAGGTGGAACGGATTGGAAAAAGTGGGGAACCGTGAGGAACACTGCAGGACAGAGGGGAACCAAAGGGAGCAGGGGGTACAGGTTGGAAAAAGTGTGGAATCGTGGGAAACACTGCAGAACAGAGGCGAACCAAAGGGAGCAGGGGGAACAGATTAGAAAAAATGTGGAGAACTGTGGGAAACAATGCAGAACAGAGGGGAACCAAAGGGAGCCGGGGGAATGGGTTGGAAAAAGTGGAAAACCGTGGGGATCATTGCAGAACAGAGGGGAACCAAAGGGAGCAGGGGTAACGGATTCGAAAAAGAGGGGAACCGTGGAGAACACTGCAGGACAGAGGGGAACCAAAGGAAGCAGGGTGAACGCATTGGAAAAAGTGGGGAACCGTGTTGAAAAATGCAGAACAGAGGGGAACAAAAGGGAGCAGGGGGAAAATATTGGAAAAATTGGAGAACCGTGGGGATCACTGCAGGACAGAGGGGAACCAAAGGGAGCATGGTATACAGGTTGGAAAAAGTGAGCAATCGTGGGGAGCACTGCACAATAGAGTGGAACCAAAGGGAGCAGGGTAAATGGATTGGAAAAAGTGGGAAGCGTGGGGAACACTCCAGAACAGAGGTGAACCAAAGGAAGTAGGGGGAACGGATTGGAAAAAGTGGTGAACCATGGGGAACACTGCAGGGCAGAGGGGAGCCATAGGGAGCAGGGGGTACAGAATGGAAAAAAAAGTGGAGAATCGTGGGGAACACTGCATATAGAGAGGAACCAAAGGGAGCAGGGGGAACGGATTGGAAAAAGTGGGGAAGCGTAGGAAAAACTGCAGAACAGAGGAGAACCAAAGGGAGCAGGTGGAACAGGTTGGAAAAAATGTGGAGAACCGTGGGGAAAACAGCAGAACAGAGGGGAGCCAAAGGAGCAGGGGGAACAGATTAGAAAAAAGTGGAGAATTGGGGAAAACTGCAGAACAGTGGGGAACCAAAGGGAGAAGGGGAACAGATTGGAAAAAGGTGGGAACCCTGTGGAAAAATGCAGAAGAGTGGGGAACCAAAGGGAGCACGCGGAACAGATTGGAAAAAGTGGGGAATCGTGAGGAGCACTGCACAATAGATTGGAAGCAAAGGGTGCAGGGGAAATGGATTGGAAAAAGTGGGGAAGCGTGGGGATAACTCCAGAACAGAGGGGAACCAAAGGGAGCAGGGGGAACAGATTGGAAAAAGTGGGGAACCATGGGAAACACTGCAGAACAGAGCTGAACCAAAGGAATAGGAGGAACGAATTGGAAAAAGTGGGGAACCATGGGGAACACTGCAGGAAAGAGGGGAACCAAAGGGAGCAGGGGGTAAAAGTTGGAAAAAGTGGGGAACCTTGGGGAACACTGCAGAACAGAGGAGAACCAAAGGGTGCAGGGGGAACAGCTCGGAAATGTGGGAAACCGTGGGGAACAATTCAGAATAGAGGGGAACCAAATGGAGCAAGGGAAATAAATTGGAAATGGTGGAGAACTCTGGGGAACACTGCAGAACAGTGGGGAACCAAAGGGAGCAGGGGGAACAGATTGGAAAAAGTGGGGAATCGTGGGAAGTTCTGCAGATCACTGGGGAACCAAAGGGAGCAGGGGGAAAGGATTGGAAAAATTGGGGAACAGTGGGGAACACTGCAGAACAGAGGTGACCCAAGGGAAGTAGGGGGAACAGATTGGAAAAATTGGGAAACCGTGGGGAACACTGCAAAACAGTGGGAAACCAAAGAGAGCCGGGGGAATGTGTTGGAAAAGGTGGAGAACTGTGGGGAACACTGCAGAACAGAGGCGAACCAAAGGGAGCAGGGGGAACGGATTGGAAAAAGTGGGGAATCGTGGGGAATACTGCAGGACAGAGGGGAACCAAAGGGAGAAGGGCGAACAGTTTGGAAAAAATGTGGAGAACCGTGGGGAAACTGCAAAACAGAGGGGAACCAAATTGAGCAGGGGGTACAGGTTGGAAAAAGTGGGGAATAGTGGGGAACACTGCAGGACAGAGGGGAGCCAAAGGGAGCAGGGGAAATGGATTGGAAAAAGTGGTAAAGCGTGGGGAACACTCCAGAACAGAGAGGAACGAAAGGGAGCAGGTTGTACAGATTGGAAAAAGTGGTGAACCGTGGGGAACACTGCAGAACAGAGGTGAACCAAAGGAAGTAGGGGGAACGGAATGGAAAAAGTGGGGAACCATGGGGAAGACTGCAGGGCAGAGGGGAACCAGAGGGAGCAGGGGGAACAGATTGAAAAAAATGTGGAGAACCGTGGGGAAACTGCAGGACAGAGGGGAACCAAAGGGAGCAGGGGGAACGGATTGGAAAAAGTGGGGAACTGTGGGGAACACTGCAGAACAGAGGGGAACAAAAAGGAGCAGGGGAAATGGATTGGAAAAAGTGGGGAACCATGGGGAACACTGCAGAACAGTGGGGAACCAAAGGGAGCAGGGGCAACGGATTGAAAAAAGTGGGGAACAGAGTGGAAAAATTGGGAAATCGTGGGGAACACTGCAAAACAGTGGGGAACCAAAGGGAGCAGGGGTAACGGATTGGAAAAAGTGGGGAATCGTGGGGAACACTGCAGGACAGAGGGGAAACAAAGGGAGAAGGAGGAACAGATTGGAAAAAAGGTGGAGAACCGTGGGGATACTGCAAAACAGAGGGGAAGCAAAGTGAGCAGGGGGTACAGGATGGAAAAAGTGGGGAACCGTGGGGAACACTGCAGAACAGAGGTGAACCAAAGGAAGTAGGGGGAACGGAATGGAAAAAGTGGGGAACCATGGGGAACACTGCAGGGCAGAGGGGAACCAGAGGGAGCAGGGGGTACAGAATGTAAAAAATGTGGAGAATCGTGGGGAACACTGCAGAACAGAGGGGAACCAAAGAGAGCCGGGGGAATGTGTTGGAAAAGTTGGAGAACTGTGGGGAACACTGCAGGACAGAGGGGAACCAAAGGGAGAAGGAGGAACAGATTGGAAAAAATGGGGAACACTGCGGAAGCAAAGGAGGCAGGGGGAACAGCTCGGAAAGGTGGGAAACCGTGTGGAACAATGCAGAACAGTGGGGAACCAAAGGGAGCAGGGGAACAGATTGGAAAAAGTGGGGAATCGTGGGAAGTTCTGCAGATCACTTGGGAACCAAAGGGAGCAGGGGGAAAGGATTGGAAAAATTGGGGAACAGTGGGGAACACTGCAGAACAGAGGTGACCCAAGGGAAGTAGGGGGAACAGATTGGAAAAATTGGGAAATCGTGGGGAACACTGCAAAACAGTGGGAAACCAAAGGGAGCAGGGGGAACGGATTGGAAAAAGTGGGGAATCGTGGGGAACACTGCAGGACAGAGGGGAACCAAAGGGAGAAGGAGGAACAGATTACAAAAAATGTGGAGAACCGTGGGGAACAATGCAGAACAAAGCGGAACAAAAGGGAGCAGGAGGAACTGCTCAGAAATGTGGGGAACCGTGGGGAACAATGCAGAACAGAGGGGAACCAAAGGGAGCAGGGGGTACAGGTTGGAAAAGGTGTGGAATCGTGGGAAACACTGCAGCACAGTGGGGAAACAAAGGGAGCAGGGGGAACGGATTGAAAAAAGTGGGGAACGAAGTGGAAAAATGCAGAACAGTGGGTAAACAAAGGGAGCAGGGGAAACGGATTGGAAGAAGTGGGGAACAATGTGGAAAAATGCAGAAGAGTGGGGAAACAAAGTGAGAAGGGGGAACGGATTGGAAATGGTGGAGAACTGTGTGGAACACTGCAGAACAGAGGGGAACCATAGGGAGCAGGGGGAACGGATTGGAAGAAGTGGGGAATCGTGGGGAACACTGCAGGACAGAGGGGTACCAAAGGGAGCACGGGGAACAGATTGGAAAAAGTGGGGAATCGTAAGAAGCACTGCACAATAGATTGGAACCAAAGGGAGCTGGGGAAATGGATTGGAAAAAGTGGGGATGCGTGGGGAACACTCCAGAACAGAGGGGAACCAAAGGGAGCAGGGGAACAGATTGGAAAAAGTGGGGAACCGTGGGGAAAACTGCAGAACAGAGTGGAACAAAAGGGAGCAGTGGGAACGGATTGGAAAAAGTGGGGAAGCGTGGGGAACACTGCATAACAGAGGGGAACCAAAGGGAGCAGGGGGAACAGATTGGAAAATATGTGGAGGACCGTGGGGAAACTGCAGAACAGAGGGGAACCAAAGGGAGCAGGGGGTACAGGTTGGAAAAAGTGGGGAATCGTGGGGAACACTGCAGAACAGAGGGGAACCAAAGGTAACAGGGTGAACAGATTGGAAAAAAATGTGGAGAACGGTGGGGAACACTGCGGAACCAAAGGAGGCAGGGGGAACAGCTCGGAAAAGTGGGAAACCGTGTGGAACAATGCAGAACAGTGGGGAACCAAAGGGAGCAGGGGGAACAGATTGGAAAAAGTGGGGAATCGTGGGAAGTTCTGCAGATCACTGGGGAACCAAAGGGAGCAGGGGGAACGGATTGGAAAAAGTGGGGAATCGTGGGGAACACTGCAGGACAGAGGGGAACCAAAGGGAGAAGGGCGAACAGTTTGGAAAAAATGTGGAGAACCGTGGGGAAACTGCAAAACAGAGGGGAACCAAAGTGAGCAGGGGGTACAGGTTGGAAAAAGTGGGGAATAGTGGGGAACACTGCAGGACAGAGGGGAGCCAAAGGGAGCAGGGGAAATGGATTGGAAAAAGTGGGAAAGCGTGGGGAACACTCCAGAACCGAGAGAAACGAAAGGGTGCAGGTTGTACAGATTGGAAAAAGTGGGGAACCGTGGGGAACACTGCAGAACAGAGGTGAACCAAAGGAAGTAGGGGGAACGGAATGGAAAAAGTGGGGAACCATGGGGAAGACTGCAGGGCAGAGGGGAACCAGAGGGAGCAGGGGGAACAAATTGGAAAAAATGTGGAGAACCGTGGGGAAACTGCAGGACAGAGGGGAACCAAAGGGAGCAGGAGGAACGGATTGTTAAAATTGGGCCCATGGGGAACACTGCAGGACAGAGGGGAACCAAAGGGAGCAGGGGGTAAAAGTTGGAAAAAGTGGGGAACCTTGGGAAACACTGCAGAACAGACAGGAATCAAAGGAGGCAGGGGGCGCGGATTGCAAAAAGTGGGGTACTGTGGGGAAAACTGCAGAACAGAGTGGAACAAAAGGGAGCAGGGGGAACGGATTGGAAAAAGTGGGGAACTGTGGGGAACACTGCAGAACAGAGGGGAACAAAAGGGAGCAGGGGAAATGGATTGGAAAAAGTGGGGAACCATGGGGAACACTGCAGAACAGTGGGGAAGCAAAGGGAGCAGGGGCAACGGATTGAAAAAAGTGGGGAACAGAGTGGAAAAATGCAGAACAGTGGGTAAACAAAGGGAGCAGGGGAAACGGATTGGAAGAAGTGGGGAACCGTGTGGAAAAATGCAGAACAGAGGGGAACCAAAGGGAGCAGGGTGAATGGATTGGTGAAGTGGGGAACCATGGGGAAAAATGCAGGACAGAGGGGAACGAAAGGGAGCAGGGGGAATGGATCTGAAGAAGAGGGGAACCGTGATGAAAAATGCAGGAAAGAGGGGAACGAAAGGGAGCAGGTGGAACGGATTGGAAAAAGTGGGGAACCGTGGGGAACACTGTAGATCAGAGGGGAACCAAAGGCAGCAGGGGGTACAGGTTGGAAAAGGTGTGGAATCGTGGGAAATACTGCAGCACAGTGGGGAAACAAAGGGAGCAGGGGGAACGGATTGAAAAAAGTGGGGAACGAAGTGGAAAAATGCAGAACAGTGGGTAAACAAAGGGAGCAGGGGAAACGGATTGGAAGAAGTTGGGAACCATGTGGAAAAATGCAGAAGTGTGGGGAAACAAAGTGAGAAGGGGGAACAGATTGGAAATGGTGGAGAACTGTGGGGAACACTGCAGAACAGAGGGGAACAAAAGGGAGCAGGGGGAACGGATTGGAAGAAGTGGGGAATCGTGGGGAACACTGCAGGACAGAGGGGACCCAAAGGGAGCAGGGGCTACAGGTTGGAAAAAGTGGGGAACCGTGGGGAAAACTGCAGAACAGAGGGGAACAAAAGGGAGCAGTGGGAACGGATTGGAAACAGTGGGGAAGCGTGGGGAACACTGCATAACAGAGGGGAACCAAAGGGAGCAGGGGGAACAGATTGGAAAAAATGTGGAGAACCGTGGGGAAACTGCAGAACAGAGGGGAACCAAAGGGAGCAGGGGGTACAGGTTGGAAAAAGTGGGGAATCGTGGGGAACACTGCAGAACAGAGGGGAACCAAAGGTAACAGGGCGAACAGATTGGAAAAAATGTGGAGAACGGTGGGGAGCACTGCGGAACCAAAGGAGGCAGGGGGAACAGCTCGGAAAAGTGGGAAACCGTGTGGAACAATGCAGAACAGTGGGGAACCAAAGGGAGCAGGGGGAACAGATTGGAAAAAGTGGGGAATCGTGGGAAGTTCTGCAGATCACTGGGGAACCAAAGGGAGCAGGGGGAAAGGATTGGAAAAATTGGGGAACAGTGGGGAACACTGCAGAACAGAGGTGACCCAAGGGAAGTAGGGGAAAGAGATTGGAAAAATTGGGAAACCGTGGGGAACACTGCAAAACAGTGGGAAACCAAAGAGAGGCGGGGGTACAGGTTGGAAAAAGTGGGGAATAGTGGGGAACACTGCAGGACAGAGGGGAGCCAAAGGGAGCAGGGGAAATGGATTGGAAAAAGTGGTAAAGCGTGGGGAACACTCCAGAACAGAGAGGAACGAAAGGGAGCAGGTTGTACAGATTGGAAAAAGTGGTGAACCGTGGGGAACACTGCAGAACAGAGGTGAACCAAAGGAAGTAGGGGGAACGGAATGGATAAAGTGGGGAACCATGGGGAAAACTGCAGGGCAGAGGGGAACCAGAGGGAGCAGGGGGAACAGATTGAAAAAAATGTGGAGAACCGTGGGGAAACTGCAGGACAGAGGGGAACCAAAGGGAGCAGGAGGAACGGATTGTTAAAATTGGGCCCATGGGGAACACTGCAGGACAGAGGGGAACCAAAGGGTTCAGGGGGTAAAAGTTGGAAAAAGTGGGGAACCTTGGGAAACACTGCAGAACAGAGAGGAATCAAAGGAGGCAGGGGGAGCGGATTGCAAAAAGTGGGGTACTGTGGGAAAAACTGCAGAACAGAGTGGAACAAAAGGGAGCAGGGGGAACGGATTGGAAAAAGTGGGGAACTGTGGGGAACACTGCAGAACAGGGGGGATCAAAAGGGAGTAGGGGAAATGGATTGGAAAAAGTGGGGAACCATGGGGAACACTGCAGAACAGTGGGGAACCAAAGGGAGCAGGGGCAACGGATTGAAAAAAAGTGGGGAACAGAGTGGAAAAATGCAGAACAGTGGGTAAACAAAGGGAGCAGGGGAAACGGATTGGAAGAAGTGGGGAACCGTGTGGAAAAATGCAGAACAGAGCGGAACGAAAGGGAGCAGGGTGAATGGATTGGTGAAGTGGGGAACTGTGGGGAAAAATGAAGGACAGAGGGGAACGAAAGGGAGCAGGGGGAACGGATCTGAAAAAGTGGGGAACCGTGATGAAAAATGCAGGACAGAGGGGAACGAAAGGGAGCAGATGGAACGGATTGGAAAAAGTGGGGAACCGTGATGAAAAATGCAGGACAGAGGGGAACCAAAGGGAGCAGGGGGTACAGGTTGGAAAAGGTGTGGAATCGTGGGAAACACTGCAGAACAGAGGGGAACCAAAGGGAGCAGGGGGAACAGATTGGAAAAAATGTGGAGAACCGTGGGGAACAATGCAGAACAAAGCGGAACAAAAGGGAGCAGGAGGAACTGCTCAGAAATGTGGGGAACCGTGGGGAACAATGCAGAACAGAGGGGAACCAAAGGGAGCAGGGGGTACAGGTTGGAAAAGGTGTGGAATCGTGGGAAACACTGCAGCACAGTGGGGAAACAAAGGGAGCAGGGGGAACGGATTGAAAAAAGTGGGGAACGAAGTGGAAAAATGCAGAACAGTGGGTAAACAAAGGGAGCAGGGGAAACGGATTGGAAGAAGTGGGGAACCATGTGGAAAAATGCAGAAGAGTGGGGAAACAAAGTGAGAAGGGGGAACGGATTGGAAATGGTGGAGAACTGTGTGGAACACTGCAGAACAGAGGGGAACCATAGGGAGCAGGGGGAACGGATTGGAAGAAGTGGGGAATCGTGGGGAACACTGCAGGACAGAGGGGAACCAAAGGGAGCACGGGGAACAGATTGGAAAAAGTGGGGAATCGTAAGAAGCACTGCACAATAGATTGGAACCAAAGGGAGCTGGGGAAATGGATTGGAAAAAGTGGGGATGCGTGGGGAACACTCCAGAACAGAGGGGAACCAAAGGGAGCAGGGGAACAGATTGGAAAAAGTGGGGAACCGTGGGGAAAACTGCAGAACAGAGTGGAACAAAAGGGAGCAGTGGGAACGGATTGGAAAAAGTGGGGAAGCGTGGGGAACACTGCATAACAGAGGGGAACCAAAGGGAGCAGGGGGAACAGATTGGAAAATATGTGGAGGACCGTGGGGAAACTGCAGAACAGAGGGGAACCAAAGGGAGCAGGGGGTACAGGTTGGAAAAAGTGGGGAATCGTGGGGAACACTGCAGAACAGAGGGGAACCAAAGGTAACAGGGTGAACAGATTGGAAAAAAATGTGGAGAACGGTGGGGAACACTGCGGAACCAAAGGAGGCAGGGGGAACAGCTCGGAAAAGTGGGAAACCGTGTGGAACAATGCAGAACAGTGGGGAACCAAAGGGAGCAGGGGGAACAGATTGGAAAAAGTGGGGAATCGTGGGAAGTTCTGCAGATCACTGGGGAACCAAAGGGAGCAGGGGGAACGGATTGGAAAAAGTGGGGAATCGTGGGGAACACTGCAGGACAGAGGGGAACCAAAGGGAGAAGGGCGAACAGTTTGGAAAAAATGTGGAGAACCGTGGGGAAACTGCAAAACAGAGGGGAACCAAAGTGAGCAGGGGGTACAGGTTGGAAAAAGTGGGGAATAGTGGGGAACACTGCAGGACAGAGGGGAGCCAAAGGGAGCAGGGGAAATGGATTGGAAAAAGTGGGAAAGCGTGGGGAACACTCCAGAACCGAGAGAAACGAAAGGGTGCAGGTTGTACAGATTGGAAAAAGTGGGGAACCGTGGGGAACACTGCAGAACAGAGGTGAACCAAAGGAAGTAGGGGGAACGGAATGGAAAAAGTGGGGAACCATGGGGAAGACTGCAGGGCAGAGGGGAACCAGAGGGAGCAGGGGGAACAAATTGGAAAAAATGTGGAGAACCGTGGGGAAACTGCAGGACAGAGGGGAACCAAAGGGAGCAGGAGGAACGGATTGTTAAAATTGGGCCCATGGGGAACACTGCAGGACAGAGGGGAACCAAAGGGAGCAGGGGGTAAAAGTTGGAAAAAGTGGGGAACCTTGGGAAACACTGCAGAACAGACAGGAATCAAAGGAGGCAGGGGGCGCGGATTGCAAAAATTGGGGTACTGTGGGGAAAACTGCAGAACAGAGTGGAACAAAAGGGAGCAGGGGGAACGGATTGGAAAAAGTGGGGAACTGTGGGGAACACTGCAGAACAGAGGGGAACAAAAGGGAGCAGGGGAAATGGATTGGAAAAAGTGGGGAACCATGGGGAACACTGCAGAACAGTGGGGAAGCAAAGGGAGCAGGGGCAACGGATTGAAAAAAGTGGGGAACAGAGTGGAAAAATGCAGAACAGTGGGTAAACAAAGGGAGCAGGGGAAACGGATTGGAAGAAGTGGGGAACCGTGTGGAAAAATGCAGAACAGAGGGGAACCAAAGGGAGCAGGGTGAATGGATTGGTGAAGTGGGGAACCGTGGGGAAAAATGCAGGACAGAGGGGAACGAAAGGGAGCAGGGGGAATGGATCTGAAGAAGAGGGGAACCGTGATGAAAAATGCAGGACAGAGGGGAACGAAAGGGAGCAGGTGGAACGGATTGGAAAAAGTGGGGAACCGTGGGGAACACTGTAGATCAGAGGGGAACCAAAGGCAGCAGGGGGTACAGGTTGGAAAAGGTGTGGAATAGTGGGAAACACTGCAGCACAGTGGGGAAACAAAGGGAGCAGGGGGAACGGATTGAAAAAAGTGGGGAACGAAGTGGAAAAATGCAGAACAGTGGGTAAACAAAGGGAGCAGGGGAAACGGATTGGAAGAAGTTGGGAACCATGTGGAAAAATGCAGAAGAGTGGGGAAACAAAGTGAGAAGGGGGAACAGATTGGAAATGGTGGAGAACTGTGGGGAACACTGCAGAACAGAGGGGAACAAAAGGGAGCAGGGGGAACGGATTGGAAGAAGTGGGGAATCGTGGGGAACACTGCAGGACAGAGGGGACCCAAAGGGAGCAGGGGGTACAGGTTGGAAAAAGTGGGGAACCGTGGGGAAAACTGCAGAACAGAGGGGAACAAAAGGGAGCAGTGGGAACGGATTGGAAAAAGTGGGGAAGCCTGGGGAACACTGCATAACAGAGGGGAACCAAAGGGAGCAGGGGGAACAGATTGGAAAAAATGTGGAGAACCGTGGGGAAACTGCAGAACAGAGGGGAACCAAAGGGAGCAGGGGGTACAGGTTGGAAAAAGTGGGGAATCGTGGGGAACACTGCAGAACAGAGGGGAACCAAAGGTAACAGGGCGAACAGATTGGAAAAAATGTGGAGAACGGTGGGGAGCACTGCGGAACCAAAGGAGGCAGGGGGAACTGCTCGGAAAAGTGGGAAACCTTGTGGAACAATGCAGAACAGTGGGGAACCAAAGGGAGCAGGGGGAACAGATTGGAAAAAGTGGGGAATCGTGGGAAGTTCTGCAGATCACTGGGGAACCAAAGGGAGCAGGGGGAAAGGATTGGAAAAATTGGGGAACAGTGGGGATCACTGCAGGACAGAGGGGAACCAAAGGGAGCATGGTATACAGGTTGGAAAAAGTGAGCAATCGTGGGGAGCACTGCACAATAGAGTGGAACCAAAGGGAGCAGGGTAAATGGATTGGAAAAAGTGGGAAGCGTGGGGAACACTCCAGAACAGAGGTGAACCAAAGGAAGTAGGGGGAACGGATTGGAAAAAGTGGTGAACCATGGGGAACACTGCAGGGCAGAGGGGAGCCATAGGGAGCAGGGGGTACAGAATGGAAAAAAAAGTGGAGAATCGTGGGGAACACTGCATATAGAGAGGAACCAAAGGGAGCAGGGGGAACGGATTGGAAAAAGTGGGGAAGCGTAGGAAAAACTGCAGAACAGAGGAGAACCAAAGGGAGCAGGTGGAACAGGTTGGAAAAAATGTGGAGAACCGTGGGGAAAACAGCAGAACAGAGGGGAGCCAAAGGAGCAGGGGGAACAGATTAGAAAAAAGTGGAGAATTGGGGAAAACTGCAGAACAGTGGGGAACCAAAGGGAGAAGGGGAACAGATTGGAAAAAGGTGGGAACCCTGTGGAAAAATGCAGAAGAGTGGGGAACCAAAGGGAGCACGCGGAACAGATTGGAAAAAGTGGGGAATCGTGAGGAGCACTGCACAATAGATTGGAAGCAAAGGGTGCAGGGGAAATGGATTGGAAAAAGTGGGGAAGCGTGGGGATAACTCCAGAACAGAGGGGAACCAAAGGGAGCAGGGGGAACAGATTGGAAAAAGTGGGGAACCATGGGAAACACTGCAGAACAGAGCTGAACCAAAGGAATAGGAGGAACGAATTGGAAAAAGTGGGGAACCATGGGGAACACTGCAGGAAAGAGGGGAACCAAAGGGAGCAGGGGGTAAAAGTTGGAAAAAGTGGGGAACCTTGGGGAACACTGCAGAACAGAGGAGAACCAAAGGGTGCAGGGGGAACAGCTCGGAAATGTGGGAAACCGTGGGGAACAATTCAGAATAGAGGGGAACCAAATGGAGCAAGGGAAATAAATTGGAAATGGTGGAGAACTCTGGGGAACACTGCAGAACAGTGGGGAACCAAAGGGAGCAGGGGGAACAGATTGGAAAAAGTGGGGAATCGTGGGAAGTTCTGCAGATCACTGGGGAACCAAAGGGAGCAGGGGGAAAGGATTGGAAAAATTGGGGAACAGTGGGGAACACTGCAGAACAGAGGTGACCCAAGGGAAGTAGGGGGAACAGATTGGAAAAATTGGGAAACCGTGGGGAACACTGCAAAACAGTGGGAAACCAAAGAGAGCCGGGGGAATGTGTTGGAAAAGGTGGAGAACTGTGGGGAACACTGCAGAACAGAGGCGAACCAAAGGGAGCAGGGGGAACGGATTGGAAAAAGTGGGGAATCGTGGGGAATACTGCAGGACAGAGGGGAACCAAAGGGAGAAGGGCGAACAGTTTGGAAAAAATGTGGAGAACCGTGGGGAAACTGCAAAACAGAGGGGAACCAAATTGAGCAGGGGGTACAGGTTGGAAAAAGTGGGGAATAGTGGGGAACACTGCAGGACAGAGGGGAGCCAAAGGGAGCAGGGGAAATGGATTGGAAAAAGTGGTAAAGCGTGGGGAACACTCCAGAACAGAGAGGAACGAAAGGGAGCAGGTTGTACAGATTGGAAAAAGTGGTGAACCGTGGGGAACACTGCAGAACAGAGGTGAACCAAAGGAAGTAGGGGGAACGGAATGGAAAAAGTGGGGAACCATGGGGAAGACTGCAGGGCAGAGGGGAACCAGAGGGAGCAGGGGGAACAGATTGAAAAAAATGTGGAGAACCGTGGGGAAACTGCAGGACAGAGGGGAACCAAAGGGAGCAGGGGGAACGGATTGGAAAAAGTGGGGAACTGTGGGGAACACTGCAGAACAGAGGGGAACAAAAGGGAGCAGGGGAAATGGATTGGAAAAAGTGGGGAACCATGGGGAACACTGCAGAACAGTGGGGAACCAAAGGGAGCAGGGGCAACGGATTGAAAAAAGTGGGGAACAGAGTGGAAAAATTGGGAAATCGTGGGGAACACTGCAAAACAGTGGGAAACCAAAGAGAGCCGGGGGAATGTGTTGGAAAAGGTGGAGAACTGTGGGCAACACTGCAGAACAGAGGTGAACCAAAGGGAGCAGGGGGAACGGATTGGAAAAAGTGGGGAATCGTGGGGAACACTGCAGGACAGAGGGGAACCAAAGGGAGAAGGAGGAACAGATTGGAAAAAATATGGAGAACCGTGGGGAAACTGCAAAACAGAGGGGAACCAAAGTGAGCAGGGGGTACAGGATGGAAAAAGTGGGGAATAGTGGGGAACACTGCAGGACAGAGGGGAGCCAAAGGGAGCAGGGGAAATGGATTGGAAAAAGTGGGGAAGCGTGGGGAACACTCCAGAACAGAGAGGAACGAAAGGAAGTAGGGGGAACGGAATGGAAAAAGTGGGGAACGATGGGGAACACTGCAGGGCAGAGGGGAACCAGAGGGAGCAGGGGGTGCAGAATGTAAAAAATGTGGAGAATCGTGGGGAACACTGCAGAACAGAGGGGAACCAAAGGGAGCAGGGGTAACGGATTGGAAAAAGTGGGGAATCGTGGGGAACACTGCAGGACAGAGGGGAAACAAAGGGAGAAGGAGGAACAGATTGGAAAAAAGGTGGAGAACCGTGGGGATACTGCAAAACAGAGGGGAAGCAAAGTGAGCAGGGGGTACAGGATGGAAAAAGTGGGGAACCGTGGGGAACACTGCAGAACAGAGGTGAACCAAAGGAAGTAGGGGGAACGGAATGGAAAAAGTGGGGAACCATGGGGAACACTGCAGGGCAGAGGGTAACCAGAGGGAGCAGGGGGTACAGAATGTAAAAAATGTGGAGAATCGTGGGGAACACTGCAGAACAGAGGGGAACCAAAGAGAGCCGGGGGAATGTGTTGGAAAAGTTGGAGAACTGTGGGGAACACTGCAGGACAGAGGGGAACCAAAGGGAGAAGGAGGAACAGATTGGAAAAAATGTGGAGAACGGTGGGGAACACTGCGGAAGCAAAGGAGGCAGGGGGAACAGCTCGGAAAGGTGGGAAACCGTGTGGAACAATGCAGAACAGTGGGGAACCAAAGGGAGCAGGGGAACAGATTGGAAAAAGTGGGGAATCGTGGGAAGTTCTGCAGATCACTGGGGAACCAAAGGGAGCAGGGGGAAAGGATTGGAAAAATTGGGGAACAGTGGGGAACACTGCAGAACAGAGGTGACCCAAGGGAAGTAGGGGGAACAGATTGGAAAAATTGGGAAATCGTGGGGAACACTGCAAAACAGTGGGAAACCAAAGAGAGCTGGGGGAATGTGTTGGAAAAGGTGGAGAACTGTGGGCAACACTGCAGAACAGAGGTGAACCAAAGGGAGCAGGGGGAACGGATTGGAAAAAGTGGGGAATCGTGGGGAACACTGCAGGACAGAGGGGAACCAAAGGGAGAAGGAGGAACAGATTACAAAAAATGTGGAGAACCGTGGGGAACAATGCAGAACAAAGCGGAACAAAAGGGAGCAGGAGGAACTGCTCAGAAATGTGGGGAACCGTGGGGAACAATGCAGAACAGAGGGGAACCAAAGGGAGCAGGGGGTACAGGTTGGAAAAGGTGTGGAATCGTGGGAAACACTGCAGCACAGTGGGGAAACAAAGGGAGCAGGGGGAACGGATTGAAAAAAGTGGGGAACGAAGTGGAAAAATGCAGAACAGTGGGTAAACAAAGGGAGCAGGGGAAACGGATTGGAAGAAGTGGGGAACCATGTGGAAAAATGCAGAAGAGTGGGGAAACAAAGTGAGAAGGGGGAACGGATTGGAAATGGTGGAGAACTGTGTGGAACACTGCAGAACAGAGGGGAACCATAGGGAGCAGGGGGAACGGATTGGAAGAAGTGGGGAATCGTGGGGAACACTGCAGGACAGAGGGGTACCAAAGGGAGAACGGGGAACAGATTGGAAAAAGTGGGGAATCGTAAGAAGCACTGCACAATAGATTGGAACCAAAGGGAGCTGGGGAAATGGATTGGAAAAAGTGGGGATGCGTGGGGAACACTCCAGAACAGAGGGGAACCAAAGGGAGCAGGGGAACAGATTGGAAAAAGTGGGGAACCGTGGGGAAAACTGCAGAACAGAGTGGAACAAAAGGGAGCAGTGGGAACGGATTGGAAAAAGTGGGGAAGCGTGGGGAACACTGCATAACAGAGGGGAACCAAAGGGAGCAGGGGGAACAGATTGGAAAATATGTGGAGGACCGTGGGGAAACTGCAGAACAGAGGGGAACCAAAGGGAGCAGGGGGTACAGGTTGGAAAAAGTGGGGAATCGTGGGGAACACTGCAGAACAGAGGGGAACCAAAGGTAACAGGGTGAACAGATTGGAAAAAAATGTGGAGAACGGTGGGGAACACTGCGGAACCAAAGGAGGCAGGGGGAACAGCTCGGAAAAGTGGGAAACCGTGTGGAACAATGCAGAACAGTGGGGAACCAAAGGGAGCAGGGGGAACAGATTGGAAAAAGTGGGGAATCGTGGGAAGTTCTGCAGATCACTGGGGAACCAAAGGGAGCAGGGGGAACGGATTGGAAAAAGTGGGGAATCGTGGGGAACACTGCAGGACAGAGGGGAACCAAAGGGAGAAGGGCGAACAGTTTGGAAAAAATGTGGAGAACCGTGGGGAAACTGCAAAACAGAGGGGAACCAAAGTGAGCAGGGGGTACAGGTTGGAAAAAGTGGGGAATAGTGGGGAACACTGCAGGACAGAGGGGAGCCAAAGGGAGCAGGGGAAATGGATTGGAAAAAGTGGAAAAGCGTGGGGAACACTCCAGAACAGAGAGAAACGAAAGGGTGCAGGTTGTACAGATTGGAAAAAGTGGGGAACCGTGGGGAACACTGCAGAACAGAGGTGAACCAAAGGAAGTAGGGGGAACGGAATGGAAAAAGTGGGGAACCATGGGGAAGACTGCAGGGCAGAGGGGAACCAGAGGGAGCAGGGGGAACAAATTGGAAAAAATGTGGAGAACCGTGGGGAAACTGCAGGACAGAGGGGAACCAAAGGGAGCAGGAGGAACGGATTGTTAAAATTGGGCACATGGGGAACACTGCAGGACAGAGGGGAACCAAAGGGAGCAGGGGGTAAAAGTTGGAAAAAGTGGGGAACCTTGGGAAACACTGCAGAACAGACAGGAATCAAAGGAGGCAGGGGGCGCGGATTGCAAAAAGTGGGGTACTGTGGGGAAAACTGCAGAACAGAGTGGAACAAAAGGGAGCAGGGGGAACGGATTGGAAAAAGTGGGGAACTGTGGGGAACACTGCAGAACAGAGGGGAACAAAAGGGAGCAGGGGAAATGGATTGGAAAAAGTGGGGAACCATGGGGAACACTGCAGAACAGTGGGGAAGCAAAGGGAGCAGGGGCAACGGATTGAAAAAAGTGGGGAACAGAGTGGAAAAATGCAGAACAGTGGGTAAACAAAGGGAGCAGGGGAAACGGATTGGAAGAAGTGGGGAACCGTGTGGAAAAATGCAGAACAGAGGGGAACCAAAGGGAGCAGGGTGAATGGATTGGTGAAGTGGGGAACCATGGGGAAAAATGCAGGACAGAGGGGAACGAAAGGGAGCAGGGGGAATGGATCTGAAGAAGAGGGGAACCGTGATGAAAAATGCAGGAAAGAGGGGAACGAAAGGGAGCAGGTGGAACGGATTGGAAAAAGTGGGGAACCGTGGGGAACACTGTAGATCAGAGGGGAACCAAAGGCAGCAGGGGGTACAGGTTGGAAAAGGTGTGGAATCGTGGGAAATACTGCAGCACAGTGGGGAAACAAAGGGAGCAGGGGGAACGGATTGAAAAAAGTGGGGAACGAAGTGGAAAAATGCAGAACAGTGGGTAAACAAAGGGAGCAGGGGAAACGGATTGGAAGAAGTTGGGAACCATGTGGAAAAATGCAGAAGTGTGGGGAAACAAAGTGAGAAGGGGGAACAGATTGGAAATGGTGGAGAACTGTGGGGAACACTGCAGAACAGAGGGGAACAAAAGGGAGCAGGGGGAACGGATTGGAAGAAGTGGGGAATCGTGGGGAACACTGCAGGACAGAGGGGACCCAAAGGGAGCAGGGGCTACAGGTTGGAAAAAGTGGGGAACCGTGGGGAAAACTGCAGAACAGAGGGGAACAAAAGGGAGCAGTGGGAACAAATTGGAGACAGTGGGGAAGCGTGGGGAACACTGCATAACAGAGGGGAACCAAAGGGAGCAGGGGGAACAGATTGGAAAAAATGTGGAGAACCGTGGGGAAACTGCAGAACAGAGGGGAACCAAAGGGAGCAGGGGGTACAGGTTGGAAAAAGTGGGGAATCGTGGGGAACACTGCAGAACAGAGGGGAACCAAAGGTAACAGGGCGAACAGATTGGAAAAAATGTGGAGAACGGTGGGGAGCACTGCGGAACCAAAGGAGGCAGGGGGAACAGCTCGGAAAAGTGGGAAACCGTGTGGAACAATGCAGAACAGTGGGGAACCAAAGGGAGCAGGGGGAACAGATTGGAAAAAGTGGGGAATCGTGGGAAGTTCTGCAGATCACTGGGGAACCAAAGGGAGCAGGGGGAAAGGATTGGAAAAATTGGGGAACAGTGGGGAACACTGCAGAACAGAGGTGACCCAAGGGAAGTAGGGGAAACAGATTGGAAAAATTGGGAAACCGTGGGGAACACTGCAAAACAGTGGGAAACCAAAGAGAGGCGGGGGAATGTGTTGGAAAAGGTGGAGAACTGTGGGGAACACTGCAGAACAGAGGCGAACCAAAGGGAGCAGGGGGAACGGATTGGAAAAAGTGGGGAATCGTGGGGAATACTGCAGGACAGAGGGGAACCAAAGGGAGAAGTGCGAACAGTTTGGAAAAAATGTGGAGAACCGTGGGGAAACTGCAAAACAGAGGTGAACCAAATTGAGCAGGGGGTACAGGTTGGAAAAAGTGGGGAATAGTGGGGAACACTGCAGGACAGAGGGGAGCCAAAGGGAGCAGGGGAAATGGATTGGAAAAAGTGGTAAAGCGTGGGGAACACTCCAGAACAGAGAGGAACGAAAGGGAGCAGGTTGTACAGATTGGAAAAAGTGGTGAACCGTGGGGAACACTGCAGAACAGAGGTGAACCAAAGGAAGTAGGGGGAACGGAATGGATAAAGTGGGGAACCATGGGGAAAACTGCAGGGCAGAGGGGAACCAGAGGGAGCAGGGGGAACAGATTGAAAAAAATGTGGAGAACCGTGGGGAAACTGCAGGACAGAGGGGAACCAAAGGGAGCAGGAGGAACGGATTGTTAAAATTGGGCCCATGGGGAACACTGCAGGACAGAGGGGAACCAAAGGGTTCAGGGGGTAAAAGTTGGAAAAAGTGGGGAACCTTGGGAAACACTGCAGAACAGAGAGGAATCAAAGGAGGCAGGGGGAGCGGATTGCAAAAAGTGGGGTACTGTGGGAAAAACTGCAGAACAGAGTGGAACAAAAGGGAGCAGGGGGAACGGATTGGAAAAAGTGGGGAACTGTGGGGAACACTGCAGAACAGGGGGGAACAAAAGGGAGTAGGGGAAATGGATTGGAAAAAGTGGGGAACCATGGGGAACACTGCAGAACAGTGGGGAACCAAAGGGAGCAGGGGCAACGGATTGAAAAAAGTGGGGAACAGAGTGGAAAAATGCAGAACAGTGGGTAAACAAAGGGAGCAGGGGAAACGGATTGGAAGAAGTGGGGAACCGTGTGGAAAAATGCAGAACAGAGCGGAACGAAAGGGAGCAGGGTGAATGGATTGGTGAAGTGGGGAACTGTGGGGAAAAATGAAGGACAGAGGGGAACGAAAGGGAGCAGGGGGAACGGATCTGAAAAAGTGGGGAACCGTGATGAAAAATGCAGGACAGAGGGGAACGAAAGGGAGCAGATGGAACGGATTGGAAAAAGTGGGGAACCGTGATGAAAAATGCAGGACAGAGGGGAACCAAAGGGAGCAGGGGGTACAGGTTGGAAAAGGTGTGGAATCGTGGGAAACACTGCAGAACAGAGGGGAACCAAAGGGAGCAGGGGGAACAGATTGGAAAAAATGTGGAGAACCATGGGGAAACTGCAGAACAGAGATGAACCAAAGGGAGCATAGGAACAGATTACAAAAAATGTGGAGAACCGTGGGGAACAATGCAGAACAAAGCGGAACAAAAGGGAGCAGGAGGAACTGCTCAGAAATGTGGGGAACCGTGGGGAACAATGCAGAACAGAGGGGAACCAAAGGGAGCAGGGGGTACAGGTTGGAAAAGGTGTGGAATCGTGGGAAACACTGCAGCACAGTGGGGAAACAAAGGGAGCAGGGGGAACGGATTGAAAAAAGTGGGGAACGAAGTGGAAAAATGCAGAACAGTGGGTAAACAAAGGGAGCAGGGGAGACGGATTGGAAGAAGTGGGGAACCATGTGGAAAAATGCAGAAGAGTGGGGAAACAAAGTGAGAAGGGGGAACGGATTGGAAATGGTGGAGAACTGTGTGGAACACTGCAGAACAGAGGGGAACCATAGGGAGCAGGGGGAACGGATTGGAAGAAGTGGGGAATCGTGGGGAACACTGCAGGACAGAGGGGAACCAAAGGGAGCACGGGGAACAGATTGGAAAAAGTGGGGAATCGTAAGAAGCACTGCACAATAGATTGGAACCAAAGGGAGCTGGGGAAATGGATTGGAAAAAGTGGGGATGCGTGGGGAACACTCCAGAACAGAGGGGAACCAAAGGGAGCAGGGGAACAGATTGGAAAAAGTGGGGAACCGTGGGGAAAACTGCAGAACAGAGTGGAACAAAAGGGAGCAGTGGGAACGGATTGGAAAAAGTGGGGAAGCGTGGGGAACACTGCATAACAGAGGGGAACCAAAGGGAGCAGGGGGAACAGATTGGAAAATATGTGGAGGACCGTGGGGAAACTGCAGAACAGAGGGGAACCAAAGGGAGCAGGGGGTACAGGTTGGAAAAAGTGGGGAATCGTGGGGAACACTGCAGAACAGAGGGGAACCAAAGGTAACAGGGTGAACAGATTGGAAAAAAATGTGGAGAACGGTGGGGAACACTGCAGGACAGAGGGGAACCAAAGGGAGAAGGGCGAACAGTTTGGAAAAAATGTGGAGAACCGTGGGGAAACTGCAAAACAGAGGGGAACCAAAGTGAGCAGGGGGTACAGGTTGGAAAAAGTAAGGAATAGTGGGGAACACTGCAGGACAGAGGGGAGCCAAAGGGAGCAGGGGAAATGGATTGGAAAAAGTGGGAAAGCGTGGGGAACACTCCAGAACCGAGAGAAACGAAAGGGTGCAGGTTGTACAGATTGGAAAAAGTGGGGAACCGTGGGGAACACTGCAGAACAGAGGTGAACCAAAGGAAGTAGGGGGAACGGAATGGAAAAAGTGGGGAACCATGGGGAAGACTGCAGGGCAGAGGGGAACCAGAGGGAGCAGGGGGAACAAATTGGAAAAAATGTGGAGAACCGTGGGGAAACTGCAGGACAGAGGGGAACCAAAGGGAGCAGGAGGAACGGATTGTTAAAATTGGGCCCATGGGGAACACTGCAGGACAGAGGGGAACCAAAGGGAGCAGGGGGTAAAAGTTGGAAAAAGTGGGGAACCTTGGGAAACACTGCAGAACAGACAGGAATCAAAGGAGGCAGGGGGCGCGGATTGCAAAAATTGGGGTACTGTGGGGAAAACTGCAGAACAGAGTGGAACAAAAGGGAGCAGGGGGAACGGATTGGAAAAAGTGGGGAACTGTGGGGAACACTGCAGAACAGAGGGGAACAAAAGGGAGCAGGGGAAATGGATTGGAAAAAGTGGGGAACCATGGGGAACACTGCAGAACAGTGGGGAAGCAAAGGGAGCAGGGGCAACGGATTGAAAAAAGTGGGGAACAGAGTGGAAAAATGCAGAACAGTGGGTAAACAAAGGGAGCAGGGGAAACGGATTGGAAGAAGTGGGGAACCGTGTGGAAAAATGCAGAACAGAGGGGAACCAAAGGGAGCAGGGTGAATGGATTGGTGAAGTGGGGAACCGTGGGGAAAAATGCAGGACAGAGGGGAACGAAAGGGAGCAGGGGGAATGGATCTGAAGAAGAGGGGAACCGTGATGAAAAATGCAGGACAGAGGGGAACGAAAGGGAGCAGGTGGAACGGATTGGAAAAAGTGGGGAACCGTGGGGAACACTGTAGATCAGAGGGGAACCAAAGGCAGCAGGGGGTACAGGTTGGAAAAGGTGTGGAATAGTGGGAAACACTGCAGCACAGTGGGGAAACAAAGGGAGCAGGGGGAACGGATTGAAAAAAGTGGGGAACGAAGTGGAAAAATGCAGAACAGTGGGTAAACAAAGGGAGCAGGGGAAACGGATTGGAAGAAGTTGGGAACCATGTGGAAAAATGCAGAAGAGTGGGGAAACAAAGTGAGAAGGGGGAACAGATTGGAAATGGTGGAGAACTGTGGGGAACACTGCAGAACAGAGGGGAACAAAAGGGAGCAGGGGGAACGGATTGGAAGAAGTGGGGAATCGTGGGGAACACTGCAGGACAGAGGGGACCCAAAGGGAGCAGGGGGTACAGGTTGGAAAAAGTGGGGAACCGTGGGGAAAACTGCAGAACAGAGGGGAACAAAAGGGAGCAGTGGGAACGGATTGGAAAAAGTGGGGAAGCCTGGGGAACACTGCATAACAGAGGGGAACCAAAGGGAGCAGGGGGAACAGATTGGAAAAAATGTGGAGAACCGTGGGGAAACTGCAGAACAGAGGGGAACCAAAGGGAGCAGGGGGTACAGGTTGGAAAAAGTGGGGAATCGTGGGGAACACTGCAGAACAGAGGGGAACCAAAGGTAACAGGGCGAACAGATTGGAAAAAATGTGGAGAACGGTGGGGAGCACTGCGGAACCAAAGGAGGCAGGGGGAACTGCTCGGAAAAGTGGGAAACCTTGTGGAACAATGCAGAACAGTGGGGAACCAAAGGGAGCAGGGGGAACAGATTGGAAAAAGTGGGGAATCGTGGGAAGTTCTGCAGATCACTGGGGAACCAAAGGGAGCAGGGGGAAAGGATTGGAAAAATTGGGGAACAGTGGGGAACACTGCAGAACAGAGGTGACCCAAGGGAAGTAGGGGAATCAGATTGGAAAAATTGGGAAACCGTGGGGAAAACTGCAAAACAGTGGGAAACCAAAGAGAGGCGGGGGAATGTGTTGGAAAAGGTGGAGAACTGTGGGGAACACTGTAGAACAGAGGCGAACCAAAGGGAGCAGGGGGAACGGATTGGAAAAAGTGGGGAATCGTGGGGAATACTGCAGGACAGAGGGGAACCAAAGGGAGAAGTGCGAACAGTTTGGAAAAAATGTGGAGAACCGTGGGGAAACTGCAAAACAGAGGTGAACCAAATTGAGCAGGGGGTACAGGTTGGAAAAAGTGGGGAATAGTGGGGAACACTGCAGGACAGAGGTGAACCAAAGGAAGTAGGGGGAACGGAATGGAAAAAGTGGGGAACCATGGGAAAGACAGCAGGGCAGAGGGGAACCAGAGGGAGCAGGGGGAACAGATTGAAAAAAATGTGGAGTACCGTGGGGAAACTGCAGGACAGAGGGGAACCAAAGGGAGCAGGAGGAATGGATTGTTAAAATTGGGCCCATGGGGAACACTGCAGGACAGAGGGGAACCAAAGGGAGCAGGGGGTAAAAGTTGGAAAAAGTGGGGAACCTTGGGAAACACTGCAGAACAGAGAGGAATCAAAGGAGGCAGGGGGAGCGGATTGCAAAAAGTGGGGTCCTGTGGGGAAAACTGCAGAACAGAGTGGAACAAAAGGGAGCAGGGGGAACGGATTGGAAAAAGGGGGGAACTGTGGGGAACACTGCAGAACAGAGGGGAACAAAAGGGAGCAGGGGAAATGGATTGGAAAAAGTGGGGAACCATGGGGAACACTGCAGAACAGTGGGGAACCAAAGGGAGCAGGGGCAACGGATTGAAAAAAAGTGGGGAACAGAGTGGAAAAATGCAGAACAGTGGGTAAACAAAGGGAGCAGGGGAAACGGATTGGAAGAAGTGGCGAACCGTGTGGAAAAATGCAGAACAGAGGGGAACCAAAGGGAGCAGGGTGAATGGATTGGTGAAGTGGGGAACTGTGGGGAAAAATGCAGGACAGAGGGGAACGAAAGGGAGCAGGGGGAACGGATCTGAAAAAGTGGGGAACCGTGATGAAAAATGCAGGACAGAGGGGAACGAAAGGGAGCAGGTGGAATGGATTGGAAAAAGTGGGGAACCGTGGGGAACACTGTAGATCAGAGGGGAACCAAAGGGAGCAGGGGGTACAGGCTGGAAAAGGTGTGGAATCGTGGGAAACACTGCAGGACAGAGGGGAACCAAAGGGAGCAGGGGATACAGGTTGGAAAGTGTGGAGAACCGTGGGGAAAAGTGCAGGACAGAGGGTAACGAAAGGGAGCAAGGTGAACGGATTTGAAAAAGTGGGGAACCGTGGGCAAAAATGCAGGACAGAGGGGAACCAAAGGGAGCAGGTGGAACGGATTGGAAAAAGTGGGGAACCGTGAGGAACACTGCAGGACAGAGGGGAACCAAAGGGAGCAGGGGATACAGGTTGGAAAAAGTGTGGAATCGTGGGAAACACTGCAGAGCAGAGGCGAACCAAAGGGAGCAGGGGGAACAGATTAGAAAAAATGTGGAGAACTGTGGGAAACAATGCAGAACAGAGGGGTACCAAAGGGAGCCGGGGGGACAGATTAGAAAAAAAGTGGGGAATCGTGGGGAACACTGCAGAACAGAGGGGAACCAAAGGTAACAGGGCGAACAGATTGGAAAAAATGTAGAGAACGGTGGGGAGCACTGCGGAACCAAAGGATGCAGGGGGAACAGCTCGGAAAAGTGGGAAACCGTGTGGAACAATGCAGAACAGTGGGGAACCAAAGGGAGCAGGGGGAACAGATTGGAAAAAGTGGGGAATCGTGGGAAGTTCTGCAGATCACTGGGGAACCAAAGGGAGCAGGGGGAAAGGATTGGAAAAATTGGGGAACAGTGGGGAACACTGCAGAACAGAGGTGACCCAAGGGAAGTAGGGGGAACAGATTGGAAAAATTGGGAAACCGTGGGGAACACTGCAAAACAGTGGGAAACCAAAGAGAGCCGGGGGAATGTGTTGGAAAAGGTGGAGAACTGTGGGGAACACTGCAGAACAGAGGCGACCCAAAGGGAGCAGGGGGAACGGATTGGAAAAAGTGGGGAATCGTGGGGAATACTGCAGGACAGAGGGGAACCAAAGGGAGAAGGGCGAACAGTTTGGAAAAAATGTGGAGAACCGTGGGGAAACTGCAAAACAGAGGGGAACCAAATTGAGCAGGGGGTACAGGTTGGAAAAAGTGGGGAATAGTGGGGAACACTGCTGGACAGAGGGGAGCCAAAGGGAGCAGGGGAAATGGATTGGAAAAAGTGGTAAAGCGTGGGGAACACTCCAGAACAGAGAGGAACGAAAGGGAGCAGGTTGTACAGATTGGAAAAAGTGGTGAACCGTGGGGAACACTGCAGAACACAAGGTGAACCAAAGGAAGTAGGGGGAACGGAATGGAAAAAGTGGGGAACCATGGGGAAGACTGCAGGGCAGAGGGGAACCAGAGGGAGCAGGGGGAACAGATTGAAAAAAATGTGGAGAACCGTGGGGAAACTGCAGGACAGAGGGGAACCAAAGGGAGCAGGAGGAACGGATTGTTAAAATTGGGCCCATGGGGAACACTGCAGGACAGAGGGGAACCAAAGGGAGCAGGGGGTAAAAGTTGGAAAAAGTGGGGAACCTTGGGAAACACTGCAGAACAGAGAGGAATCAAAGGAGGCAGGGGGAGCAGATTTCAAAAAGTGGGGTACTGTGGGGAAAACTGCAGAACAGAGTGGAACAAAAGGGAGCAGGGGGAACGGATTGGAAAAAGTGGGGAACTGTGGGGAACACTGCAGAACAGAGGGGAACAAAAGGGAGCAGGGGAAATGGATTGGAAAAAGTGGGGAACCATGGGGAACACTGCAGAACAGTGGGGAACCAAATGGAGCAGGGGCAACGGATTGAAAAAAGTGGGGAACAGAGTGGAAAAATGCAGAACAGTGGGTAAACAAAGGGAGCAGGGGAAACGGATTGGAAGAAGTGGGGAACCGTGTGGAAAAATGCAGAACAGAGGGGAACCAAAGGGAGCAGGGTGAATGGATTGGTGAAGTGGGGAACTGTGGGGAAAAATGCAGGACAGAGGGGAACGAAAGGGAGCAGGGGGAACGGATCTGAAAAAGTGGGGAACCGTGATGAAAAATGCAGGACAGAGGGGAACGAAAGGGAGCAGGTGGAACGGATTGGAAAAAGTGGGGAACCGTGGGGAACACTGTAGGACAGAGGGGAACCAAAGGGAGCAGGGGGTACAGGTTGGAAAAGGTGTGGAATCGTGGGAAACACTGCAGAACAGAGGGGAACCAAAGGGAGCAGGGGGAACAGATTGGAAAAAATGTGGAAAACCATGGGGAAACTGCAGAACAGAGATGAACCAAAGGGAGCATAGGAACAGATTACAAAAAATGTGGAGAACCGTGGGGAACAATGCAGAACAAAGCGGAACAAAAGGGAGCAGGAGGAACTGCTCAGAAATGTGGGGAATAGTGGGGAACAATGCAGAACAGAGGGGAACCAAAGGGAGCCGGGGGAACGGGTTGGAAAAAGTGAATAACTGTGGGGAACACTGCAGGACAGAGGGGAACCAAAGGGAGCAGGGGATACAGGTTGGAAAGTGTGGAGAACCGTGGGGAAAAGTGCAGGACAGAGGGTAACGAAAGGGAGCAAGGTGAACGGATTTGAAAAAGTGGGGAACCGTGGGCAAAAATGCAGGACAGAGGGGAACGAAAGGGAGCAGGTGGAACGGATTGGAAAAAGTGGGGAACCGTGAGGAACACTGCAGGACAGAGCGGAACCAAAGGGAGCAGGGGGTACAGGTTGGAAAAAGTGGGGAACCTTGGGAAACACTGCAGAACAGACAGGAATCAAAGGAGGCAGGGGGCGCGGATTGCAAAAATTGGGGTACTGTGGGGAAAACTGCAGAACAGAGTGGAACAAAAGGGAGCAGGGGGAACGGATTGGAAAAAGTGGGGAACTGTGGGGAACACTGCAGAACAGAGGGGAACAAAAGGGAGCAGGGGAAATGGATTGGAAAAAGTGGGGAACCATGGGGAACACTGCAGAACAGTGGGGAAGCAAAGGGAGCAGGGGCAACGGATTGAAAAAAGTGGGGAACAGAGTGGAAAAATGCAGAACAGTGGGTAAACAAAGGGAGCAGGGGAAACGGATTGGAAGAAGTGGGGAACCGTGTGGAAAAATGCAGAACAGAGGGGAACCAAAGGGAGCAGGGTGAATGGATTGGTGAAGTGGGGAACCGTGGGGAAAAATGCAGGACAGAGGGGAACGAAAGGGAGCAGGGGGAATGGATCTGAAGAAGAGGGGAACCGTGATGAAAAATGCAGGACAGAGGGGAACGAAAGGGAGCAGGTGGAACGGATTGGAAAAAGTGGGGAACCGTGGGGAACACTGTAGATCAGAGGGGAACCAAAGGCAGCAGGGGGTACAGGTTGGAAAAGGTGTGGAATAGTGGGAAACACTGCAGCACAGTGGGGAAACAAAGGGAGCAGGGGGAACGGATTGAAAAAAGTGGGGAACGAAGTGGAAAAATGCAGAACAGTGGGTAAACAAAGGGAGCAGGGGAAACGGATTGGAAGAAGTTGGGAACCATGTGGAAAAATGCAGAAGAGTGGGGAAACAAAGTGAGAAGGGGGAACAGATTGGAAATGGTGGAGAACTGTGGGGAACACTGCAGAACAGAGGGGAACAAAAGGGAGCAGGGGGAACGGATTGGAAGAAGTGGGGAATCGTGGGGAACACTGCAGGACAGAGGGGACCCAAAGGGAGCAGGGGGTACAGGTTGGAAAAAGTGGGGAACCGTGGGGAAAACTGCAGAACAGAGGGGAACAAAAGGGAGCAGTGGGAACGGATTGGAAAAAGTGGGGAAGCCTGGGGAACACTGCATAACAGAGGGGAACCAAAGGGAGCAGGGGGAACAGATTGGAAAAAATGTGGAGAACCGTGGGGAAACTGCAGAACAGAGGGGAACCAAAGGGAGCAGGGGGTACAGGTTGGAAAAAGTGGGGAATCGTGGGGAACACTGCAGAACAGAGGGGAACCAAAGGTAACAGGGCGAACAGATTGGAAAAAATGTGGAGAACGGTGGGGAGCACTGCGGAACCAAAGGAGGCAGGGGGAACTGCTCGGAAAAGTGGGAAACCTTGTGGAACAATGCAGAACAGTGGGGAACCAAAGGGAGCAGGGGGAACAGATTGGAAAAAGTGGGGAATCGTGGGAAGTTCTGCAGATCACTGGGGAACCAAAGGGAGCAGGGGGAAAGGATTGGAAAAATTGGGGAACAGTGGGGAACACTGCAGAACAGAGGTGACCCAAGGGAAGTAGGGGAATCAGATTGGAAAAATTGGGAAACCGTGGGGAAAACTGCAAAACAGTGGGAAACCAAAGAGAGGCGGGGGAATGTGTTGGAAAAGGTGGAGAACTGTGGGGAACACTGTAGAACAGAGGCGAACCAAAGGGAGCAGGGGGAACGGATTGGAAAAAGTGGGGAATCGTGGGGAATACTGCAGGACAGAGGGGAACCAAAGGGAGAAGTGCGAACAGTTTGGAAAAAATGTGGAGAACCGTGGGGAAACTGCAAAACAGAGGTGAACCAAATTGAGCAGGGGGTACAGGTTGGAAAAAGTGGGGAATAGTGGGGAACACTGCAGGACAGAGGTGAACCAAAGGAAGTAGGGGGAACGGAATGGAAAAAGTGGGGAACCATGGGAAAGACAGCAGGGCAGAGGGGAACCAGAGGGAGCAGGGGGAACAGATTGAAAAAAATGTGGAGTACCGTGGGGAAACTGCAGGACAGAGGGGAACCAAAGGGAGCAGGAGGAATGGATTGTTAAAATTGGGCCCATGGGGAACACTGCAGGACAGAGGGGAACCAAAGGGAGCAGGGGGTAAAAGTTGGAAAAAGTGGGGAACCTTGGGAAACACTGCAGAACAGAGAGGAATCAAAGGAGGCAGGGGGAGCGGATTGCAAAAAGTGGGGTCCTGTGGGGAAAACTGCAGAACAGAGTGGAACAAAAGGGAGCAGGGGGAACGGATTGGAAAAAGGGGGGAACTGTGGGGAACACTGCAGAACAGAGGGGAACAAAAGGGAGCAGGGGAAATGGATTGGAAAAAGTGGGGAACCATGGGGAACACTGCAGAACAGTGGGGAACCAAAGGGAGCAGGGGCAACGGATTGAAAAAAAGTGGGGAACAGAGTGGAAAAATGCAGAACAGTGGGTAAACAAAGGGAGCAGGGGAAACGGATTGGAAGAAGTGGCGAACCGTGTGGAAAAATGCAGAACAGAGGGGAACCAAAGGGAGCAGGGTGAATGGATTGGTGAAGTGGGGAACTGTGGGGAAAAATGCAGGACAGAGGGGAACGAAAGGGAGCAGGGGGAACGGATCTGAAAAAGTGGGGAACCGTGATGAAAAATGCAGGACAGAGGGGAACGAAAGGGAGCAGGTGGAATGGATTGGAAAAAGTGGGGAACCGTGGGGAACACTGTAGATCAGAGGGGAACCAAAGGGAGCAGGGGGTACAGGCTGGAAAAGGTGTGGAATCGTGGGAAACACTGCAGGACAGAGGGGAACCAAAGGGAGCAGGGGATACAGGTTGGAAAGTGTGGAGAACCGTGGGGAAAAGTGCAGGACAGAGGGTAACGAAAGGGAGCAAGGTGAACGGATTTGAAAAAGTGGGGAACCGTGGGCAAAAATGCAGGACAGAGGGGAACCAAAGGGAGCAGGTGGAACGGATTGGAAAAAGTGGGGAACCGTGAGGAACACTGCAGGACAGAGGGGAACCAAAGGGAGCAGGGGATACAGGTTGGAAAAAGTGTGGAATCGTGGGAAACACTGCAGAGCAGAGGCGAACCAAAGGGAGCAGGGGGAACAGATTAGAAAAAATGTGGAGAACTGTGGGAAACAATGCAGAACAGAGGGGTACCAAAGGGAGCCGGGGGGACAGATTAGAAAAAAAGTGGGGAATCGTGGGGAACACTGCAGAACAGAGGGGAACCAAAGGTAACAGGGCGAACAGATTGGAAAAAATGTAGAGAACGGTGGGGAGCACTGCGGAACCAAAGGATGCAGGGGGAACAGCTCGGAAAAGTGGGAAACCGTGTGGAACAATGCAGAACAGTGGGGAACCAAAGGGAGCAGGGGGAACAGATTGGAAAAAGTGGGGAATCGTGGGAAGTTCTGCAGATCACTGGGGAACCAAAGGGAGCAGGGGGAAAGGATTGGAAAAATTGGGGAACAGTGGGGAACACTGCAGAACAGAGGTGACCCAAGGGAAGTAGGGGGAACAGATTGGAAAAATTGGGAAACCGTGGGGAACACTGCAAAACAGTGGGAAACCAAAGAGAGCCGGGGGAATGTGTTGGAAAAGGTGGAGAACTGTGGGGAACACTGCAGAACAGAGGCGACCCAAAGGGAGCAGGGGGAACGGATTGGAAAAAGTGGGGAATCGTGGGGAATACTGCAGGACAGAGGGGAACCAAAGGGAGAAGGGCGAACAGTTTGGAAAAAATGTGGAGAACCGTGGGGAAACTGCAAAACAGAGGGGAACCAAATTGAGCAGGGGGTACAGGTTGGAAAAAGTGGGGAATAGTGGGGAACACTGCTGGACAGAGGGGAGCCAAAGGGAGCAGGGGAAATGGATTGGAAAAAGTGGTAAAGCGTGGGGAACACTCCAGAACAGAGAGGAACGAAAGGGAGCAGGTTGTACAGATTGGAAAAAGTGGTGAACCGTGGGGAACACTGCAGAACACAAGGTGAACCAAAGGAAGTAGGGGGAACGGAATGGAAAAAGTGGGGAACCATGGGGAAGACTGCAGGGCAGAGGGGAACCAGAGGGAGCAGGGGGAACAGATTGAAAAAAATGTGGAGAACCGTGGGGAAACTGCAGGACAGAGGGGAACCAAAGGGAGCAGGAGGAACGGATTGTTAAAATTGGGCCCATGGGGAACACTGCAGGACAGAGGGGAACCAAAGGGAGCAGGGGGTAAAAGTTGGAAAAAGTGGGGAACCTTGGGAAACACTGCAGAACAGAGAGGAATCAAAGGAGGCAGGGGGAGCAGATTTCAAAAAGTGGGGTACTGTGGGGAAAACTGCAGAACAGAGTGGAACAAAAGGGAGCAGGGGGAACGGATTGGAAAAAGTGGGGAACTGTGGGGAACACTGCAGAACAGAGGGGAACAAAAGGGAGCAGGGGAAATGGATTGGAAAAAGTGGGGAACCATGGGGAACACTGCAGAACAGTGGGGAACCAAAGGGAGCAGGGGCAACGGATTGAAAAAAGTGGGGAACAGAGTGGAAAAATGCAGAACAGTGGGTAAACAAAGGGAGCAGGGGAAACGGATTGGAAGAAGTGGGGAACCGTGTGGAAAAATGCAGAACAGAGGGGAACCAAAGGGAGCAGGGTGAATGGATTGGTGAAGTGGGGAACTGTGGGGAAAAATGCAGGACAGAGGGGAACGAAAGGGAGCAGGGGGAACGGATCTGAAAAAGTGGGGAACCGTGATGAAAAATGCAGGACAGAGGGGAACGAAAGGGAGCAGGTGGAACGGATTGGAAAAAGTGGGGAACCGTGGGGAACACTGTAGGACAGAGGGGAACCAAAGGGAGCAGGGGGTACAGGTTGGAAAAGGTGTGGAATCGTGGGAAACACTGCAGAACAGAGGGGAACCAAAGGGAGCAGGGGGAACAGATTGGAAAAAATGTGGAAAACCATGGGGAAACTGCAGAACAGAGATGAACCAAAGGGAGCATAGGAACAGATTACAAAAAATGTGGAGAACCGTGGGGAACAATGCAGAACAAAGCGGAACAAAAGGGAGCAGGAGGAACTGCTCAGAAATGTGGGGAATAGTGGGGAACAATGCAGAACAGAGGGGAACCAAAGGGAGCCGGGGGAACGGGTTGGAAAAAGTGAATAACTGTGGGGAACACTGCAGGACAGAGGGGAACCAAAGGGAGCAGGGGATACAGGTTGGAAAGTGTGGAGAACCGTGGGGAAAAGTGCAGGACAGAGGGTAACGAAAGGGAGCAAGGTGAACGGATTTGAAAAAGTGGGGAACCGTGGGCAAAAATGCAGGACAGAGGGGAACGAAAGGGAGCAGGTGGAACGGATTGGAAAAAGTGGGGAACCGTGAGGAACACTGCAGGACAGAGCGGAACCAAAGGGAGCAGGGGGTACAGGTTGGAAAAAGTGTGGAATCGTGGGAAACACTGCAGAACAGAGGCGAACCAAAGGGAGCAGGGGGAACAGATTAGAAAAAATGTGGAGAACTGTGGGAAACAATGCAGGACAGAGGGGAACCAAAGGGAGCATGGTATACAGGTTGGAAAAAGTGAGCAATCGTGGGGAGCACTGCACAATAGACTGGAACCAAAGGGAGCAGGGTAAATGGATTGGAAAAAGTGGGAAGCGTGGGGAACACTCCAGAACAGAGGTGAACCAAAGGAAGTAGGGGGAACGGATTGGAAAAAGTGGTGAACCATGGGGAACACTGCAGGGCAGAGGGGAGCCATAGGGAGCAGGGGGTACAGAATGGAAAAAAAAGTGGAGAATCGTGGGGAACACTGCATATAGAGAGGAACCAAAGGGAGCAGGGGGAACGGATTGGAAAAAGTGGGGAAGCGTAGGAAAAACTGCAGAACAGAGGAGAACCAAAGGGAGCAGGTGGAACAGGTTGGAAAAAATGTGGAGAACCGTGGGGAAACTGCAGGACAGAGGGGAACCAAAGGGAGCAGGGGGAAAGGATTGGAAAAATTGGGGAACAGTGGGGAACACTGCAGAACAGAGGTGACCCAAGGGAAGTAGGGGAAACAGATTGGAAAAATTGGGAAACCGTGGGGAACACTGCAAAACAGTGGGAAACCAAAGAGAGGCGGGGGAATGTGTTGGAAAAGGTGGAGAACTGTGGGGAACACTGCAGAACAGAGGCGAACCAAAGGGAGCAGGGGGAACGGATTGGAAAAAGTGGGGAATCGTGGGGAATACTGCAGGACAGAGGGGAACCAAAGGGAGAAGTGCGAACAGTTTGGAAAAAATGTGGAGAACCGTGGGGAAACTGCAAAACAGAGGTGAACCAAATTGAGCAGGGGGTACAGGTTGGAAAAAGTGGGGAATAGTGGGGAACACTGCAGGACAGAGGGGAGCCAAAGGGAGCAGGGGAAATGGATTGGAAAAAGTGGTAAAGCGTGGGGAACACTGCAGAACAGAGGTGAACCAAAGGAAGTAGGGGGAACGGAATGGAAAAAGTGGGGAACCATGGGAAAGACAGCAGGGCAGAGGGGAACCAGAGGGAGCAGGGGGAACAGATTGAAAAAAATGTGGAGTACCGTGGGGAAACTGCAGGACAGAGGGGAACCAAAGGGAGCAGGAGGAATGGATTGAAATTGGGCCCATGGGGAACACTGCAGGACAGAGGGGAACCAAAGGGAGCAGGGGGTAAAAGTTGGAAAAAGTGGGGAACCTTGGGAAACACTGCAGAACAGAGAGGAATCAAAGGAGGCAGGGGGAGCGGATTGCAAAAAGTGGGGTACTGTGGGGAAAACTGCAGAACAGAGTGGAACAAAAGGGAGCAGGGGGAACGGATTGGAAAAAGGGGGGAACTGTGGGGAACACTGCAGAACAGAGGGGAACAAAAGGGAGCAGGGGTAATGGATTGGAAAAAGTGGGGAACCATGGGGAACACTGCAGAACAGTGGGGAACCAAAGGGAGCAGGGGCAACGGATTGAAAAAAAGTGGGGAACAGAGTGGAAAAATGCAGAACAGTGGGTAAACAAAGGGAGCAGGGGAAACGGATTGGAAGAAGTGGGGAACCGTGTGGAAAAATGCAGAACAGAGGGGAACCAAAGGGAGCAGGGTGAATGGATTGGTGAAGTGGGGAACTGTGGGGAAAAATGCAGGACAGAGGGGAACGAAAGGGAGCAGGGGGAACGGATCTGAAAAAGTGGGGAACCGTGATGAAAAATGCAGGACAGAGGGGAACGAAAGGGAGCAGGTGGAACGGATTGGAAAAAGTGGGGAACCGTGGGGAACACTGTAGATCAGAGGGGAACCAAAGGGAGCAGGGGGTACAGGCTGGAAAAGGTGTGGAATCGTGGGAAACACTGCAGAACAGAGGGGAACCAAAGGGAGCAGGGGGAACAGATTGGAAAAAATGTGGAAAACCATGGGGAAACTGCAGAACAGAGATGAACCAAAGGGAGCATAGGAACAGATTACAAAAAATGTGGAGAACCGTGGGGAACAATGCAGAACAAAGCGGAACAAAAGGGAGCAGGAGGAACTGCTCAGAAATGTGGGGAATAGTGGGGAACAATGCAGAACACAGGGGAACCAAAGGGAGCCGGGGGAACGGGTTGGAAAAAGTGAATAACCGTGGGGAACACTGCAGGACAGAGGGGAACCAAAGGGAGCAGGGGATACAGGTTGGAAAGTGTGGAGAACCGTGGGGAAAAGTGCAGGACAGAGGGTAACGAAAGGGAGCAAGGTGAACGGATTTGAAAAAGTGGGGAACCGTGGGCAAAAATGCAGGACAGAGGGGAACCAAAGTGAGCAGGTGGAACGGATTGGAAAAAGTGTGGAATCGTGGGAAACACTGCAGAACAGAGGCGAACCAAAGGGAGCAGGGGGAACAGATTAGAAAAAATGTGGAGAACTGTGGGAAACAATGCAGAACAGAGGGGAACCAAAGGGAGCCGGGGGGACAGATTAGAAAAAAAGTGGGGAATCGTGGGGAACACTGCAGAACAGAGGGGAACCAAAGGTAACAGGGCGAACAGATTGGAAAAAATGTAGAGAACGGTGGGGAGCACTGCGGAACCAAAGGATGCAGGGGGAACAGCTCGGAAAAGTGGGAAACCGTGTGGAACAATGCAGAACAGTGGGGAACCAAAGGGAGCAGGGGGAACAGATTGGAAAAAGTGGGGAATCGTGGGAAGTTCTGCAGATCACTGGGGAACCAAAGGGAGCAGGGGGAAAGGATTGGAAAAATTGGGGAACAGTGGGGAACACTGCAGAACAGAGGTGACCCAAGGGAAGTAGGGGGAACAGATTGGAAAAATTGGGAAACCGTGGGGAACACTGCAAAACAGTGGGAAACCAAAGAGAGCCGGGGGAATGTGTTGGAAAAGGTGGAGAACTGTGGGGAACAATGCAGAACAGAGGCGAACCAAAGGGAGCAGGGGGAACGGATTGGAAAAAGTGGGGAATCGTGGGGAATACTGCAGGACAGAGGGGAACCAAAGGGAGAAGGGCGAACAGTTTGGAAAAAATGTGGAGAACCGTGGGGAAACTGCAAAACAGAGGGGAACCAAATTGAGCAGGGGGTACAGGTTGGAAAAAGTGGGGAATAGTGGGGAACACTGCAGGACAGAGGGGAGCCAAAGGGAGCAGGGGAAATGGATTGGAAAAAGTGGTAAAGCGTGGGGAACACTCCAGAACAGAGAGGAACGAAAGGGAGCAGGTTGTACAGATTGGAAAAAGTGGTGAACCGTAGGGAACACTGCAGAACACAAGGTGAACCAAAGGAAGTAGGGGGAACGGAATGGAAAAAGTGGGGAACCATGGGGAAGACTGCAGGGCAGAGGGGAACCAGAGGGAGCAGGGGGAACAGATTGAAAAAAATGTGGAGAACCGTGGGGAAACTGCAGGACAGAGGGGAACCAAAGGGAGCAGGAGGAACGGATTGTTAAAATTGGGCCCATGGGGAACACTGCAGAACAGAGGGGAACCAAAGGGAGCAGGGGGTAAAAGTTGGAAAAAGTGGGGAACCTTGGGAAACACTGCAGAACAGAGAGGAATCAAAGGAGGCAGGGGGAGCAGATTTCAAAAAGTGGGGTACTGTGGGGAAAACTGCAGAACAGAGTGGAACAAAAGGGAGCAGGGGGAACGGATTGGAAAAAGTGGGGAACTGTGGGGAACACTGCAGAACAGAGGGGAACAAAAGGGAGCAGGGGAAATGGATTGGAAAAAGTGGGGAACCATGGGGAACACTGCAGAACAGTGGGGAACCAAAGGGAGCAGGGGCAACGGATTGAAAAAAGTGGGGAACAGAGTGGAAAAATGCAGAACAGTGGGTAAACAAAGGGAGCAGGGGAAACGGATTGGAAGAAGTGGGGAACCGTGTGGAAAAATGCAGAACAGAGGGGAACCAAAGGGAGCAGGGTGAATGGATTGGTGAAGTGGGGAACTGTGGGGAAAAATGCAGGACAGAGGGGAACGAAAGGGAGCAGGGGGAACGGATCTGAAAAAGTGGGGAACCGTGATGAAAAATGCAGGACAGAGGGGAACGAAAGGGAGCAGGTGGAACGGATTGGAAAAAGTGGGGAACCGTGGGGAACACTGTAGGACAGAGGGGAACCAAAGGGAGCAGGGGGTACAGGTTGGAAAAGGTGTGGAATCGTGGGAAACACTGCAGAACAGAGGGGAACCAAAGGGAGCAGGGGGAACAGATTGGAAAAAATGTGGAAAACCATGGGGAAACTGCAGAACAGAGATGAACCAAAGGGAGCATAGGAACAGATTACAAAAAATGTGGAGAACCGTGGGGAACAATGCAGAACAAAGCGGAACAAAAGGGAGCAGGAGGAACTGCTCAGAAATGTGGGGAATAGTGGGGAACAATGCAGAACAGAGGGGAACCAAAGGGAGCCGGGGGAACGGGTTGGAAAAAGTGAATAACTGTGGGGAACACTGCAGGACAGAGGGGAACCAAAGGGAGCAGGGGATACAGGTTGGAAAGTGTGGAGAACCGTGGGGAAAAGTGCAGGACAGAGGGTAACGAAAGGGAGCAAGGTGAACGGATTTGAAAAAGTGGGGAACCGTGGGCAAAAATGCAGGACAGAGGGGAACGAAAGGGAGCAGGTGGAACGGATTGGAAAAAGTGGGGAACCGTGAGGAACACTGCAGGACAGAGGGGAACCAAAGGGAGCAGGGGGTACAGGTTGGAAAAAGTGTGGAATCGTGGGAAACACTGCAGAACAGAGGCGAACCAAAGGGAGCAGGGGGAACAGATTAGAAAAAATGTGGAGAACTGTGGGAAACAATGCAGAACAGAGGGGAACCAAAGGGAGCCGGGGGAATGGGTTGGAAAAAGTGGAAAACCGTGGGGATCATTGCAGAACAGAGGGGAACCAAAGGGAGCAGGGGTAACGGATTCGAAAAAGAGGGGAACCGTGGAGAACACTGCAGGACAGAGGGGAACCAAAGGAAGCAGGGTGAACGCATTGGAAAAAGTGGGGAACCGTGTTGAAAAATGCAGAACAGAGGGGAACAAAAGGGAGCAGGGGGAAAATATTGGAAAAATTGGAGAACCGTGGGGATCACTGCAGGACAGAGGGGAACCAAAGGGAGCATGGTATACAGGTTGGAAAAAGTGAGCAATCGTGGGGAGCACTGCACAATAGAGTGGAACCAAAGGGAGCAGGGTAAATGGATTGGAAAAAGTGGGAAGCGTGGGGAACACTCCAGAACAGAGGTGAACCAAAGGAAGTAGGGGGAACGGATTGGAAAAAGTGGTGAACCATGGGGAACACTGCAGGGCAGAGGGGAGCCATAGGGAGCAGGGGGTACAGAATGGAAAAAAAAGTGGAGAATCGTGGGGAACACTGCATATAGAGAGGAACCAAAGGGAGCAGGGGGAACGGATTGGAAAAAGTGGGGAAGCGTAGGAAAAACTGCAGAACAGAGGAGAACCAAAGGGAGCAGGTGGAACAGGTTGGAAAAAATGTGGAGAACCGTGGGGAAAACAGCAGAACAGAGGGGAGCCAAAGGAGCAGGGGGAACAGATTAGAAAAAAGTGGAGAATTGGGGAAAACTGCAGAACAGTGGGGAACCAAAGGGAGAAGGGGAACAGATTGGAAAAAGGTGGGAACCCTGTGGAAAAATGCAGAAGAGTGGGGAACCAAAGGGAGCACGCGGAACAGATTGGAAAAAGTGGGGAATCGTGAGGAGCACTGCACAATAGATTGGAAGCAAAGGGTGCAGGGGAAATGGATTGGAAAAAGTGGGGAAGCGTGGGGATAACTCCAGAACAGAGGGGAACCAAAGGGAGCAGGGGGAACAGATTGGAAAAAGTGGGGAACCATGGGAAACACTGCAGAACAGAGCTGAACCAAAGGAATAGGAGGAACGAATTGGAAAAAGTGGGGAACCATGGGGAACACTGCAGGAAAGAGGGGAACCAAAGGGAGCAGGGGGTAAAAGTTGGAAAAAGTGGGGAACCTTGGGGAACACTGCAGAACAGAGGAGAACCAAAGGGTGCAGGGGGAACAGCTCGGAAATGTGGGAAACCGTGGGGAACAATTCAGAATAGAGGGGAACCAAATGGAGCAAGGGAAATAAATTGGAAATGGTGGAGAACTCTGGGGAACACTGCAGAACAGTGGGGAACCAAAGGGAGCAGGGGGAACAGATTGGAAAAAGTGGGGAATCGTGGGAAGTTCTGCAGATCACTGGGGAACCAAAGGGAGCAGGGGGAAAGGATTGGAAAAATTGGGGAACAGTGGGGAACACTGCAGAACAGAGGTGACCCAAGGGAAGTAGGGGGAACAGATTGGAAAAATTGGGAAACCGTGGGGAACACTGCAAAACAGTGGGAAACCAAAGAGAGCCGGGGGAATGTGTTGGAAAAGGTGGAGAACTGTGGGGAACACTGCAGAACAGAGGCGAACCAAAGGGAGCAGGGGGAACGGATTGGAAAAAGTGGGGAATCGTGGGGAATACTGCAGGACAGAGGGGAACCAAAGGGAGAAGGGCGAACAGTTTGGAAAAAATGTGGAGAACCGTGGGGAAACTGCAAAACAGAGGGGAACCAAATTGAGCAGGGGGTACAGGTTGGAAAAAGTGGGGAATAGTGGGGAACACTGCAGGACAGAGGGGAGCCAAAGGGAGCAGGGGAAATGGATTGGAAAAAGTGGTAAAGCGTGGGGAACACTCCAGAACAGAGAGGAACGAAAGGGAGCAGGTTGTACAGATTGGAAAAAGTGGTGAACCGTGGGGAACACTGCAGAACAGAGGTGAACCAAAGGAAGTAGGGGGAACGGAATGGAAAAAGTGGGGAACCATGGGGAAGACTGCAGGGCAGAGGGGAACCAGAGGGAGCAGGGGGAACAGATTGAAAAAAATGTGGAGAACCGTGGGGAAACTGCAGGACAGAGGGGAACCAAAGGGAGCAGGGGGAACGGATTGGAAAAAGTGGGGAACTGTGGGGAACACTGCAGAACAGAGGGGAACAAAAGGGAGCAGGGGAAATGGATTGGAAAAAGTGGGGAACCATGGGGAACACTGCAGAACAGTGGGGAACCAAAGGGAGCAGGGGCAACGGATTGAAAAAAGTGGGGAACAGAGTGGAAAAATTGGGAAATCGTGGGGAACACTGCAAAACAGTGGGAAACCAAAGAGAGCCGGGGGAATGTGTTGGAAAAGGTGGAGAACTGTGGGCAACACTGCAGAACAGAGGTGAACCAAAGGGAGCAGGGGGAACGGATTGGAAAAAGTGGGGAATCGTGGGGAACACTGCAGGACAGAGGGGAACCAAAGGGAGAAGGAGGAACAGATTGGAAAAAATATGGAGAACCGTGGGGAAACTGCAAAACAGAGGGGAACCAAAGTGAGCAGGGGGTACAGGATGGAAAAAGTGGGGAATAGTGGGGAACACTGCAGGACAGAGGGGAGCCAAAGGGAGCAGGGGAAATGGATTGGAAAAAGTGGGGAAGCGTGGGGAACACTCCAGAACAGAGAGGAACGAAAGGAAGTAGGGGGAACGGAATGGAAAAAGTGGGGAACGATGGGGAACACTGCAGGGCAGAGGGGAACCAGAGGGAGCAGGGGGTGCAGAATGTAAAAAATGTGGAGAATCGTGGGGAACACTGCAGAACAGAGGGGAACCAAAGGGAGCAGGGGTAACGGATTGGAAAAAGTGGGGAATCGTGGGGAACACTGCAGGACAGAGGGGAAACAAAGGGAGAAGGAGGAACAGATTGGAAAAAAGGTGGAGAACCGTGGGGATACTGCAAAACAGAGGGGAAGCAAAGTGAGCACGGGGTACAGGATGTAAAAAGTGGGGAACCGTGGGGAACACTGCAGAACAGAGGTGAACCAAAGGAAGTAGGGGGAACGGAATGGAAAAAGTGGGGAACCATGGGGAACACTGCAGGGCAGAGGGGAACCAGAGGGAGCAGGGGGTACAGAATGTAAAAAATGTGGAGAATCGTGGGGAACACTGCAGAACAGAGGGGAACCAAAGAGAGCCGGGGGAATGTGTTGGAAAAGTTGGAGAACTGTGGGGAACACTGCAGGACAGAGGGGAACCAAAGGGAGAAGGAGGAACAGATTGGAAAAAATGTGGAGAACGGTGGGGAACACTGCGGAACAGAGGGGAACCAAAGGGAGCAGGGGGAACGGAATGTAAAAAATGTGGAGAATCGTGGGGAAAACTGCAGAACAGAGGGGAACCAAAGGGAGCAGGGGGAACGGATTGGAAAAAGTGGGGAATCGTGGGGAACACTGCAGAACAGAGGGGAACCAAAGAGAGCCGGGGGAATGTGTTGGAAAAGTTGGAGAACTGTGGGGAACACTGCAGGACAGAGGTGAACCAAGGGAAGTAGGGGGAACAGATTGGAAAAAGTGGGGAACCGTGGGGAACACTGCAGAACAGAGGTGAACCAAAGGAAGTAGGGGGAACGGAATGGAAAAAGTGGGGAACCATGGGGAACACTGCAGAGCAGAGGGGAACCAAAGGGAGCAGGGGGAACGGATTGGAAAAAGTGGGGAATCGTGGGGAACACTGCAGGACAGAGGGGAACCAAAGGGAGAAGGAGGAACAGATTGGAAAAAATGTGGAGAACGGTGGGGAACACTGCGGAAGCAAAGGAGGCAGGGGGAACAGCTCGGAAAAGTGGGAAACCGTGTGGAACAATGCAGAACAGTGGGGAACCAAAGGGAGCAGGGGAACAGATTGGAAAAAGTGGGGAATCGTGGGAAGTTCTGCAGATCACTGGGGAACCAAAGGGAGCAGGGGGAAAGGATTGGAAAAATTGGGGAACAGTGGGGAACACTGCAGAACAGAGGTGACCCAAGGGAAGTAGGGAGAACAGATTGGAAAAATTGGGAAATCGTGGGGAACACTGCAAAACAGTGGGAAACCAAAGAGAGCTGGGGGAATGTGTTGGAAAAGGTGGAGAACTGTGGGCAACACTGCAGAACAGAGGTGAACCAAAGGGAGCAGGGGGAACGGATTGGAAAAAGTGGGGAATCGTGGGGAACACTGCAGGACAGAGGGGAACCAAAGGGAGAAGGAGGAACAGATTGGAAAAAATGTGGAGAACAGTGGGGAAACTGCAAAACAGAGGGGAACCAAAGTGAGCAGGGGGTACAGGATGGAAAAAGTGGGGAATAGTGGGGAACACTGCAGGACAGAGGTGAACCAAGGGAAGTAGGGGGAACAGATTGGAAAAAGTGGGGAACCGTGGGGAACACTGCAGAACAGAGGTGAACCAAAGGAAGTAGGGGGAACGGAATGGAAAAAGTGGGGAATCGTGGGGAACACTGCAGGACAGAGGGGAACCAAAGGGAGCAGGGGGAACGGATTGGAAAAAGTGGGGAATCGTGGGGAACACTGCAGGACAGAGGGGAACCAAAGGGAGAAGGAGGAACAGATTGGAAAAAATGTGGAGAACGGTGGGGAACACTGCGGAAGCAAAGGAGGCAGGGGGAACAGCTCGGAAAAGTGGGAAACCGTGTGGAACAATGCAGAACAGTGGGGAACCAAAGGGAGCAGGGGAACAGATTGGAAAAAGTGGGGAATCGTGGGAAGTTCTGCAGATCACTGGGGAACCAAAGGGAGCAGGGGGAAAGGATTGGAAAAATTGGGGAACAGTGGGGAACACTGCAGAACAGAGGTGACCCAAGGGAAGTAGGGGGAACAGATTGGAAAAATTGGGAAATCGTGGGGAACACTGCAAAACAGTGGGAAACCAAAGAGAGCCGGGGGAATGTGTTGGAAAAGGTGGAGAACTGTGGGCAACACTGCAGAACAGAGGTGAACCAAAGGGAGCAGGGGGAACGGATTGGAAAAAGTGGGGAATCGTGGGGAACACTAGAGGACAGAGGGGAAGCAAAGGGAGAAGGAGGAACAGATTGGAAAAAATGTGGAGAACCGTGGGGAAACTGCAAAACAGAGGGGAACCAAAGTGAGCAGGGCGTACAGGATGGAAAAAGTGGGGAATAGTGGGGAACACTGCAGGACAGAGGGGAGCCAAAGGGAGCAGGGGAAATGGATTGGAAAAAGTGGGGAACGATGGGGAACACTGCAGGGCAGAGGGGAACCAGAGGGAGCAGGGGGTACAGAATGTAAAAAATGTGGGGAATCGTGGGGAACACTGCAGAACAGAGGTGAACCAAAGGAAGTAGGGGGAACGGAATGGAAAAAGTGGGGAACGATGGGGAACACTGTAGGGCAGAGGGGAACCAGAGGGAGCAGGGGGTACAGAATGTAAAAAATGTGGAGAATCGTGGGGAACACTGCAGAACAGAGGGGAACCAAAGGGAGCAGGGGGAACGGATTGGAAAAAGTGGGGAATCGTGGGGAACACTGCAGGACAGAGGGGAACCAAATGGAGAAGGAGGAACAGATTGGAAAAAAGGTGGAGAACCGTGGGGATACTGCAAAACAGAGGGGAAGCAAAGTGAGCATGGGGTACAGGATGGAAAAAGTGGGGAACCGTGGGGAACACTGCAGAACAGAGGTGAACCAAAGGAAGTAGGGGGAACAGAATGGAAAAAGTGGGGAACCATGGGGAACACTGCAGGACAGAGGGGAACCAAAGGGAGAAGGAGGAACAGATTAGAAAAAATGTGGAGAACGGTGGGGAACACTGCGGAAGCAAAGGAGGCAGGGGGAATAGCTCGGAAATGTGGGAAACAGTGTGGAACAATGCAGAACAGTGGGGAACCAAAGGGAGCAGGGGGAACAGATTGGAAAAAGTGGGGAATCGTGGGAAGTTCTGCAGATCACTGGGGAACCAAAGGGAGCAGGGGGAAAGGATTGGAAAAATTGGGGAACAGTGGGGAACAATGCAGAACAGAGGTGACCCAAGGGAAGTAGGGGGAACAGATTGGAAAAAGTGGGGAACCGTGGGGAACACTGCAGAACAGAGGTGAACAAAAGGAAGTAGGGGGAACGGAATGGAAAAAGTGGGGAACCATGGGGAACGCTGCAGGGCAGAGGGGAACCAGAGGGAGCAGGGGGTACAGAATGTAAAAAATGTGGAGAATCATGGGGAACACTGCAGAACAGAGGGGAACCAAAGGGAGCAGGGGGAACGGATTGGAAAAAGTGGGGAATCGTGGGGAACACTGCAGGACAGAGGGGAACCAAAGGTAGAAGGAGGAACAGATTGGAAAAAATGTGGAGAACCGTGGGGAAACTGCAGGACAGAGGGGAACCAAAGGGAGCAGGAGGAACAGATTGTTAAAATTGGGCCCAAGGGGAACACTGCAGGACAGAGGGGAACCAAAGGGAGCAGGGGGTAAAAGTTGGAAAAAGTGGGGAACCTTGGGAAACACTGCAGAACAGAGAGGAATCAAAGGAGGCAGGGGGAGCGGATTGCAAAAAGTGGGGTACTGTGGGGAAAACTGCAGAACAGTGGAACAAAAGGGAGCAGGGGGAACGGTTTGGAAAAAGTGGGGAACTGTGGGGAACACTGCAGAACAGAGGGGAACAAAACGGAGCAGGGGAAACGGATTGGAAAAAGTGGTGAACCATGTGGAACACTGCAGAACAGTGGGGAACCAAAGGGAGCAGGGGCAACAATTGAAAAAAGTGGGGAACAGAGTGGAAAAATGCAGAACAGTGGGTAAACAAAGGGAGCAGGGGGAACGGGTTGGAAAAAGTGAATAACCGTGGGGAACACTGCAGGACAGAGGGGAACCAAAGGGAGCATGGTGTACAGGTTGGAAAAAGTGGGGAATCGTGGTGAGCACTGCACAATAGAGTGGAACCAAAGGGAGCAGGGGAAATGGATTGGAAAAAGTGGGAAGCGTGGGGAACACTCCAGAACAGAGGGCAACCAAAGGGTGCAGGGGGAACAGATTGGAAAAAGTGGGGAATCGTGGGAAGTTCTGCAGATCACTGGTGAACCAAAGGGAGCAGGGGGAAAGGATTGGAAAAATTGGGGAACAGTAGGGAACACTGCAGAACAGAGGTGACCCAAGGGAAGTAGGGGGAACAGATTAGAAAAATTGGGAAACCGTGGGGAACACTGCAAAACAGTGGGAAACCAAAGAGAGCCGGGGGAATGCGATGGAAAAGGTGGAGAACTGTGGGCAACACTGCAGAACAGAGGTGAACCAAAGGGAGCAGGGGGAACGGATTGGAAAAAGTGGGGAATCGTGGGGAACACTGCAGGACAGAGGGGAACCAAAGGGAGAAGGAGGAACAGATTGGAAAAAATGTGGAGAACCGTGGGGAAACTGCAAAACAGAGGGGAAGCAAAGTGAGCAGGGGGTACAGGATAGAAAAAGTGGGGAATAGTGGGGAACACTGCAGGACAGAGGGGAGCCAAAGGGAGCAGGGGAAATGGATTGGAAAAAGTGGGAAGCGTGGGGAACACTCCAGAACAGAGAGGAATCAAAGGTGGCAGGGGGAGCGGATTGCAAAAAGTGGGGTACTGTGGGGAAAACTGCAGAACAGTGGAACAAAAGGGAGCAGGGGGAACGGTTTGGAAAAAGTGGGGAACTGTGGGGAACACTGCAGAACAGAGGGGAACAAAAGGGAGCAGGGGAAACGGATTGGAAAAAGTGGTGAACCATGGGGAACACTGCAGAACAGTGGGGAACCAAAGGGAGCAGGGGCAACAATTGAAAAAAGTGGGGAACAGAGTGGAAAAATGCAGAACAGTGGGTAAACAAAGGGAGCAGGGGGAACGGGTTGGAAAAAGTGAATAACCGTGGGGAACACTGCAGGACAGAGGGGAACCAAAGGGAGCATGGTGTACAGGTTGGAAAAAGTGGGGAATCGTGGTGAGCACTGCACAATAGAGTGGAACCAAAGGGAGCAGGGGAAATGGATAGGAAAAAGTGGGAAGCGTAGGGAACACTCCAGAACAGAGGGCAACCAAAGGGTGCAGGGGGAACAGATTGGAAAAAGTGGGGAATCGTGGGAAGTTCTGCAGATCACTGGGGAACCAAAGGGAGCAGGGGGAAAGGATTGGAAAAATTGGGGAACAGTGGGGAACACTGCAGAACAGAGATGACCCAAGGGAAGTAGGGGGAACAGATTGGAAAAATTGGGAAACCGTGGGGAACACTGCTGGACAGAGGGGAACCAAAGGGAGAAGGAGGAAAAGATTGGAAAAAATGTGGAGAACGGTGGGGAACACTGCGGAAGCAAAGGAGGCAGGGGGAACAGCTCGGAAATGTGGGAAACCGTGTGGAACAATGCAGAACAGTGGGGAACCAAAGGGAGCAGGGGGAACAGATTGGAAAAAGTGGGGAATCGTGGGAAGTTCTGCAGATCACTGGGGAACCAAAGGGAGCAGGGGGAAAGGATTGGAAAAATTGGGGAACAGTGGGGAACACTGCAGAACAGAGATGACCCAAGGGAAGTAGGGGGAACAGATTGGAAAAATTGGGAAACCGTGGGGAACACTGCAAAACAGTGGGAAACCAAAGAGCGCCGGGGGAATGTGTTGGAAAAGGTGGAGAACTGTGGGCAACACTGGAGAACAGAGGTGAACCAAAGGGAGCAGGGGGAACGGATTGGAAAAAGTCGGGAATCGTGGGGAACACTGCAGGACAGAGGGGAACCAAAGGGAGAAGGAGGAACAGATTGGAAAAAATGTGGAGAACCGTGGTGAAACTGCAAAGCAGAGGGGAAGCAAAGTGAGCAGGGGGTACAGGATGGAAAAAGTGGGGAATAGTGGGGAACACTGCAGGACAGAGGGGAGCCAAAGGGAGCAGGGGAAATGGATTGGAAAAAGTGGGGAAGCATGGGGAACACTCCAGAACAGAGAGGAACGAAAGGGAGCTGGGGGAACAGATTGGAAAAAGTGGGGAACCGTGGGGAACACTGCAGAACAGAGGTGAACCAAAGGAAGTAGGGGGAACGGAATGGAAAAAGTGCGGAACCATGGGGAACACTGCAGGGCAGAGGGGAACCAGAGGGAGCAGGGGGTACAGAATGTAAAAAATGTGGAGAATCGTGGGGAACACTGCAGAACAGAGGTGAACCAAAGGGAGCAGGGGGAACAGATTGGAAAAAATGTGGAGAACCGTGGGGAAACTGCAGGACAGAGGGGAACCAAAGGGAGCAGGAGGAACGGAATGTTAAAATTGGGCCCATGGGGAACACTGCAGGACAGAGGGGAACCAAAGGGAGCAGGGGGTAAAAGTTGGAAAAAGTGGGGAACCTTGGGAAACACTGCAGAACAGAGAGGAATCAAAGGAGGCAGGGGGAGCGGATTGCAAAAAGTGGGGTACTGTGGGGAAAACTGCAGAACAGTGGAACAAAAGGGAGCAGGGGGAACGGTTTGGAAAAAGTGGGGAACTGTGGGGAACACTGCAGAACAGAGGGGAACAAAAGGGAGCAGGGGAAACGGATTGGAAAAAGTGGTGAACCATGGGGAACACTGCAGAACAGTGGGGAACCAAAGGGAGCAGGGGCAACAATTGAAAAAAGTGGGGAACAGAGTGGAAAAATACAGAACAGTGGGTAAACAAAGGGAGCAGGGGGAACGGGTTGGAAAAATTGAATAACCGTGGGGAACACTGCACGACAGAGGGGAACCAAAGGGAGCATGGTGTACAGGTTGGAAAAAGTGGGGAATCGTGGTGAGCACTGCACAATAGAGTGGAACCAAAGGGAGCAGGGGAAATGGATTGGAAAAAGTGGGAAGCGTGGGGAACAATCCAGAACAGAGGGCAACCAAAGGGTGCAGGGGGAACAGATTGGAAAAAGTGGGGAATCGTGGGAAGTTCTGCAGATCACTGGGGAACCAAAGGGAGCAGGGGGAAAGGATTGGAAAAATTGGGGAATCGTGGGGAACACTGCAGGACAGAGGGGAACCAAAGGGAGAAGGAGGAACAGATTGGAAAAAATGTGGAGAACCGTGGTGAAACTGCAAAGCAGAGGGGAAGCAAAGTGAGCAGGGGGTACAGGATGGAAAAAGTGGGGAATAGTGGGGAACACTGCAGGACAGAGGGGAGCCAAAGGGAGCAGGGGAAATGGATTGGAAAAAGTGGGGAAGCATGGGGAACACTCCAGAACAGAGAGGAACGAAAGGGAGCTGGGGGAACAGATTGGAAAAAGTGGGGAACCGTGGGGAACACTGCAGAACAGAGGTGAACCAAAGGAAGTAGGGGGAACGGAATGGAAAAAGTGCGGAACCATGGGGAACACTGCAGGGCAGAGGGGAACCAGAGGGAGCAGGGGGTACAGAATGTAAAAAATGTGGAGAATCGTGGGGAACACTGCAGAACAGAGGTGAACCAAAGGGAGCAGGGGGAACAGATTGGAAAAAATGTGGAGAACCGTGGGGAAACTGCAGGACAGAGGGGAACCAAAGGGAGCAGGAGGAACGGAATGTTAAAATTGGGCCCATGGGGAACACTGCAGGACAGAGGGGAACCAAAGGGAGCAGGGGGTAAAAGTTGGAAAAAGTGGGGAACCTTGGGAAACACTGCAGAACAGAGAGGAATCAAAGGAGGCAGGGGGAGCGGATTGCAAAAAGTGGGGTACTGTGGGGAAAACTGCAGAACAGTGGAACAAAAGGGAGCAGGGGGAACGGTTTGGAAAAAGTGGGGAACTGTGGGGAACACTGCAGAACAGAGGGGAACAAAAGGGAGCAGGGGAAACGGATTGGAAAAAGTGGTGAACCATGGGGAACACTGCAGAACAATGGGGAACCAAAGGGAGCAGGGGCAACAATTGAAAAAAGTGGGGAACAGAGTGGAAAAATACAGAACAGTGGGTAAACAAAGGGAGCAGGGGGAACGGGTTGGAAAAATTGAATAACCGTGGGGAACACTGCACGACAGAGGGGAACCAAAGGGAGCATGGTGTACAGGTTGGAAAAAGTGGGGAATCGTGGTGAGCACTGCACAATAGAGTGGAACCAAAGGGAGCAGGGGAAATGGATTGGAAAAAGTGGGAAGCGTGGGGAACAATCCAGAACAGAGGGCAACCAAAGGGTGCAGGGGGAACAGATTGGAAAAAGTGGGGAATCGTGGGAAGTTCTGCAGATCACTGGGGAACCAAAGGGAGCAGGGGGAAAGGATTGGAAAAATTGGGGAACAGTGGGGAACACTGCAGAACAGTGAGAAACCAAAGAGAACCGGGGGAATGTGTTGGAAAAGGTGGAGAACTGTGGGGAACACTGCAGAACAGAGGTGAACCAAAGGGAGCAGGGGGAACGGATTGGAAAAAGTGGGGAATCGTGGGGAACACTGCAGGACAGAGGGGAACCAAAGGGAGAAGGAGGAACAGATTGGAAAAAATGTGGAGAACGGTGGGGAACACTGCGGAAGCAAAGGAGGCAGGGGGAACAGCTCGGAAATGTGGGAAACCGTGTGGAACAATGCAGAACAGTGGGGAACCAAAGGGAGCAGGGGGAATGGATTGGAAAAAGTGGGGAACCGTGGGGAACACTGCAGGACAGAGGGAAACCAAAGGGAGCAGGGTGTACAGGTTGGAAAAAGTGTGGAATCGTGGGAAACACTGCAGAACAGAGGCGAACCAAAGGGAGCACGGGGAACAGATTCGAAAACGTGGGGAACCGTGGGGATCATTGCAGAATAGAGGGGATCCAAAGGGAGCAGGGGTAACGGATTGGAAAAAGAGGGGAACCGTGGAGAACACTGCAGGACCGAGCTGAACCAAAGGAATAGGAGGAACGGATTGGAAAAAGTGGGGAACCATGGGGAACACTGCAGGAAAGGGGGGAACCAAAGGGAGCAGGGGGTAAAAGTTGGAAAAAGTGGGGAACCTTGGGGAACACTGCCGAACAGAGGAGAACCAAAGGGTGCAGGGGGAACAGCTCGGAAATGTGGGAAACCGTGGGGAACAATTCAGAATAGAGGGGAACCAAAGGTAGCAAGGGATATAAATTGGAAATGGTGGAGAACTGTGGGGAACACTGCAGAACAGAGGGGAACCAATGGGAGCAGTGGGAACGGATTGGTAAAAGTGGGGAACCGTGGGGAACAATGCAGAACAGAGGGGAACCAAAGGGAGCAGGGGGAATTGATTGATAACGTGGGAAACCGTGGGGAACACTGCAAAACAGTGGGAAACCAAAGAGAGCCGGGGGAATGTGTTGGAAAAGGTGGCGAACTGTGGGGAACACTGCAGAACAGAGGTGAACCAAAGGGAGCAGGGGGAACGGATTGGAAAAAGTGGGGAATCGTGGGGAACACTGCAGGACAGAGGGGAACCAAAGGGAGAAGGAGGAACAGATTGGAAAAAATGTGGAGAACCGTGGGGAAACTGCAAAACAGAGGGGATCCAAAGGGAGCAGGGGGAAAGGATTGGAAAAATTGGGGAACAGTGGGGAACACTGCAGAACAGAGGTGACCCAAGGGAAGTAGGGGGAACAGATTGGAAAAATTGGGAAACCGTGGGGAACACTGCAAAACAGGGGGAAACCAAAGAGAGCCGGGGGAATGTGTTGGAAAATGTGGAGAACTGTGGGCAACACTGGAGAACAGAGGTGAACCAAAGGGAGCAGGGGGAACGGATTGGAAAAAGTGGGGAATCGTGGGGAACACTGCAGGACAGAGGGGAACCAAAGGGAGAAGGAGGAACAGATTGGAAAAAATGTGGAGAACGGTGGGGAACACTGCGGAAGCAAAGGAGGCAGGGGGAACAGCTCAGAAAGGTGGGAAACCGTGTGGAACAATGCAGAACAGTGGGGAACCAAAGGGAGCAGGGGAACAGATTGGAAAAAGTGGGGAATCGTGGGAAGTTCTGCAGATCACTGGGAAACCAAAGGGAGCAGGGGGAAAAGATTGGAAAAATTGGGGAACAGTGGGGAACACTGCAAAACAGTGGGAAACCAAAGAGAGCCGGGGGAATGTGTTGGAAAAGGTGGAGAACTGTGGGCAACACTGCAGAACAGAGGTGAACCAAAGGTAGCAGGGGGAACGGATTGGAAAAAGTGGGGTATCGTGGGGAACACTGCTGGACAGAGGGGAACCAAAGGGAGAAGGAGGAAAAGATTGGAAAAAATGTGGAGAACGGTGGGGAACACTGCGGAAGCAAAGGAGGCAGGGGGAACAGCTCGGAAATGTGGGAAACCGTGTGGAACAATGCAGAACAGTGGGGAACCAAAGGGAGCAGGGGGAACAGATTGGAAAAAGTGGGGAATCGTGGGAAGTTCTGCAGATCACTGGGGAACCAAAGGGAGCAGGGGGAAAGGATTGGAAAAATTGGGGAACAGTGGGGAACACTGCAGAACAGAGATGACCCAAGGGAAGTAGGGGGAACAGATTGGAAAAATTGGGAAACCGTGGGGAACACTGCAAAACAGTGGGAAACCAAAGAGCGCCGGGGGAATGTGTTGGAAAAGGTGGAGAACTGTGGGCAACACTGGAGAACAGAGGTGAACCAAAGGGAGCAGGGGGAACGGATTGGAAAAAGTCGGGAATCGTGGGGAACACTGCAGGACAGAGGGGAACCAAAGGGAGAAGGAGGAACAGATTGGAAAAAATGTGGAGAACCGTGGTGAAACTGCAAAGCAGAGGGGAAGCAAAGTGAGCAGGGGGTACAGGATGGAAAAAGTGGGGAATAGTGGGGAACACTGCAGGACAGAGGGGAGCCAAAGGGAGCAGGGGAAATGGATTGGAAAAAGTGGGGAAGCATGGGGAACACTCCAGAACAGAGAGGAACGAAAGGGAGCTGGGGGAACAGATTGGAAAAAGTGGGGAACCGTGGGGAACACTGCAGAACAGAGGTGAACCAAAGGAAGTAGGGGGAACGGAATGGAAAAAGTGCGGAACCATGGGGAACACTGCAGGGCAGAGGGGAACCAGAGGGAGCAGGGGGTACAGAATGTAAAAAATGTGGAGAATCGTGGGGAACACTGCAGAACAGAGGTGAACCAAAGGGAGCAGGGGGAACAGATTGGAAAAAATGTGGAGAACCGTGGGGAAACTGCAGGACAGAGGGGAACCAAAGGGAGCAGGAGGAACGGAATGTTAAAATTGGGCCCATGGGGAACACTGCAGGACAGAGGGGAACCAAAGGGAGCAGGGGGTAAAAGTTGGAAAAAGTGGGGAACCTTGGGAAACACTGCAGAACAGAGAGGAATCAAAGGAGGCAGGGGGAGCGGATTGCAAAAAGTGGGGTACTGTGGGGAAAACTGCAGAACAGTGGAACAAAAGGGAGCAGGGGGAACGGTTTGGAAAAAGTGGGGAACTGTGGGGAACACTGCAGAACAGAGGGGAACAAAAGGGAGCAGGGGAAACGGATTGGAAAAAGTGGTGAACCATGGGGAACACTGCAGAACAGTGGGGAACCAAAGGGAGCAGGGGCAACAATTGAAAAAAGTGGGGAACAGAGTGGAAAAATACAGAACAGTGGGTAAACAAAGGGAGCAGGGGGAACGGGTTGGAAAAATTGAATAACCGTGGGGAACACTGCACGACAGAGGGGAACCAAAGGGAGCATGGTGTACAGGTTGGAAAAAGTGGGGAATCGTGGTGAGCACTGCACAATAGAGTGGAACCAAAGGGAGCAGGGGAAATGGATTGGAAAAAGTGGGAAGCGTGGGGAACAATCCAGAACAGAGGGCAACCAAAGGGTGCAGGGGGAACAGATTGGAAAAAGTGGGGAATCGTGGGAAGTTCTGCAGATCACTGGGGAACCAAAGGGAGCAGGGGGAAAGGATTGGAAAAATTGGGGAATCGTGGGGAACACTGCAGGACAGAGGGGAACCAAAGGGAGAAGGAGGAACAGATTGGAAAAAATGTGGAGAACCGTGGTGAAACTGCAAAGCAGAGGGGAAGCAAAGTGAGCAGGGGGTACAGGATGGAAAAAGTGGGGAATAGTGGGGAACACTGCAGGACAGAGGGGAGCCAAAGGGAGCAGGGGAAATGGATTGGAAAAAGTGGGGAAGCATGGGGAACACTCCAGAACAGAGAGGAACGAAAGGGAGCTGGGGGAACAGATTGGAAAAAGTGGGGAACCGTGGGGAACACTGCAGAACAGAGGTGAACCAAAGGAAGTAGGGGGAACGGAATGGAAAAAGTGCGGAACCATGGGGAACACTGCAGGGCAGAGGGGAACCAGAGGGAGCAGGGGGTACAGAATGTAAAAAATGTGGAGAATCGTGGGGAACACTGCAGAACAGAGGTGAACCAAAGGGAGCAGGGGGAACAGATTGGAAAAAATGTGGAGAACCGTGGGGAAACTGCAGGACAGAGGGGAACCAAAGGGAGCAGGAGGAACGGAATGTTAAAATTGGGCCCATGGGGAACACTGCAGGACAGAGGGGAACCAAAGGGAGCAGGGGGTAAAAGTTGGAAAAAGTGGGGAACCTTGGGAAACACTGCAGAACAGAGAGGAATCAAAGGAGGCAGGGGGAGCGGGTTGCAAAAAGTGGGGTACTGTGGGGAAAACTGCAGAACAGTGGAACAAAAGGGAGCAGGGGGAACGGTTTGGAAAAAGTGGGGAACTGTGGGGAACACTGCAGAACAGAGGGGAACAAAAGGGAGCAGGGGAAACGGATTGGAAAAAGTGGTGAACCATGGGGAACACTGCAGAACAGTGGGGAACCAAAGGGAGCAGGGGCAACAATTGAAAAAAGTGGGGAACAGAGTGGAAAAATACAGAACAGTGGGTAAACAAAGGGAGCAGGGGGAACGGGTTGGAAAAATTGAATAACCGTGGGGAACACTGCACGACAGAGGGGAACCAAAGGGAGCATGGTGTACAGGTTGGAAAAAGTGGGGAATCGTGGTGAGCACTGCACAATAGAGTGGAACCAAAGGGAGCAGGGGAAATGGATTGGAAAAAGTGGGAAGCGTGGGGAACAATCCAGAACAGAGGGCAACCAAAGGGTGCAGGGGGAACAGATTGGAAAAAGTGGGGAATCGTGGGAAGTTCTGCAGATCACTGGGGAACCAAAGGGAGCAGGGGGAAAGGATTGGAAAAATTGGGGAACAGTGGGGAACACTGCAGAACAGAGGTGACCCAAGGGAAGTAGGGGGAACAGATTGGAAAAATTGGGAAACCGTGGGGAACACTGCAAAACAGTGAGAAACCAAAGAGAACCGGGGGAATGTGTTGGAAAAGGTGGAGAACTGTGGGGAACACTGCAGAACAGAGGTGAACCAAAGGGAGCAGGGGGAACGGATTGGAAAAAGTGGGGAATCGTGGGGAACACTGCAGGACAGAGGGGAACCAAAGGGAGAAGGAGGAACAGATTGGAAAAAATGTGGAGAACGGTGGGGAACACTGCGGAAGCAAAGGAGGCAGGGGGAACAGCTCGGAAATGTGGGAAACCGTGTGGAACAATGCAGAACAGTGGGGAACCAAAGGGAGCAGGGGGAATGGATTGGAAAAAGTGGGGAACCGTGGGGAACACTGCAGGACAGAGGGAAACCAAAGGGAGCAGGGTGTACAGGTTGGAAAAAGTGTGGAATCGTGGGAAACACTGCAGAACAGAGGCGAACCAAAGGGAGCACGGGGAACAGATTCGAAAACGTGGGGAACCGTGGGGATCATTGCAGAATAGAGGGGATCCAAAGGGAGCAGGGGTAACGGATTGGAAAAAGAGGGGAACCGTGGAGAACACTGCAGGACCGAGCTGAACCAAAGGAATAGGAGGAACGGATTGGAAAAAGTGGGGAACCATGGGGAACACTGCAGGAAAGGGGGGAACCAAAGGGAGCAGGGGGTAAAAGTTGGAAAAAGTGGGGAACCTTGGGGAACACTGCCGAACAGAGGAGAACCAAAGGGTGCAGGGGGAACAGCTCGGAAATGTGGGAAACCGTGGGGAACAATTCAGAATAGAGGGGAACCAAAGGAAGCAAGGGATATAAATTGGAAATGGTGGAGAACTGTGGGGAACACTGCAGAACAGAGGGGAACCAATGGGAGCAGTGGGAACGGATTGGTAAAAGTGGGGAACCGTGGGGAACAATGCAGAACAGAGGGGAACCAAAGGGAGCAGGGGGAATTGATTGGTAACGTGGGAAACCGTGGGGAACACTGCAAAACAGTGGGAAACCAAAGAGAGCCGGGGGAATGTGTTGGAAAAGGTGGCGAACTGTGGGGAACACTGCAGAACAGAGGTGAACCAAAGGGAGCAGGGGGAACGGATTGGAAAAAGTGGGGAATCGTGGGGAACACTGCAGGACAGAGGGGAACCAAAGGGAGAAGGAGGAACAGATTGGAAAAAATGTGGAGAACCGTGGGGAAACTGCAAAACAGAGGGGATCCAAAGGGAGCAGGGGGAAAGGATTGGAAAAATTGGGGAACAGTGGGGAACACTGCAGAACAGAGGTGACCCAAGGGAAGTAGGGGGAACAGATTGGAAAAATTGGGAAACCGTGGGGAACACTGCAAAACAGGGGGAAACCAAAGAGAGCCGGGGGAATGTGTTGGAAAATGTGGAGAACTGTGGGCAACACTGGAGAACAGAGGTGAACCAAAGGGAGCAGGGGGAACGGATTGGAAAAAGTGGGGAATCGTGGGGAACACTGCAGGACAGAGGGGAACCAAAGGGAGAAGGAGGAACAGATTGGAAAAAATGTGGAGAACGGTGGGGAACACTGCGGAAGCAAAGGAGGCAGGGGGAACAGCTCAGAAAGGTGGGAAACCGTGTGGAACAATGCAGAACAGTGGGGAACCAAAGGGAGCAGGGGAACAGATTGGAAAAAGTGGGGAATCGTGGGAAGTTCTGCAGATCACTGGGAAACCAAAGGGAGCAGGGGGAAAAGATTGGAAAAATTGGGGAACAGTGGGGAACACTGCAGAACAGAGGTGACCCAAGGGAAGTAGGGGGAACAGATTGGAAAAATTGGGAAACCGTGGGGAACACTGCAAAACAGTGGGAAACCAAAGAGAGCCGGGGGAATGTGTTGGAAAAGGTGGAGAACTGTGGGCAACACTGCAGAACAGAGGTGAACCAAAGGGAGCAGGGGGAACGGATTGGAAAAAGTGGGGAATCGTGGGGAACACTGCAGGACCGAGGGGAACCAAAGGGAGAAGGAGGAACAGATTGGAAAAAATGTGGAGAACCGTGGGGAAACTGCAAAACAGAGGGGAAGCAAAGTGAGCAGGGGGTACAGGATGGAAAAAGTGGGGAATAGTGGGGAACACTGCAGGACAGAGGGGAGCCAAAGGGAGCAGGGGAAATGGATTGGAAAAAGTGGGGAAGCGTGGGGAACACTCCAGAACAGAGAGGAACGAAAGGGAGCAGGGGGAACAGATTGGAAAAAGTGGGGAACCGTGGGGAACACTGCAGAACAGAGGTGAACCAAAGGAAGTAGGGGGAACAGATTGGAAAAATTGGGAAACCGTGGGGAACACTGCAAAACAGTGGGAAACCAAAGAGAGCCGAGGGAATGTTTTGGAAAATGTGGAGAACTGTGGGGAACACTGCAGAACAGAGGTGAACCAAAGGGAGCAGGGGGAACGGATTGGAAAAAGTGGGGAATCGTGGGGAACACTGCAGGACAGAGGGGAACCAAAGGGAGAAGGAGGAACAGATTGGAAAAAATGTGGAGAACCGTGGGGAAACTGCAAAACAGAGGGGATCCAAAGTGAGAAGGGGGTACAGGATGGAAAAAAGTGGGGAATAGTGGGGAACACTGCAGGACAGAGGGGAGCCAAAGGGAGCAGGGGAAATGGATTGGAAAAAGTGGGGAAGCGTGGGGAACACTCCAGAACAGAGAGGAACGAAAGGGAGCAGGGGGAACAGATTGGAAAAAGTAGGGATCCGTGGGAAACACTGCAGAACAGAGGTGAACCAAAGGAAGTAGGGGGAACGGAATGGAAAACGTGGGGAACCATGGGGAACACTGCAGGGCAGAGGGGAACCAGAGGGAGCAGGGGGTACAGAATGTAAAAAATGTGGAGTATCGTGGGGAACACTGCACAATAGAGTAGAACCAAAGGGAGCAGGGGAAATGGATTGGAAAAAGTGGGAAGCGTGGGGAACACTCCAGAACAGAGGGCAACCAAAGGGTGCAGGGGGAACAGATTGGAAAAAGTGGGGAATCGTGGGAAGTTCTGCAGATCACTGGGGAACCAAAGGGAGCAGGGGGAAAGGATTGGAAAAATTGGGGAACAGTGGGGAACACTGCAGAACAGAGGTAACACAAGGGAAGTAGGGGGAACAGATTGGAAAAATTGGGAAACCGTGGGGAACACTGCAAAACAGTGGGAAACCAAAGAGAGCCGGGGGAATGTGTTGGAAAAGGTGGAGAACTGTGGGGAACACTGGAGAACAGAGGTGAACCAAAGGGAGCAGGGGGAACGGATTGGAAAAAGTGGGGTATCGTGGGGAAGACTGCAGGACAGAGGCGAGCCAAAGGGAGCAGGGGGAAGAGATTGGAAAAAGTGGGGAATCATGGGGAACACTGCAGGACAGAGGGGAACCAAAGGGAGCACGGGGAACAGATTCGAAAACGTGGGGAACCGTGGGGATCATTGCAGAATAGAGGGGATCCAAAGGGAGCAGGGGTAACGGATTGGAAAAAGAGGGGAACCGTGGAGAACACTGCAGGACCGAGCTGAACCAAAGGAATAGGAGGAACGGATTGGAAAAAGTGGGGAACCATGGGGAACACTGCAGGAAAGGGGGGAACCAAAGGGAGCAGGGGGTAAAAGTTGGAAAAAGTGGGTAACCTTGGGGAACACTGCCGAACAGAGGAGAACCAAAGGGTGCAGGGGGAACAGCTCGGAAATGTGGGAAACCGTGGGGAACAATTCAGAATAGAGGGGAACCAAAGGGAGCAAGGGATATAAATTGGAAATGGTGGAGAACTGTGGGGAACACTGCAGAACAGAGGGGAACCAATGGGAGCAGTGGGAACGTATTGGTAAAAGTGGGGAACCGTGGGGAACAATGCAGAACAGAGGGGAACGAAAGGGAGCAGGGGGAACAGATTGGAAAAAGTGGGGAAGCGTGGGGAACACTCCAGAACAGAGAGGAACGAAAGGGAGCAGGGGGAACAGCTTGGAAAAAGTGGGGAACCGTGGGGAACACTGCAGAACAGAGGTGAACCAAAGGAAGTAGGGGGAACGGAATGGAAAAAGTGCGGAACCATGGGGAACACTGCAGGGCAGAGGGGAACCAGAGGGAGCAGGGGGTACAGAATGTAAAAAATGTGGAGAATCGTGGGGAACACTGCAGAACAGAGGTGAACCAAAGGGAGCAGGGGGAACAGATTGGAAAAAATGGGAAACCGTGGGGAACACTGCAAAACAGTGGGAAACCTAAGAGAGCCGAGGGAATGTGTTGGAAAATGTGGAGAACTGTGGGGAACACTGCAGAACAGAGGTGAACCAAAGGGAGCAGGGGGAACGGATTGGAAAAAGTGGGGAATCGTGGGGAACACTGCAGGACAGAGGGGAACCAAAGGGAGAAGGAGGAACAGATTGGAAAAAATGTGGAGAACCGTGGGGAAACTGCAAAACAGAGCGGATCCAAAGTGAGAAGGGGGTACAGGATGGAAGAAGTGGGGAATAGTGGGGAACACTGCAGGACAGAGGGGAGCCAAAGGGAGCAGGGGAAATGGATTGGAAAAAGTGGGGAAGCGTGGGGAACACTCCAGAACAGAGAGGAACGAAAGGGAGCAGGGGGTACAGATTGGAAAAAGTGGGGATCCGTGGGAAACACTGCAGAACAGAGGTGAACCAAAGGAAGTAGGGGGAACGGAATGGAAAATGTGGGGAACCATGGGGAACACTGCAGGGCAGAGGGGAACCAGAGGGAGCAGGGGGTACAGAATGTAAAAAATGTGGAGTATCGTGGGGAACACTGCACAATAGAGTAGAACCAAAGGGAGCAGGGGAAATGGATTGGAAAAAGTGGGAAGCGTGGGGAACACTCCAGAACAGAGGGCAACCAAAGGGTGCAGGGGGAACAGATTGGAAAAAGTGGGGAATCGTGGGAAGTTCTGCAGATCACTGGGGAACCAAAGGGAGCAGGGGGAAAGGATTGGAAAAATTGGGGTACAGTGGGGAACACTGCAGAACAGAGGTAACACAAGGGAAGTAGGGGGAACAGATTGGAAAAATTGGGAAACCGTGGGGAACACTGCAAAACAGTGGGAAACCAAAGAGAGCCAGGGGAATGTGTTGGAAAAGGTGGAGAACTGTGGGGAACACTGGAGAACAGAGGTGAACCAAAGGGAGCAGGGGGAACGGATTGGAAAAAGTGGGGTATCGTGGGGAACACTGCAGGACAGAGGCGAGCCAAAGGGAGCAGGGGGAAGAGATTGGAAAAAGTGGGGAATCGTGGGGAACACTGCAGGACAGAGGGGAACCAAAGGGAGAAGGAGGAACAGATTGGAAAAAATGTGGAGAACCGTGGGGAAACTGCAAAACAGAGGGGATCCAAAGGGAGCAGGGGGAAAGGATTGGAAAAATTGGGGAACAGTGGGGAACACTGCAGAACAGAGGTGACCCAAGGGAAGTAGGGGGAACAGATTGGAAAAATTGGGAAACCGTGGGGAACACTGCAAAACAGGGGGAAACCAAAGAGAGCCGGGGGAATGTGTTGGAAAATGTGGAGAACTGTGGGCAACACTGGAGAACAGAGGTGAACCAAAGGGAGCAGGGGGAACGGATTGGAAAAAGTGGGGAACCGTGGGGAACAATGCAGAACAGAGGGGAACGAAAGGGAGCAGGGGGAACAGATTGGAAAAAGTGGGGAAGCGTGGGGAACACTCCAGAACAGAGAGGAACGAAAGGGAGCAGGGGGAACAGATTGGAAAAAGTGGGGAACCGTGGGGAACACTGCAGAACAGAGGTGAACCAAAGGAAGTAGGGGGAACGGAATGGAAAAAGTGCGGAACCATGGGGAACACTGCAGGGCAGAGGGGAACCAGAGGGAGCAGGGGGTACAGAATGTAAAAAATGTGGAGAATCGTGGGGAACACTGCAGAACAGAGGTGAACCAAAGGGAGCAGGGGGAACAGATTGGAAAAAATGGGAAACCGTGGGGAACACTGCAAAACAGTGGGAAACCAAAGAGAGCCGAGGGAATGTGTTGGAAAATGTGGAGAACTGTGGGGAACACTGCAGAACAGAGGTGAACCAAAGGGAGCAGGGGGAACGGATTGGAAAAAGTGGGGAATCGTGGGGAACACTGCAGGACAGAGGGGAACCAAAGGGAGAAGGAGGAACAGATTGGAAAAAATGTGGAGAACCGTGGGGAAACTGCAAAACAGAGGGGATCCAAAGTGAGAAGGGGGTACAGGATGGAAGAAGTGGGGAATAGTGGGGAACACTGCAGGACAGAGGGGAGCCAAAGGGAGCAGGGGAAATGGATTGGAAAAAGTGGGGAAGCGTGGGGAACACTCCAGAACAGAGAGGAACGAAAGGGAGCAGGGGGAACAGATTGGAAAAAGTGGGGATCCGTGGGAAACACTGCAGAACAGAGGTGAACCAAAGGAAGTAGGGGGAACGGAATGGAAAACGTGGGGAACCATGGGGAACACTGCAGGGCAGAGGGGAACCAGAGGGAGCAGGGGGTACAGAATGTAAAAAATGTGGAGTATCGTGGGGAACACTGCACAATAGAGTAGAACCAAAGGGAGCAGGGGAAATGGATTGGAAAAAGTGGGAAGCGTGGGGAACACTCCAGAACAGAGGGCAACCAAAGGGTGCAGGGGGAACAGATTGGAAAAAGTGGGGAATCGTGGGAAGTTCTGCAGATCACTGGGGAACCAAAGGGAGCAGGGGGAAAGGATTGGAAAAATTGGGGTACAGTGGGGAACACTGCAGAACAGAGGTAACACAAGGGAAGTAGGGGGAACAGATTGGAAAAATTGGGAAACCGTGGGGAACACTGCAAAACAGTGGGAAACCAAAGAGAGCCGGGGGAATGTGTTAGAAAAGGTGGAGAACTGTGGGGAACACTGGAGAACAGAGGTGAACCAAAGGGAGCAGGGGGAACGGATTGGAAAAAGTGGGGTATCGTGGGGAACACTGCAGGACAGAGGCGAGCCAAAGGGAGCAGGGGGAAGAGATTGGAAAAAGTGGGGAATCGTGGGGAACACTGCAGGACAGAGGGGAACCAAAGGGAGAAGGAGGAACAGATTGGAAAAAATGTGGAGAACCGTGGGGAAACTGCAAAACAGAGGGGATCCAAAGGGAGCAGGGGGAAAGGATTGGAAAAATTGGGGAACAGTGGGGAACACTGCAGAACAGAGGTGACCCAAGGGAAGTAGGGGGAACAGATTGGAAAAATTGGGAAACCGTGGGGAACACTGCAAAACAGGGGGAAACCAAAGAGAGCCGGGGGAATGTGTTGGAAAATGTGGAGAACTGTGGGCAACACTGGAGAACAGAGGTGAACCAAAGGGAGCAGGGGGAACGGATTGGAAAAAGTGGGGAATCGTGGGGAACACTGCAGGACAGAGGGGAACCAAAGGGAGAAGGAGGAACAGATTGGAAAAAATGTGGAGAACGGTGGGGAACACTGCGGAAGCAAAGGAGGCAGGGGGAACAGCTCAGAAAGGTGGGAAACCGTGTGGAACAATGCAAAACAGTGGGGAACCAAAGGGAGCAGGGGAACAGATTGGAAAAAGTGGGGAATCGTGGGAAGTTCTGCAGATCACTGGGAAACCAAAGGGAGCAGGGGGAAAAGATTGGAAAAATTGGGGAACAGTGGGGAACACTGCAGAACAGAGGTGACCCAAGGGAAGTAGGGGGAACAGATTGGAAAAATTGGGAAACCGTGGGGAACACTGCAAAACAGTGGGAAACCAAAGAGAGCCGGGGGAATGTGTTGGAAAAGGTGGAGAACTGTGGGCAACACTGCAGAACAGAGGTGAACCAAAGGGAGCAGGGGGAACGGATTGGAAAAAGTGGGGAATCGTGGGGAACACTGCAGGACCGAGGGGAACCAAAGGGAGAAGGAGGAACAGATTGGAAAAAATGTGGAGAACCGTGGGGAAACTGCAAAACAGAGGGGAAGCAAAGTGAGCAGGGGGTACAGGATGGAAAAAGTGGGGAATAGTGGGGAACACTGCAGGACAGAGGGGAGCCAAAGGGAGCAGGGGAAATGGATTGGAAAAAGTGGGGAAGCGTGGGGAACACTCCAGAACAGAGAGGAACGAAAGGGAGCAGGGGGAACAGATTGGAAAAAGTGGGGAACCGTGGGGAACACTGCAGAACAGAGGTGAACCAAAGGAAGTAGGGGGAACAGATTGGAAAAATTGGGAAACCGTGGGGAACACTGCAAAACAGTGGGAAACCAAAGAGAGCCGAGGGAATGTTTTGGAAAATGTGGAGAACTGTGGGGAACACTGCAGAACAGAGGTGAACCAAAGGGAGCAGGGGGAACGGATTGGAAAAAGTGGGGAATCGTGGGGAACACTGCAGGACAGAGGGGAACCAAAGGGAGAAGGAGGAACAGATTGGAAAAAATGTGGAGAACCGTGGGGAAACTGCAAAACAGAGGGGATCCAAAGTGAGAAGGGGGTACAGGATGGAAAAAAGTGGGGAATAGTGGGGAACACTGCAGGACAGAGGGGAGCCAAAGGGAGCAGGGGAAATGGATTGGAAAAAGTGGGGAAGCGTGGGGAACACTCCAGAACAGAGAGGAACGAAAGGGAGCAGGGGGAACAGATTGGAAAAAGTAGGGATCCGTGGGAAACACTGCAGAACAGAGGTGAACCAAAGGAAGTAGGGGGAACGGAATGGAAAACGTGGGGAACCATGGGGAACACTGCAGGGCAGAGGGGAACCAGAGGGAGCAGGGGGTACAGAATGTAAAAAATGTGGAGTATCGTGGGGAACACTGCACAATAGAGTAGAACCAAAGGGAGCAGGGGAAATGGATTGGAAAAAGTGGGAAGCGTGGGGAACACTCCAGAACAGAGGGCAACCAAAGGGTGCAGGGGGAACAGATTGGAAAAAGTGGGGAATCGTGGGAAGTTCTGCAGATCACTGGGGAACCAAAGGGAGCAGGGGGAAAGGATTGGAAAAATTGGGGAACAGTGGGGAACACTGCAGAATAGAGGTAACACAAGGGAAGTAGGGGGAACAGATTGGAAAAATTGGGAAACCGTGGGGAACACTGCAAAACAGTGGGAAACCAAAGAGAGCCGGGGGAATGTGTTGGAAAAGGTGGAGAACTGTGGGGAACACTGGAGAACAGAGGTGAACCAAAGGGAGCAGGGGGAACGGATTGGAAAAAGTGGGGTATCGTGGGGAACACTGCAGGACAGAGGCGAGCCAAAGGGAGCAGGGGGAAGAGATTGGAAAAAGTGGGGAATCATGGGGAACACTGCAGGACAGAGGGGAACCAAAGGGAGCACGGGGAACAGATTCGAAAACGTGGGGAACCGTGGGGATCATTGCAGAATAGAGGGGATCCAAAGGGAGCAGGGGTAACGGATTGGAAAAAGAGGGGAACCGTGGAGAACACTGCAGGACCGAGCTGAACCAAAGGAATAGGAGGAACGGATTGGAAAAAGTGGGGAACCATGGGGAACACTGCAGGAAAGGGGGGAACCAAAGGGAGCAGGGGGTAAAAGTTGGAAAAAGTGGGGAACCTTGGGGAACACTGCCGAACAGAGGAGAACCAAAGGGTGCAGGGGGAACAGCTCGGAAATGTGGGAAACCGTGGGGAACAATTCAGAATAGAGGGGAACCAAAGGGAGCAAGGGATATAAATTGGAAATGGTGGAGAACTGTGGGGAACACTGCAGAACAGAGGGGAACCAATGGGAGCAGTGGGAACGGATTGGTAAAAGTGGGGAACCGTGGGGAACAATGCAGAACAGAGGGGAACGAAAGGGAGCAGGGGGAACAGATTGGAAAAAGTGGGGAAGCGTGGGGAACACTCCAGAACAGAGAGGAACGAAAGGGAGCAGGGGGAACAGATTGGAAAAAGTGGGGAACCGTGGGGAACACTACAGAACAGAGGTGAACCAAAGGAAGTAGGGGGAACGGAATGGAAAAAGTGCGGAACCATGGGGAACACTGCAGGGCAGAGGGGAACCAGAGGGAGCAGGGGGTACAGAATGTAAAAAATGTGGAGAATCGTGGGGAACACTGCAGAACAGAGGTGAACCAAAGGGAGCAGGGGGAACAGATTGGAAAAAATGGGAAACCGTGGGGAACACTGCAAAACAGTGGGAAACCAAAGAGAGCCGAGGGAATGTGTTGGAAAATGTGGAGAACTGTGGGGAACACTGCAGAACAGAGGTGAACCAAAGGGAGCAGGGGGAACGGATTGGAAAAAGTGGGGAATCGTGGGGAACACTGCAGGACAGAGGGGAACCAAAGGGAGAAGGAGGAACAGATTGGAAAAAATGTGGAGAACCGTGGGGAAACTGCAAAACAGAGGGGATCCAAAGTGAGAAGGGGGTACAGGATGGAAGAAGTGGGGAATAGTGGGGAACACTGCAGGACAGAGGGGAGCCAAAGGGAGCAGGGGAAATGGATTGGAAAAAGTGGGGAAGCGTGGGGAACACTCCAGAACAGAGAGGAACGAAAGGGAGCAGGGGGAACAGATTGGAAAAAGTGGGGATCCGTGGGAAACACTGCAGAACAGAGGTGAACCAAAGGAAGTAGGGGGAACGGAATGGAAAACGTGGGGAACCATGGGGAACACTGCAGGGCAGAGGGGAACCAGAGGGAGCAGGGGGTACAGAATGTAAAAAATGTGGAGTATCGTGGGGAACACTGCACAATAGAGTAGAACCAAAGGGAGCAGGGGAAATGGATTGGAAAAAGTGGGAAGCGTGGGGAACACTCCAGAACAGAGGGCAACCAAAGGGTGCAGGGGGAACAGATTGGAGAAAGTGGGGAATCGTGGGAAGTTCTGCAGATCACTGGGGAACCAAAGGGAGCAGGGGGAAAGGATTGGAAAAATTGGGGTACAGTGGGGAACACTGCAGAACAGAGGTAACACAAGGGAAGTAGGGGGAACAGATTGGAAAAATTGGGAAACCGTGGGGAACACTGCAAAACAGTGGGAAACCAAAGAGAGCCGGGGGAATGTGTTGGAAAAGGTGGAGAACTGTGGGGAACACTGGAGAACAGAGGTGAACCAAAGGGAGCAGGGGGAACGGATTGGAAAAAGTGGGGTATCGTGGGGAACACTGCAGGACAGAGGCGAGCCAAAGGGAGCAGGGGGAAGAGATTGGAAAAAGTGGGGAATCATGGGGAACACTGCAGGACAGAGGGGAACCAAAGGGAGCACGGGGAACAGATTCGAAAACGTGGGGAACCGTGGGGATCATTGCAGAATAGAGGGGATCCAAAGGGAGCAGGGGAAACGGATTGGAAAAAGAGGGGAACCGTGGAGAACACTGTTGGACCGAGCTGAACCAAAGGAATAGGAGGAACGGATTGGAAAAAGTGGGGAACCATGGGGAACACTGCAGGAAAGGGGGGAACCAAAGGGAGCAGGGGGTAAAAGTTGGAAAAAGTGGGGAACCTTGGGGAACACTGCCGAACAGAGGAGAACCAAAGGGTGCAGGGGGAACAGCTCGGAAATGTGGGAAACCGTGGGGAACAATTCAGAATAGAGGGGAACCAAAGGGAGCAAGGGATATAAATTGGAAATGTTGGAGAACTGTGGGGAACACTGCAGAACAGAGGGGAACCAATGGGAGCAGTGGGAACGGATTGGTAAAAGTGGGGAACCGTGGGGAACAATGCAGAACAGAGGGGAACGAAAGGGAGCAGGGGGAACAGATTGGAAAAAGTGGGGAAGCGTGGGGAACACTCCAGAACAGAGAGGAACGAAAGGGAGCAGGGGGAACAGATTGGAAAAAGTGGGGAACCGTGGGGAACACTGCAGAACAGAGGTGAACCAAAGGAAGTAGGGGGAACGGAATGGAAAAAGTGCGGAACCATGGGGAACACTGCAGGGCAGAGGGGAACTAGAGGGAGCAGGGGGTACAGAATGTAAAAAATGTGGAGAATCGTGGGGAACACTGCAGAACAGAGGTGAACCAAAGGGAGCAGGGGGAACAGATTGGAAAAAATGTGGAGAACCGTGGGGAAACTGCAAAACAGTGGGAAACCAAAGAGAGCCGAGGGAATGTGTTGGAAAATGTGGAGAACTGTGGGGAACACTGCAGAACAGAGGTGAACCAAAGGGAGCAGGGGGAACGGATTGGAAAAAGTGGGGAATCGTGGGGAACACTGCAGGACAGAGGGGAACCAAAGGGAGAAGGAGGAACAGATTGGAAAAAATGTGGAGAACCGTGGGGAAACTGCAAAACAGAGGGGATCCAAAGTGAGAAGGGGGTACAGGATGGAAGAAGTGGGGAATAGTGGGGAACACTGCAGGACAGAGGGGAGCCAAAGGGAGCAGGGGAAATGGATTGGAAAAAGTGGGGAAGCGTGGGGAACACTCCAGAACAGAGAGGAACGAAAGGGAGCAGGGGTAACGGATTGGAAAAAGAGGGGAACCGTGGAGAACACTGCAGGACCGAGCTGAACCAAAGGAATAGGAGGAACGGATTGGAAAAAGTGGGGAACCTTGGGGAACACTGCCGAACAGAGGAGAACCAAAGGGTGCAGGGGGAACAGCTCGGAAATGTGGGAAACCGTGGGGAACAATTCAGAATAGAGGGGAACCAAAGGGAGCAAGGGATATAAATTGGAAATGGTGGAGAACTGTGGGGAACACTGCAGAACAGAGGGGAACCAATGGGAGCAGTGGGAACGGATTGGTAAAAGTGGGGAACCGTGGGGAACAATGCAGAACAGAGGGGAACGAAAGGGAGCAGGGGGAACAGATTGGAAAAAGTGGGGAAGCGTGGGGAACACTCCAGAACAGAGAGGAACGAAAGGGAGCAGGGGGAACAGATTGGAAAAAGTGGGGAACCGTGGGGAACACTGCAGAACAGAGGTGAACCAAAGGAAGTAGGGGGAACGGAATGGAAAAAGTGCGGAACCATGGGGAACACTGCAGGGCAGAGGGGAACCAGAGGGAGCAGGGGGTACAGAATGTAAAAAATGTGGAGAATCGTGGGGAACACTGCAGAACAGAGGTGAACCAAAGGGAGCAGGGGGAACAGATTGGAAAAAATGGGAAACCGTGGGGAACACTGCAAAACAGTGGGAAACCAAAGAGAGCCGAGGGAATGTGTTGGAAAATGTGGAGAACTGTGGGGAACACTGCAGAACAGAGGTGAACCAAAGGGAGCAGGGGGAACGGATTGGAAAAAGTGGGGAATCGTGGGGAACACTGCAGGACAGAGGGGAACCAAAGGGAGAAGGAGGAACAGATTGGAAAAAATGTGGAGAACCGTGGGGAAACTGCAAAACAGAGGGGATCCAAAGTGAGAAGGGGGTACAGGATGGAAGAAGTGGGGAATAGTGGGGAACACTGCAGGACAGAGGGGAGCCAAAGGGAGCAGGGGAAATGGATTGGAAAAAGTGGGGAAGCGTGGGGAACACTCCAGAACAGAGAGGAACGAAAGGGAGCAGGGGGAACAGATTGGAAAAAGTGGGGATCCGTGGGAAACACTGCAGAACAGAGGTGAACCAAAGGAAGTAGGGGGAACGGAATGGAAAACGTGGGGAACCATGGGGAACACTGCAGTGCAGAGGGGAACCAGAGGGAGCAGGGGGTACAGAATGTAAAAAATGTGGAGTATCGTGGGGAACACTGCACAATAGAGTAGAACCAAAGGGAGCAGGGGAAATGGATTGGAAAAAGTGGGAAGCGTGGGGAACACTCCAGAACAGAGGGCAACCAAAGGGTGCAGGGGGAACAGATTGGAAAAAGTGGGGAATCGTGGGAAGTTCTGCAGATCACTGGGGAACCAAAGGGAGCAGGGGGAAAGGATTGGAAAAATTGGGGTACAGTGGGGAACACTGCAGAACAGAGGTAACACAAGGGAAGTAGGGGGAACAGATTGGAAAAATTGGGAAACCGTGGGGAACACTGCAAAACAGTGGGAAACCAAAGAGAGCCGGGGGAATGTGTTGGAAAAGGTGGAGAACTGTGGGGAACACTGGAGAACAGAGGTGAACCAAAGGGAGCAGGGGGAACGGATTGGAAAAAGTGGGGTATCGTGGGGAACACTGCAGAACAGAGGGGCACCAAAGGGAGCAGAGGGAATGCATTGGAAAAAGTGGGGAACCGTGGGGAACACTGCACGACAGAGGGGAATCAAAGGAAGCAGGGGGAACGGAATATAAAAAGTTGCGCCGATGGGGAACACTGTAGGACAGAGGGGAATCAAAGGGAGCAGGGGTAACTGATTGGAAAAAGTGGGGAACTGTGGGGAAAACTGCAGAACAGAGGGCAAACAAACGGAACAGGGGGAATGGATTGCAAAAAGTTGGGAACCGTGGAGGACAATGCAGAACAGGGGAAACCAAAGAGAGCAGGGCAAACAGTTTGTAAAAAAGTGAGGAACCGTGGGGAATGCTGCAGAACAGTATGAAACCAAAGCGAGCCGGGGGTATGGTTTGGAAAATGTGGGGAACCGTGGGGAAAACTGCAGAACAGAGTGGAGACAAAGGAGCAGGGGAAATGGATTGGAAAAAGTGGGAAGCGTGGGGAACACTCCAGAACAGAGGGCAACCAAAGGGTGCAGGGGGAACAGATTGGAGAAAGTGGGGAATCGTGGGAAGTTCTGCAGATCACTGGGGAACCAAAGGGAGCAGGGGGAAAGGATTGGAAAAATTGGGGTACAGTGGGGAACACTGCAGAACAGAGGTAACACAAGGGAAGTAGGGGGAACAGATTGGAAAAATTGGGAAACCGTGGGGAACACTGCAAAACAGTGGGAAACCAAAGAGAGCCGGGGGAATGTGTTGGAAAAGGTGGAGAACTGTGGGGAACACTGGAGAACAGAGGTGAACCAAAGGGAGCAGGGGGAACGGATTGGAAAAAGTGGGGTATCGTGGGGAACACTGCAGGACAGAGGCGAGCCAAAGGGAGCAGGGGGAAGAGATTGGAAAAAGTGGGGAATCATGGGGAACACTGCAGGACAGAGGGGAACCAAAGGGAGCACGGGGAACAGATTCGAAAACGTGGGGAACCGTGGGGATCATTGCAGAATAGAGGGGATCCAAAGGGAGCAGGGGAAACGGATTGGAAAAAGAGGGGAACCGTGGAGAACACTGTTGGACCGAGCTGAACCAAAGGAATAGGAGGAACGGATTGGAAAAAGTGGGGAACCATGGGGAACACTGCAGGAAAGGGGGGAACCAAAGGGAGCAGGGGGTAAAAGTTGGAAAAAGTGGGGAACCTTGGGGAACACTGCCGAACAGAGGAGAACCAAAGGGTGCAGGGGGAACAGCTCGGAAATGTGGGAAACCGTGGGGAACAATTCAGAATAGAGGGGAACCAAAGGGAGCAAGGGATATAAATTGGAAATGTTGGAGAACTGTGGGGAACACTGCAGAACAGAGGGGAACCAATGGGAGCAGTGGGAACGGATTGGTAAAAGTGGGGAACCGTGGGGAACAATGCAGAACAGAGGGGAACGAAAGGGAGCAGGGGGAACAGATTGGAAAAAGTGGGGAAGCGTGGGGAACACTCCAGAACAGAGAGGAACGAAAGGGAGCAGGGGGAACAGATTGGAAAAAGTGGGGAACCGTGGGGAACACTGCAGAACAGAGGTGAACCAAAGGAAGTAGGGGGAACGGAATGGAAAAAGTGCGGAACCATGGGGAACACTGCAGGGCAGAGGGGAACTAGAGGGAGCAGGGGGTACAGAATGTAAAAAATGTGGAGAATCGTGGGGAACACTGCAGAACAGAGGTGAACCAAAGGGAGCAGGGGGAACAGATTGGAAAAAATGTGGAGAACCGTGGGGAAACTGCAAAACAGTGGGAAACCAAAGAGAGCCGAGGGAATGTGTTGGAAAATGTGGAGAACTGTGGGGAACACTGCAGAACAGAGGTGAACCAAAGGGAGCAGGGGGAACGGATTGGAAAAAGTGGGGAATCGTGGGGAACACTGCAGGACAGAGGGGAACCAAAGGGAGAAGGAGGAACAGATTGGAAAAAATGTGGAGAACCGTGGGGAAACTGCAAAACAGAGGGGATCCAAAGTGAGAAGGGGGTACAGGATGGAAGAAGTGGGGAATAGTGGGGAACACTGCAGGACAGAGGGGAGCCAAAGGGAGCAGGGGAAATGGATTGGAAAAAGTGGGGAAGCGTGGGGAACACTCCAGAACAGAGAGGAACGAAAGGGAGCAGGGGTAACGGATTGGAAAAAGAGGGGAACCGTGGAGAACACTGCAGGACCGAGCTGAACCAAAGGAATAGGAGGAACGGATTGGAAAAAGTGGGGAACCTTGGGGAACACTGCCGAACAGAGGAGAACCAAAGGGTGCAGGGGGAACAGCTCGGAAATGTGGGAAACCGTGGGGAACAATTCAGAATAGAGGGGAACCAAAGGGAGCAAGGGATATAAATTGGAAATGGTGGAGAACTGTGGGGAACACTGCAGAACAGAGGGGAACCAATGGGAGCAGTGGGAACGGATTGGTAAAAGTGGGGAACCGTGGGGAACAATGCAGAACAGAGGGGAACGAAAGGGAGCAGGGGGAACAGATTGGAAAAAGTGGGGAAGCGTGGGGAACACTCCAGAACAGAGAGGAACGAAAGGGAGCAGGGGGAACAGATTGGAAAAAGTGGGGAACCGTGGGGAACACTGCAGAACAGAGGTGAACCAAAGGAAGTAGGGGGAACGGAATGGAAAAAGTGCGGAACCATGGGGAACACTGCAGGGCAGAGGGGAACCAGAGGGAGCAGGGGGTACAGAATGTAAAAAATGTGGAGAATCGTGGGGAACACTGCAGAACAGAGGTGAACCAAAGGGAGCAGGGGGAACAGATTGGAAAAAATGGGAAACCGTGGGGAACACTGCAAAACAGTGGGAAACCAAAGAGAGCCGAGGGAATGTGTTGGAAAATGTGGAGAACTGTGGGGAACACTGCAGAACAGAGGTGAACCAAAGGGAGCAGGGGGAACGGATTGGAAAAAGTGGGGAATCGTGGGGAACACTGCAGGACAGAGGGGAACCAAAGGGAGAAGGAGGAACAGATTGGAAAAAATGTGGAGAACCGTGGGGAAACTGCAAAACAGAGGGGATCCAAAGTGAGAAGGGGGTACAGGATGGAAGAAGTGGGGAATAGTGGGGAACACTGCAGGACAGAGGGGAGCCAAAGGGAGCAGGGGAAATGGATTGGAAAAAGTGGGGAAGCGTGGGGAACACTCCAGAACAGAGAGGAACGAAAGGGAGCAGGGGGAACAGATTGGAAAAAGTGGGGATCCGTGGGAAACACTGCAGAACAGAGGTGAACCAAAGGAAGTAGGGGGAACGGAATGGAAAACGTGGGGAACCATGGGGAACACTGCAGTGCAGAGGGGAACCAGAGGGAGCAGGGGGTACAGAATGTAAAAAATGTGGAGTATCGTGGGGAACACTGCACAATAGAGTAGAACCAAAGGGAGCAGGGGAAATGGATTGGAAAAAGTGGGAAGCGTGGGGAACACTCCAGAACAGAGGGCAACCAAAGGGTGCAGGGGGAACAGATTGGAAAAAGTGGGGAATCGTGGGAAGTTCTGCAGATCACTGGGGAACCAAAGGGAGCAGGGGGAAAGGATTGGAAAAATTGGGGTACAGTGGGGAACACTGCAGAACAGAGGTAACACAAGGGAAGTAGGGGGAACAGATTGGAAAAATTGGGAAACCGTGGGGAACACTGCAAAACAGTGGGAAACCAAAGAGAGCCGGGGGAATGTGTTGGAAAAGGTGGAGAACTGTGGGGAACACTGGAGAACAGAGGTGAACCAAAGGGAGCAGGGGGAACGGATTGGAAAAAGTGGGGTATCGTGGGGAACACTGCAGGACAGAGGGGAACCAAAGGGAGCACGGGGAACAGATTCGAAAACATGGGGAACCGTGGGGATCATTGCAGAATAGAGGGGTTCCAAAGGGAGCAGGGGAAACGGATTGGAAAAAGAGGGGAACCGTGGAGAACACTGCAGGACCGAGCTGAACCAAAGGAATAGGAGGAACGGATTGGAAAAAGTGGGGAACCATGGGGAACACTGCAGGAAAGGGGGGAACCAAAGGGAGCAGGGGGTAAAAGTTGGAAAAAGTGGGGAACCTTGGGGAACACTGCCGAACAGAGGAGAACCAAAGGGTGCAGGGGGAACAGCTCGGAAATGTGGGAAATCGTGGGGAACAATTCAGAATAGAGGGGAACCAAAGGGAGCAAGGGATATAAATTGGAAATGGTGGAGAACTGTGGGGAACACTGCAGAACAGAGGGGAACCAATGGGAGCAGTGGGAACGGATTGGTAAAAGTGGGGAACCGTGGGGAACAATGCAGAACAGAGGGGAACGAAAGGGAGCAGGGGGAACAGATTGGAAAAAGTGGGGAAGCGTGGGGAACACTCCAGAACAGAGAGGAACGAAAGGGAGCAGGGGGAACAGATTGGAAAAAGTGGGGAACCGTGGGGAACACTGCAGAACAGAGGTGAACCAAAGGAAGTAGGGGGAACGGAATGGAAAAAGTGCGGAACCATGGGGAACACTGCAGGGCAGAGGGGAACTAGAGGGAGCAGGGGGTACAGAATGTAAAAAATGTGGAGAATCGTGGGGAACACTGCAGAACAGAGGTGAACCAAAGGGAGCAGGGGGAACAGATTGGAAAAAATGTGGAGAACCGTGGGGAAACTGCAAAACAGTGGGAAACCAAAGAGAGCCGAGGGAATGTGTTGGAAAATGTGGAGAACTGTGGGGAACACTGCAGAACAGAGGTGAACCAAAGGGAGCAGGGGGAACGGATTGGAAAAAGTGGGGAATCGTGGGGAACACTGCAGGACAGAGGGGAACCAAAGGGAGAAGGAGGAACAGATTGGAAAAAATGTGGAGAACCGTGGGGAAACTGCAAAACAGAGGGGATCCAAAGTGAGAAGGGGGTACAGGATGGAAGAAGTGGGGAATAGTGGGGAACACTGCAGGACAGAGGGGAGCCAAAGGGAGCAGGGGAAATGGATTGGAAAAGGTGGGGAAGCGTGGGGAACACTCCAGAACAGAGAGGAACGAAAGGGAGCAGGGGGAACAGATTGGAAAAAGTGGGGATCCGTGGGAAACACTGCAGAACAGAGGTGAACCAAAGGAAGTAGGGGGAACGGAATGGAAAACGTGGGGAACCATGGGGAACACTGCAGGGCAGAGGGGAACCAGAGGGAGCAGGGGGTACAGAATGTAAAAAATGTGGAGTATCGTGGGGAACACTGCACAATAGAGTAGAACCAAAGGGAGCAGGGGAAATTGATTGGAAAAAGTGGGAAGCGTGGGGAACACTCCAGAACAGAGGGCAACCAAAGGGTGCAGGGGGAACAGATTGGAAAAAGTGGGGAATCGTGGGAAGTTCTGCAGATCACTGGGGAACCAAAGGGAGCAGGGGGAAAGGATTGGAAAAATTGGGGTACAGTGGGGAACACTGCAGAACAGAGGTAACACAAGGGAAGTAGGGGGAACAGATTGGAAAAATTGGGAAACCGTGGGGAACACTGCAAAACAGTGGGAAACCAAAGAGAGCCGGGGGAATGTGTTGGAAAAGGTGGAGAACTGTGGGGAACACTGGAGAACAGAGGTGAACCAAAGGGAGCAGGGGGAACGGATTGGAAAAAGTGGGGTATCGTGGGGAACACTGCAGGACAGAGGCGAGCCAAAGGGAGCAGGGGGAAGAGATTGGAAAAAGTGGGGAATCATGGGGAACACTGCAGGACAGAGGGGAACCAAAGGGAGCACGGGGAACAGATTCGAAAACGTGGGGAACCGTGGGGATCATTGCAGAATAGAGGGGATCCAAAGGGAGCAGGGGAAACGGATTGGAAAAAGAGGGGAACCGTGGAGAACACTGCAGGACCGAGCTGAACCAAAGGAATAGGAGGAACGGATTGGAAAAAGTGGGGAACCATGGGGAACACTGCAGGAAAGGGGGGAACCAAAGGGAGCAGGGGGTAAAAGTTGGAAAAAGTGGGGAACCTTGGGGAACACTGCCGAACAGAGGAGAACCAAAGGGTGCAGGGGGAACAGCTCGGAAATGTGGGAAACCGTGGGGAACAATTCAGAATAGAGGGGAACCAAAGGGAGCAAGGGATATAAATTGGAAATGGTGGAGAACTGTGGGGAACACTGCAGAACAGAGGGGAACCAATGGGAGCAGTGGGAACGGATTGGTAAAAGTGGGGAACCGTGGGGAACAATGCAGAACAGAGGGGAACGAAAGGGAGCAGGGGGAACAGATTGGAAAAAGTGGGGAAGCGTGGGGAACACTCCAGAACAGAGAGGAACGAAAGGGAGCAGGGGGAACAGATTGGAAAAAGTGGGGAACCGTGGGGAACACTGCAGAACAGAGGTGAACCAAAGGAAGTAGGGGGAACGGAATGGAAAAAGTGCGGAACCATGGGGAACACTGCAGGGCAGAGGGGAACTAGAGGGAGCAGGGGGTACAGAATGTAAAAAATGTGGAGAATCGTGGGGAACACTGCAGAACAGAGGTGAACCAAAGGGAGCAGGGGGAACAGATTGGAAAAAATGTGGAGAACCGTGGGGAAACTGCAGGACAGAGGGGAACCAAAGGGAGCAGGAGGAACGGATTGTTAAAATTGGGCCCATGGGGAACACTGCAGGACAGAGGGGAACCAAAGGGAGCAGGGGGTAAAAGTTGGAAAAAGTGGGGAACCTTGGGAAACACTGCAGAACAGAGAGGAATCAAAGGAGGCAGGGGGAGCGGATTGCAAAATGTGGGGTACTGTGGGGAAAACTGCAGAACAGTGGAACAAAAAGGAGCAGGAGGAACGGTTTGGAAAAGTGGGGAACTGTGGGGAACACTGCAGAACAGAGGGGAACAAAAGGGAGCAGGGGAAACGGATTGGAAAAAGTGGTGATCCATGGGGAACACTGCAGAACAGTGGGGAACCAAAGGGAGCAGGGGCAACAATTGAAAAAAGTGGGGAACAGAGTGGAAAAATGCAGAACATTGGGTAAACAAAGGGAGCAGGGGGAACGGGTTGGAAAAAGTGAATAACCGTGGGGAACACTGCAGGACAGAGGGGAACCAAAGGGAGCAGGGGAAATGGATTGGAAAAAGTGGGAAGCGTGGGGAACACTCCAGAACAGAGGGCAAGCAAAGGGTGCAGGGGGAACAGACTCGAAAAAGTGGAGAACCGTGGGGAACACTGCAGAACAGAGGTGAACCAAAGGAAGTAGGGGGAACGGAATGGAAAAAGTGGGGAACCATGGGGAACACTGCAGGGCAGAGGGGAAACAAAGGGAGCAGGGGGAACAGATTGTAAAATGTGGGGAACCCTGTGGAAAAATGCAAAAGAGTGGGGAACCAAAGGGAGCAGGGGGAACGGATTGGAAAAAGTGGGGAATCGTGGGGAACACTGCAGGACAGAGGGGAACCAAAGGGAGCACGCGGAACAGATTGGAAAAAGTGGGGAACGATGGGGAACACTGCAGGGCAGAGGGGAACCAGAGGGAGCAGGGGGTACAGAATGTAAAAAATGTGGGGAATCGTGGGGAACACTGCAGAACAGAGGTGAACCAAAGGAAGTAGGGGGAACGGAATGGAAAAAGTGGGGAACGATGGGGAACACTGTAGGGCAGAGGGGAACCAGAGGGAGCAGGGGGTACAGAATGTAAAAAATGTGGAGAATCGTGGGGAACACTGCAGAACAGAGGGGAACCAAATGGAGCAGGGGAAACGGATTGGAAAAAGTGGGGAATCGTGGGGAACACTGCAGGACAGAGGGGAACCAAATGGAGAAGGAGGAACAGATTGGAAAAAAGGTGGAGAACCGTGGGGATACTGCAAAACAGAGGGGAAGCAAAGTGAGCATGGGGTACAGGATGGAAAAAGTGGGGAACCATGGGGAACACTGGAGGGCAGAGGGGAACCAGAGGGAGCAGGGGGTACAGAATGTAAAAAATGTGGAGAATCGTGGGGAACACTGCAGAACAGAGGGGAACCAAAGAGAGCCGGGGGAATGTGTTGGAAAAGGTGGAGAACTGTGGGGAACACTGCAGAACATAGGTGTACCAAAGGGAGCAGGGGGAACGGATTGGAAAAAGTGGGGAATCGTGGGGAACACTGCAGGACAGAGGGGAACCAAAGGGAGAAGGAGGAACAGATTAGAAAAAATGTGGAGAACGGTGGGGAACACTGCGGAAGCAAAGGAGGCAGGGGGAACAGCTCGGAAATGTGGGAAACCGTGTGGAACAATGCAGAACAGTGGGGAACCAAAGGGAGCAGGGGGAACAGATTGGAAAAAGTGGGGAATCGTGGGAAGTTCTGCAGATCACTGGGGAACCAAAGGGAGCAGGGGGAAAGGATTGGAAAAATTGGGGAACAGTGGGGAACACTGCAGAACAGAGGTGACCCAAGGGAAGTAGGGGGAACAGATTGGAAAAAGTGGGGAACCGTGGGGAACACTGCAGAACAGAGGTGAACCAAAGGAAGTAGGGGGAACGGAATGGAAAAAGTGGGGAACCATGGGGAACACTGCAGGGCAGAGGGGTACCAGAGGGAGCAGGGGGTACAGAATGTAAAAAATGTGGAGAATCGTGGGGAACACTGCAGAACAGAGGGGAACCAAAGGGAGTAGGGGGAACGGCTTGGAAAAAGTGGGGAATCGTGGGGAACACTGCAGGACAGAGGGGAACAAAAAGGAGAAGGAGGAACCGATTGGAAAAAATGTGGAGAACCGTGGGGAAACTGCAGGACAGAGGGGAACCAAAGGGAGCAGGAGGAACGGATTGTTAAAATTGGGCCCATGGGGAACACTGCAGGACAGAGGGGAACCAAAGGGAGCAGGGGGTAAAAGTTGGAAAAAGTGGGGAACCTTGGGAAACACTGCACAACAGAGAGGAATCAAAGGAGGCAGGGGGAGCGGATTGCAAAAAGTGGGGTACTGTGGGGAAAACTGCAGAACAGTGGAACAAAAGGGAGCAGGGGGAACGGTTTGGAAAAAGTGGGGAACTGTGGGGAACACTGCAGAACAGAGGGGAACAAAAGGGAGCAGGGGAAACGGATTGGAAAAAGTGGTGAACCATGGGGAACACTGCAGAACAGTGGGGAACCAAAGGGAGCAGGGGCAACAATTGAAAAAAGTGGGGAACAGAGTGGAAAAATGCAGAACAGTGGGTAAACAAAGGGAGCAGGGGGAACGGGTTGGAAAAAGTGAATAACCGTGGGGAACACTGCAGGACAGAGGGGAACCAAAGGGAGCATGGTGTACAGGTTGGAAAAAGTGGGGAATCGTGGTGAGCACTGCACAATAGAGTGGAACCAAAGGGAGCAGGGGAAATGGATTGGAAAAAGTGGGAAGCGTGGGGAACACTCCAGAACAGAGGGCAACCAAAGGGTGCAGAGGGAACAGATTGGAAAAAGTGGGGAATCGTGGGAAGTTCTGCAGATCACTGGGGAACCAAAGGGAGCAGGGGGAAAGGATTGGAAAAATTGGGGAACAGTGGGGAACACTGCAGAACAGAGGTGACCCAAGGGAAGTAGGGGGAACAGATTGGAAAAATTGGGAAACCGTGGGGAACACTGCAAAACAGTGGGAAACCAAAGAGAACCGGGGGAATGTGTTGGAAAAGGTGGAGAACTGTGGGGAACACTGCAGAACAGAGGTGAACCAAAGGGAGCAGGGGGAACGGATTGGAAAAAGTGGGGAATCGTGGGGAACACTGCAGGACAGAGGGGAACCAAAGGGAGAAGGAGGAACAGATTGGAAAAAATGTGGAGAACGGTGGGGAACACTGCGGAAGCAAAGGAGGCAGGGGGAACAGCTCGGAAATGTGGGAAACCGTGTGGAACAATGCAGAACAGTGGGGAACCAAAGGGAGCAGGGGGAACAGATTGGAAAAAGTGGGGAATCGTGGGAAGTTCTGCAGATCACTGGGGAACCAAAGGGAGCAGGGGGAAAGGTTTGGAAAAATTGGGGAACAGTGGGGAACACTGCAGAACAGAGGTGACCCAAGGGAAGTAGGGGGAACAGATTGGAAAAATTGGGAAACCGTGGGGAACACTGCAAAACAGTGGGAAACCAAAGAGAGCCGGGGGAATGTGTTGGAAAAGGTGGAGAACTGTGGGCAACACTGCAGAACAGAGGTGAACCAAAGGGAGCAGGGGGAACGGATTGGAAAAAGTGGGGAATCGTGGGGAACACTGCAGGACAGAGGGGAACCAAAGGGAGAAGGAGGAACAGATTGGAAAAAATGTGGAGAACCGTGGGGAAACTGCAAAACAGAGGGGAAGCAAAGTGAGCAGGGGGTACAGGATGGAAAAAGTGGGGAATAGTGGGGAACACTGCAGGACAGAGGGGAGCCAAAGGGAGCAGGGGAAATGGATTGGAAAAAGTGGGGAAGCGTGGGGAACACTGCAGAACAGAGGAGAACCAAAGGGTGCAGGGGGAACAGCTCGATAATGTGGGAAACCGTGTGGAACAATGCAGAACAGAGAGGAACCAAAGGGAGCAGGGGGAACAGATTGGAAAAAGTGGGGAACCGTGGGGAACACTGCAGAACAGAGGAGAACCAAAGGGTGCAGGGGGTACAGCTCGATAATGTGGGAAACCGTGTGGAACAATGCAGAACAGTGGGGAACCAAAGGGAGCAGGGGGAACAGATTGGAAAAAGTGGGGAATCGTGGGAAGTTCTGCAGATCACTGGGGAACCAAAGGGAGCAGGGGGAAAGGATTGGAAAAATTGGGGAACAGTGGGGAACAATGCAGAATAGAGGTGACCCAAGGGAAGTAGGGGGAACAGATTGGAAAAAGTGGGGAACCGTGGGGAACACTGCAGAACAGAGGTGAACAAAAGGAAGTAGGGGGAACGGAATGGAAAAAGTGGGGAACCATGGGGAACGCTGCAGGGCAGAGGGGAACCAGAGGGAGCAGGGGGTACAGAATGTAAAAAATGTGGAGAATCATGGGGAACACTGCAGAACAGTGGGGAACCAAAGGGAGCAGGGGCAACAATTGAAAAAAGTGGGGAACAGAGTGGAAAAATGCAGAACAGTGGGTAAACAAAGGGAGCAGGGGGAACGGGTTGGAAAAAGTGAATAACCGTGGGGAACACTGCAGGACAGAGGGGAACCAAAGGGAGCATGGTGTACAGGTTGGAAAAAGTGGGGAATCGTGGTGAGCACTGCACAATAGAGTGGAACCAAAGGGAGCAGGGGAAATGGATTGGAAAAAGTGGGAAGCGTGGGGAACACTCCAGAACAGAGGGCAACCAAAGGGTGCAGGGGGAACAGATTGGAAAAAGTGGGGAATCGTGGGAAGTTCTGCAGATCACTGGTGAACCAAAGGGAGCAGGGGGAAAGGATTGGAAAAATTGGGGAACAGTAGGGAACACTGCAGAACAGAGGTGACCCAAGGGAAGTAGGGGGAACAGATTAGAAAAATTGGGAAACCGTGGGGAACACTGCAAAACAGTGGGAAACCAAAGAGAGCCGGGGGAATGCGATGGAAAAGGTGGAGAACTGTGGGCAACACTGCAGAACAGAGGTGAACCAAAGGGAGCAGGGGGAACGGATTGGAAAAAGTGGGGAATCGTGGGGAACACTGCAGGACAGAGGGGAACCAAAGGGAGAACGAGGAACAGATTGGAAAAAATGTGGAGAACCGTGGGGGAACTGCAAAACAGAGGGGAAGCAAAGTGAGCAGGGGGTACAGGATGGAAAAAGTGGGGAATAGTGGGGAACACTGCAGGACAGAGGGGAGCCAAAGGGAGCAGGGGAAATGGATTGGAAAAAGTGGAAAGCGTGGGGAACACTCCAGAACAGAGAGGAACGAAAGGGAGCAGGGGGAACAGATTGGAAAAAGTGGGGAACCGTGGGGTACACTGCAGAACAGAGGTGAACCAAAGGAAGTAGGGGGAACGGAATGGAAAGAGTGGGGAACCATGGGGAACACTGCAGGGCAGAGGGGAACCAGAGGGAGCAGGGGGTACAGAATTTAAAAAATGTGGAGAATCGTGGGGAACACTGCAGAACAGAGGGGAACCAAAGGGAGCAGGGTGAACAGATTGGAAAAAATGTGGAGAACCGTGGGGAAACTGCAGGACAGAGGGGAACCAAAGGGAGCAGGAGGAACGGATTGTTAAATTTGGGCCCATGGGGAACACTGCAGGACAGAGGGGAACCAAAGGGAGCAGGGGGAACGGATTGGAAAAAGTGGGGAATCGTGGGGAACACTGCAGGACAGAGGGGAACCAAAGGGAGAAGGAGGAACAGATTGGAAAAAATGTGGAGAACGGTGAGGAACACTGCGGAAGCAAAGGAGGCAGGGGTAACAGCTCGGAAAGGTGGGAAACCGTGTGGAAGAATGCAGAACAGTGGGGAACCAAAGGGAGCAGGGGAACAGATTGGAAAAAGTTGGGAATCGTGGGAAGTTCTGCAGATCACTGGGAAACCAAAGGGAGCAGGAGGAAAGGATTGGAAAAATTGGGGAACAGTGGGGAACACTGCAGAACAGAGGTGACCCAAGGGAAGTAGGGGGAACAGATTGGAAAAAGTGGGGAACCGTGGGGAACACTGCAGAACAGAGGTGAACCAAAGGAAATAGGGGAACGGAATGGAAAAAGTGCGGAACCATGGGGAACACTGCAGGGCAGAGGGGAACCAGAGGGAGCAGGGGGTACAGAATGTAAAAAATGTGGAGAATCGTGGGGAACACTGCAGAACAGAGGGGAACCAAAGGGAGCAGGGGGAACAGATTGGAAAAAATGAGGAGAACTGTGGGGAAACTGCAGGACAGAGGGGAACCAAAGGGAGCAGGGGGTAAAAGTTGGAAAAAGTGGGGAACCTTGGGAAACACTGCAGAACAGAGAGGAATCAAAGGTGGCAGGGGGAGCGGATTGCAAAAAGTGGGGTACTGTGGGGAAAACTGCAGAACATTGGAACAAAAGGGAGCAGGGGGAACGGTTTGGAAAAAGTGGGGAACTGTGGGGAACACTGCAGAACAGAGGGGAACAAAAGGGAGCAGGGGAAACGGATTGGAAAAAGTGGTGAACCATGGGGAACACTGCAGAACAGTGGGGAACCAAAGGGAGCAGGGGCAACAATTGAAAAAAGTGGGGAACAGAGTGGAAAAATGCAGAACAGTGGGTAAACAAAGGGAGCAGGGGGAACGGGTTGGAAAAAGTGAATAACCGTGGGGAACACTGCAGGACAGAGGGGAACCAAAGGGAGCATGGTGTACAGGTTGGAAAAAGTGGGGAATCGTGGTGAGCACTGCACAATAGAGTGGAACCAAAGGGAGCAGGGGAAATGGATAGGAAAAAGTGGGAAGCGTAGGGAACACTCCAGAACAGAGGGCAACCAAAGGGTGCAAGGGGAACAGATTGGAAAAAGTGGGGAATCGTGGGAAGTTCTGCAGATCACTGGGGAACCAAAGGGAGCAGGGGGAAAGGATTGGAAAAATTGGGGAACTGTGGGGAACACTGCAGAACAGAGGTGAACCAAAGGTAGCAGGGGGAACGGATTGGAAAAAGTGGGGTATCGTGGGGAACACTGCAGGACAGAGGGGAACCAAAGGGAGAAGGAGGAAAAGATTGGAAAAAATGTGGAGAACGGTGGGGAACACTGCGGAAGCAAAGGAGGCAGGGGGAACAGCTCGGAAATGTGGGAAACCGTGTGGAACAATGCAGAACAGTGGGGAACCAAAGGGAGCAGCGGGAACAGATTGGAAAAAGTGGGGAATCGTGGGAAGTTCTGCAGATCACTGGGGAACCAAAGGGAGCAGGGGGAAAGGATTGGAAAAATTGGGGAACAGTGGGGAACACTGCAGAACAGAGATGACCCAAGGGAAGTAGGGGGAACATATTGGAAAAATTGGGAAACCGTGGGGAACACTGCAAAACAGTGGGAAACCAAAGAGCGCCGGGGGAATGTGTTGGAAAAGGTGGAGAACTGTGGGCAACACTGGAGAACAGAGGTGAACCAAAGGGAGCAGGGGGAACGGATTGGAAAAAGTGGGGAATCGTGGGAAGTTCTGCAGATCACTGGGGAACCAAAGGGAGCAGGGGGAAAGGATTGGAAAAATTGGGGAACAGTGGGGAACACTGCAGAACAGAGGTGACCCAAGGGAAGTAGGGGGAACAGATTGGAAAAATTGGGAAACCGTGGGGAACACTGCAAAACAGTGAGAAACCAAAGAGAACCGGGGGAATGTGTTGGAAAAGGTGGAGAACTGTGGGGAACACTGCAGAACAGAGGTGAACCAAAGGGAGCAGGGGGAACGGATTGGAAAAAGTGGGGAATCGTGGGGAACACTGCAGGACAGAGGGGAACCAAAGGGAGAAGGAGGAACAGATTGGAAAAAATGTGGAGAACGGTGGGGAACACTGCGGAAGCAAAGGAGGCAGGGGGAACAGCTCGGAAATGTGGGAAACCGTGTGGAACAATGCAGAACAGTGGGGAACCAAAGGGAGCAGGGGGAATGGATTGGAAAAAGTGGGGAACCGTGGGGAACACTGCAGGACAGAGGGAAACCAAAGGGAGCAGGGTGTACAGGTTGGAAAAAGTGTGGAATCGTGGGAAACACTGCAGAACAGAGGCGAACCAAAGGGAGCACGGGGAACAGATTCGAAAACGTGGGGAACCGTGGGGATCATTGCAGAATAGAGGGGATCCAAAGGGAGCAGGGGTAACGGATTGGAAAAAGAGGGGAACCGTGGAGAACACTGCAGGACCGAGCTGAACCAAAGGAATAGGAGGAACGGATTGGAAAAAGTGGGGAACCATGGGGAACACTGCAGGAAAGGGGGGAACCAAAAGGAGCAGGGGGTAAAAGTTGGAAAAAGTGGGGAACCTTGGGGAACACTGCCGAACAGAGGAGAACCAAAGGGTGCAGGGGGAACAGCTCGGAAATGTGGGAAACCGTGGGGAACAATTCAGAATAGAGGGGAACCAAAGGGAGCAAGGGATATAAATTGGAAATGGTGGAGAACTGTGGGGAACAATGCAGAACAGAGGGGAACCAAAGGGAGCAGGGGGAATTGATTGGTAAAGTGGGAAACCGTGGGGAACACTGCAAAACAGTGGGAAACCAAAGAGAGCCGGGGGAATGTGTTGGAAAAGGTGGCGAACTGTGGGGAACACTGCAGAACAGAGGTGAACCAAAGGGAACAGGGGGAACGGATTGGAAAAAGTGGGGAATCGTGGGGAACACTGCAGGACAGAGGGGAACCAAAGGGAGAAGGAGGAACAGATTGGAAAAAATGTGGAGAACCGTGGGGATACTGCAAAACAGAGGGGATCCAAAGGGAGCAGGGGGAAAAGATTGGAAAAATTGGGGAACAGTGGGGAACACTGCAGAACAGAGGTGACCCAAGGGAAGTAGGGGGAACAGATTGGAAAAATTGGGAAACCGTGGGGAACACTGCAAAACAGGGGGAAACCAAAGAGAGCCGGGGGAATGTGTTGGAAAATGTGGAGAACTGTGGGCAACACTGGAGAACAGAGGTGAACCAAAGGGAGCAGGGGGAACGGATTGGAAAAAGTGGGGAATCGTGGGGAACACTGCAGGACAGAGGGGAACCAAAGGGAGAAGGAGGAACAGATTGGAAAAAATGTGGAGAACGGTGGGGAACACTGCGGAAGCAAAGGAGGCAGGGGGAACAGCTCAGAAAGGTGGGAAACCGTGTGGAACAATGCAGAACAGTGGGGAACCAAAGGGAGCAGGGGGAACGGATTGGAAAAAGTGGGGAATCGTGGGGAACACTGCAGGACCGAGGGGAACCAAAGGGAGAAGGAGGAACAGATTGGAAAAAATGTGGAGAACCGTGGGGAAACTGCAAAACAGAGGGGAAGCAAAGTGAGCAGGGGGTACAGGATGGAAAAAGTGGGGAATAGTGGGGAACACTGCAGGACAGAGGGGAGCCAAAGGGAGCAGGGGAAATGGATTGGAAAAAGTGGGGAAGCGTGGGGAACACTCCAGAACAGAGAGGAACGAAAGGGAGCAGGGGGAACAGATTGGAAAAAGTGGGGAACCGTGGGGAACACTGCAGAACAGAGGTGAACCAAAGGAAGTAGGGGGAACAGATTGGAAAAATTTGGAAACCGTGGGGAACACTGCAAAACAGTGGGAAACCAAAGAGAGCCGAGGGAATGTGTTGGAAAATGTGGAGAACTGTGGGGAACACTGCAGAACAGAGGTGAACCAAAGGGAGCAGGGGGAACGGATTGGAAAAAGTGGGGAATCGTGGGGAACACTGCAGGACAGAGGGGAACCAAAGGGAGAAGGAGGAACAGATTGGAAAAAATGTGGAGAACCGTGGGGAAACTGCAAAACAGAGGGGATCCAAAGTGAGAAGGGGGTACAGGATGGAAAAAAGTGGGGAATAGTGGGGAACACTGCAGGACAGAGGGGAGCCAAAGGGAGCAGGGGAAATGGATTGGAAAAAGTGGGGAAGCGTGGGGAACCCTCCAGAACAGAGAGGAACGAAAGGGAGCAGGGGGAACAGATTGGAAAAAGTAGGGATCCGTGGGAAACACTGCAGAACAGAGGTGAACCAAAGGAAGTAGGGGGAACGGAATGGAAAACGTGGGGAACCATGGGGAACACTGCAGGGCAGAGGGGAACCAGAGGGAGCAGGGGGTACAGAATGTAAAAAATGTGGAGTATCGTGGGGAACACTGCACAATAGAGTAGAACCAAAGGGAGCAGGGGAAATGGATTGGAAAAAGTGGGAAGCGTGGGGAACACTCCAGAACAGAGGGCAACCAAAGGGTGCAGGGGGAACAGATTGGAAAAAGTGGGGAATCGTGGGAAGTTCTGCAGATCACTGGGGAACCAAAGGGAGCAGGGGGAAAGGATTGGAAAAATTGGGGAACAGTGGGGAACACTGCAGAACAGAGGTAACACAAGGGAAGTAGGGGGAACAGATTGGAAAAATTGGGAAACCGTGGGGAACACTGCAAAACAGTGGGAAACCAAAGAGAGCCGGGGGAATGTGTTGGAAAAGGTGGAGAACTGTGGGGAACACTGGAGAACAGAGGTGAACCAAAGGGAGCAGGGGGAACGGATTGGAAAAAGTGGGGTATCGTGGGGAAGACTGCAGGACAGAGGCGAGCCAAAGGGAGCAGGGGGAAGAGATTGGAAAAAGTGGGGAATCATGGGGAACACTGCAGGACAGAGGGGAACCAAAGGGAGCACGGGGAACAGATTCGAAAACGTGGGGAACCGTGGGGATCATTGCAGAATAGAGGGGATCCAAAGGGAGCAGGGGTAACGGATTGGAAAAAGAGGGGAACCGTGGAGAACACTGCAGGACCGAGCTGAACCAAAGGAATAGGAGGAACGGATTGGAAAAAGTGGGGAACCATGGGGAACACTGCAGGAAAGGGGGGAACCAAAGGGAGCAGGGGGTAAAAGTTGGAAAAAGTGGGGAACCTTGGGGAACACTGCCGAACAGAGGAGAACCAAAGGGTGCAGGGGGAACAGCTCGGAAATGTGGGAAACCGTGGGGAACAATTCAGAATAGAGGGGAACCAAAGGGAGCAAGGGATATAAATTGGAAATGGTGGAGAACTGTGGGGAACACTGCAGAACAGAGGGGAACCAATGGGAGCAGTGGGAACGGATTGGTAAAAGTGGGGAACCGTGGGGAACAATGCAGAACAGAGGGGAACGAAAGGGAGCAGGGGGAACAGATTGGAAAAAGTGGGGAAGCATGGGGAACACTCCAGAACAGAGAGGAACGAAAGGGAGCAGGGGGAACAGATTGGAAAAAGTGGGGAACCGTGGGGAACACTGCAGAACAGAGGTGAACCAAAGGAAGTAGGGGGAACGGAATGGAAAAAGTGCGGAACCATGGGGAACACTGCAGGGCAGAGAGGAACCAGAGGGAGCAGGGGGTACAGAATGTAAAAAATGTGGAGAATCGTGGGGAACACTGCAGAACAGAGGTGAACCAAAGGGAGCAGGGGGAACAGATTGGAAAAAATGGGAAAACGTGGGGAACACTGCAAAACAGTGGGAAACCAAAGAGAGCCGAGGGAATGTGTTGGAAAATGTGGAGAACTGTGGGGAACACTGCAGAACAGAGGTGAACCAAAGTGAGCAGGGGGAACGGATTGGAAAAAGTCGGGAATCGTGGGGAACACTGCAGGACAGAGGGGAACCAAAGGGAGAAGGAGGAACAGATTGGAAAAAATGTGGAGAACCGTGGGGAAACTGCAAAACAGAGGGGATCCAAAGTGAGAAGGGGGTACAGGATGGAAGAAGTGGGGAATAGTGGGGAACACTGCAGGACAGAGGGGAGCCAAAGGGAGCAGGGGAAATGGATTGGAAAAAGTGGGGAAGCGTGGGGAACATTCCAGAACAGAGAGGAACGAAAGGGAGCAGGGGGAACAGATTGGAAAAAGTGGGGATCCGTGGGAAACACTGCAGAACAGAGGTGAACCAAAGGAAGTAGGGGGAACGGAATGGAAAACGTGGGGAACCATGGGGAACACTGCAGGGCAGAGGGGAACCAGAGGGAGCAGGGGGTACAGAATGTAAAAAATGTGGAGTATCGTGGGGAACACTGCACAATAGAGTAGAACCAAAGGGAGCAGGGGAAATGGATTGGAAAAAGTGGGAAGCGTGGGGAACACTCCAGAACAGAGGGCAACCAAAGGGTGCAGGGGGAACAGATTGGAAAAAGTGGGGAATCGTGGGAAGTTCTGCAGATCACTGGGGAACCAAAGGGAGCAGGGGGAAAGGATTGGAAAAATTGGGGTACAGTGGGGAACACTGCAGAACAGAGGTAACACAAGGGAAGTAGGGGGAACAGATTGGAAAAATTGGGAAACCGTGGGGAACACTGCAAAACAGTGGGAAACCAAAGAGAGCCGGGGGAATGTGTTGGAAAAGGTGGAGAGCTGTGGGGAACACTGGAGAACAGAGGTGAACCAAAGGGAGCAGGGGGAACGGATTGGAAAAAGTGGGGTATCGTGGGGAACACTGCAGGACAGAGGCGAGCCAAAGGGAGCAGGGGGAAGAGATTGGAAAAAGTGGGGAATCATGGGGAACACTGCAGGACAGAGGGGAACCAAAGGGAGCACGGGGAACAGATTCGAAAACGTGGGGAACCGTGGGGATCATTGCAGAATAGAGGGGATCCAAAGGGAGCAGGGGAAACGGATTGGAAAAAGAGGGGAACCGTGGAGAACACTGCAGGACCGAGCTGAACCAAAGGAATAGGAGGAACGGATTGGAAAAAGAGGGGAACCATGGGGAACACTGCAGGAAAGGGGGGAACCAAAGGGAGCAGGGGGTAAAAGTTGGAAAAAGTGGGGAACCTTGGGGAACACTGCCGAACAGAGGAGAACCAAAGGGTGCAGGGGGAACAGCTCGGAAATGTGGGAAACCGTGGGGAACAATTCAGAATAGAGGGGAACCAAAGGGAGCAAGGGATATAAATTGGAAATGGTGGAGAACTGTGGGGAACACTGCAGAACAGAGGGCAACCAATGGGAGCAGTGGGAACGGATTGGTAAAAGTGGGGAACCGTGGGGAACAATGCAGAACAGAGGGGAACGAAAGGGAGCAGGGGGAACAGATTGGAAAAAGTGGGGAAGCGTGGGGAACACTCCAGAACAGAGAGGAACGAAAGGGAGCAGGGGGAACAGATTGGAAAAAGTGGGGAACCGTGGGGAACACTGCAGAACAGAGGTGAACCAAAGGAAGTAGGGGGAACGGAATGGAAAAAGTGCGGAACCATGGGGAACACTGCAGGGCAGAGGGGAACTAGAGGGAGCAGGGGGTACAGAATGTAAAAAATGTGGAGAATCGTGGGGAACACTGCAGAACAGAGGTGAACCAAAGGGAGCAGGGGGAACAGATTGGAAAAAATGTGGAGAACCGTGGGGAAACTGCAGGACAGAGGGGAACCAAAGGGAGCAGGAGGAACGGATTGTTAAAATTGGGCCCATGGGGAACACTGCAGGACAGAGGGGAACCAAAGGGAGCAGGGGGTAAAAGTTGGAAAAAGTGGGGAACCTTGGGAAACACTGCAGAACAGAGAGGAATCAAAGGAGGCAGGGGGAGCGGATTGCAAAATTTGGGGTACTGTGGGGAAAACTGCAGAACAGTGGAACAAAAGGGAGCAGGAGGAACGGTTTGGAAAAGTGGGGAACTGTGGGGAACACTGCAGAACAGAGGGGAACAAAAGGGAGCAGGGGAAACGGATTGGAAAAAGTGGTGAACCATGGGGAACACTGCAGAACAGTGGGGAACCAAAGGGAGCAGGGGCAACAATTGAAAAAAGTGGGGAACAGAGTGGAAAAATGCAGAACATTGGGTAAACAAAGGGAGCAGGGGGAACGGGTTGGAAAAAGTGAATAACCGTGGGGAACACTGCAGGACAGAGGGGAACCAAAGGGAGCAGGGGAAATGGATTGGAAAAAGTGGGAAGCGTGGGGAACACTCCAGAACAGAGGGCAAGCAAAGGGTGCAGGGGGAACAGACTCGAAAAAGTGGAGAACCGTGGGGAACACTGCAGAACAGAGGTGAACCAAAGGAAGTAGGGGGAACGGAATGGAAAAAGTGGGGAACCATGGAGAACACTGCAGGGCAGAGGGGAAACAAAGGGAGCAGGGGGAACAGATTGTAAAATGTGGGGAACCCTGTGGAAAAATGCAAAAGAGTGGGGAACCAAAGGGAGCAGGGGGAACGGATTGGAAAAAGTGGGGAATCGTGGGGAACACTGCAGGACAGAGGGGAACCAAAGGGAGCACGCGGAACAGATTGGAAAAAGTGGGGAATCGTGAGGAGCACTGCACAATAGATTGGAACCAAAGGGAGCAGGGGAAATGGATTGGAAAAAGTGGGGAAGCGTGGGGAACACTTCAGAACAGAGTGGAACCAAAGGGAGCAGGGGGAACAGATTGGAAAAAGTGGGGAATCGTGGGAAACACTGCAGAACAGAGCTGAACCAAAGGAATAGGAGGAACGGATTGGAAAAAGTGGGGAACCATGGGGAACACTGCAGGAAAGGGGGGAACCAAAGGGAGCAGGGGGTAAAAGTTGGAAAAAGTGGGGAACCTTGGGGAACACTGCCGAACAGAGGAGAACCAAAGGGTGCAGGGGGAACAGCTCGGAAATGTGGGAAACCGTGGGGAACAATTCAGAATAGAGGGGAACCAAAGGGAGCAAGGGATATAAATTGGAAATGGTGGAGAAATGTGGGGAACACTGCAGAACAGAGGGGAACCAATGGGAGCAGTGGGAACGGATTGGTAAAAGTGGGGAACCGTGGGGAACAATGCAGAACAGAGGGGAACGAAAGGGAGCAGGGGGAACAGATTGGAAAAAGTGGGGAAGCATGGGGAACACTCCAGAACAGAGAGGAACGAAAGGGAGCAGGGGGAACAGATTGGAAAAAGTGGGGAACCGTGGGGAACACTGCAGAACAGAGGTGAACCAAAGGAAGTAGGGGGAACGGAATGGAAAAAGTGCGGAACCATGGGGAACACTGCAGGGCAGAGAGGAACCAGAGGGAGCAGGGGGTACAGAATGTAAAAAATGTGGAGAATCGTGGGGAACACTGCAGAACAGAGGTGAACCAAAGGGAGCAGGGGGAACAGATTGGAAAAAATGGGAAAACGTGGGGAACACTGCAAAACAGTGGGAAACCAAAGAGAGCCGAGGGAATGTGTTGGAAAATGTGGAGAACTGTGGGGAACACTGCAGAACAGAGGTGAACCAAAGGGAGCAGGGGGAACGGATTGGAAAAAGTGGGGAATCGTGGGGAACACTGCAGGACAGAGGGGAACCAAAGGGAGAAGGGGGTACAGGATGGAAGAAGTGGGGAATAGTGGGGAACACTGCAGGACAGAGGGGAGCCAAAGGGAGCAGGGGAAATGGATTGGAAAAAGTGGGGAAGCGTGGGGAACACTCCAGAACAGAGAGGAACGAAAGGGAGCAGGGGGAACAGATTGGAAAAAGTGGGGATCCGTGGGAAACACTGCAGAACAGAGGTGAACCAAAGGAAGTAGGGGGAACGGAATGGAAAACGTGGGGAACCATGGGGAACACTGCAGGGCAGAGGGGAACCAGAGGGAGCAGGGGGTACAGAATGTAAAAAATGTGGAGTATCGTGGGGAACACTGCACAATAGAGTAGAACCAAAGAGAGCAGGGGAAATGGATTGGAAAAAGTGGGAAGCGTGGGGAACACTCCAGAACAGAGGGCAACCAAAGGGTGCAGGGGGAACAGATTGGAAAAAGTGGGGAATCGTGGGAAGTTCTGCAGATCACTGGGGAACCAAAGGGAGCAGGGGGAAAGGATTGGAAAAATTGGGGTACAGTGGGGAACACTGCAGAACAGAGGTAACACAAGGGAAGTAGGGGGAACAGATTGGAAAAATTGGGAAACCGTGGGGAACACTGCAAAACAGTGGGAAACCAAAGAGAGCCGGGGGAATGTGTTGGAAAAGGTGGAGAGCTGTGGGGAACACTGGAGAACAGAGGTGAACCAAAGGGAGCAGGGGGAACGGATTGGAAAAAGTGGGGTATCGTGGGGAACACTGCAGGACAGAGGCGAGCCAAAGGGAGCAGGGGGAAGAGATTGGAAAAAGTGGGGAATCATGGGGAACACTGCAGGACAGAGGGGAACCAAAGGGAGCACGGGGAACAGATTCGAAAACGTGGGGAACCGTGGGGATCATTGCAGAATAGAGGGGATCCAAAGGGAGCAGGGGAAACGGATTGGAAAAAGAGGGGAACCGTGGAGAACACTGCAGGACCGAGCTGAACCAAAGGAATAGGAGGAACGGATTGGAAAAAGAGGGGAACCATGGGGAACACTGCAGGAAAGGGGGGAACCAAAGGGAGCAGGGGGTAAAAGTTGGAAAAAGTGGGGAACCTTGGGGAACACTGCCGAACAGAGGAGAACCAAAGGGTGCAGGGGGAACAGCTCGGAAATGTGGGAAACCGTGGGGAACAATTCAGAATAGAGGGGAACCAAAGGGAGCAAGGGATATAAATTGGAAATGGTGGAGAACTGTGGGGAACACTGCAGAACAGAGGGCAACCAATGGGAGCAGTGGGAACGGATTGGTAAAAGTGGGGAACCGTGGGGAACAATGCAGAACAGAGGGGAACGAAAGGGAGCAGGGGGAACAGATTGGAAAAAGTGGGGAAGCGTGGGGAACACTCCAGAACAGAGAGGAACGAAAGGGAGCAGGGGGAACAGATTGGAAAAAGTGGGGAACCGTGGGGAACACTGCAGAACAGAGGTGAACCAAAGGAAGTAGGGGGAACGGAATGGAAAAAGTGCGGAACCATGGGGAACACTGCAGGGCAGAGGGGAACTAGAGGGAGCAGGGGGTACAGAATGTAAAAAATGTGGAGAATCGTGGGGAACACTGCAGAACAGAGGTGAACCAAAGGGAGCAGGGGGAACAGATTGGAAAAAATGTGGAGAACCGTGGGGAAACTGCAGGACAGAGGGGAACCAAAGGGAGCAGGAGGAACGGATTGTTAAAATTGGGCCCATGGGGAACACTGCAGGACAGAGGGGAACCAAAGGGAGCAGGGGGTAAAAGTTGGAAAAAGTGGGGAACCTTGGGAAACACTGCAGAACAGAGAGGAATCAAAGGAGGCAGGGGGAGCGGATTGCAAAATTTGGGGTACTGTGGGGAAAACTGCAGAACAGTGGAACAAAAGGGAGCAGGAGGAACGGTTTGGAAAAGTGGGGAACTGTGGGGAACACTGCAGAACAGAGGGGAACAAAAGGGAGCAGGGGAAACGGATTGGAAAAAGTGGTGAACCATGGGGAACACTGCAGAACAGTGGGGAACCAAAGGGAGCAGGGGCAACAATTGAAAAAAGTGGGGAACAGAGTGGAAAAATGCAGAACATTGGGTAAACAAAGGGAGCAGGGGGAACGGGTTGGAAAAAGTGAATAACCGTGGGGAACACTGCAGGACAGAGGGGAACCAAAGGGAGCAGGGGAAATGGATTGGAAAAAGTGGGAAGCGTGGGGAACACTCCAGAACAGAGGGCAAGCAAAGGGTGCAGGGGGAACAGACTCGAAAAAGTGGAGAACCGTGGGGAACACTGCAGAACAGAGGTGAACCAAAGGAAGTAGGGGGAACGGAATGGAAAAAGTGGGGAACCATGGAGAACACTGCAGGGCAGAGGGGAAACAAAGGGAGCAGGGGGAACAGATTGTAAAATGTGGGGAACCCTGTGGAAAAATGCAAAAGAGTGGGGAACCAAAGGGAGCAGGGGGAACGGATTGGAAAAAGTGGGGAATCGTGGGGAACACTGCAGGACAGAGGGGAACCAAAGGGAGCACGCGGAACAGATTGGAAAAAGTGGGGAATCGTGAGGAGCACTGCACAATAGATTGGAACCAAAGGGAGCAGGGGAAATGGATTGGAAAAAGTGGGGAAGCGTGGGGAACACTTCAGAACAGAGTGGAACCAAAGGGAGCAGGGGGAACAGATTGGAAAAAGTGGGGAATCGTGGGAAACACTGCAGAACAGAGCTGAACCAAAGGAATAGGAGGAACGGATTGGAAAAAGTGGGGAACCATGGGGAACACTGCAGGAAAGAGGGGAATCAAAGGGAGCAGGGGGTAAAAGTTGGAAAAAGTGGGGAACCTTGGAATACACTGCAGAACAGAGGGGAACCAAAGGGTGCAGGGGGAACAGCTCGGAAATGTGGGAAACCGTGCGGAACAATGCAGAACAGAGTGGAACAAAAGGGAGCAGGGGGAACGGATTGGAAAAAGTGGGGAACTGTGGAGAACACTGCAGAACAGAGGGGAAGAAAAGGGAGCAGGGGAAACGGATTGGAAAAAGTGGGGAACCATGGGGAACACTGCAGAACAGTGGGGAACCAAAGGGAGCAGGGGGAACGGATTGAAAAAAGTGGGGAACAGAGTGGAAAAATGCAGAACAGTGGGTAAACAAAGGGAGCAGAGGAAACGGATTGTAAGAAGTGGGGAACCGTGTGGAAAAATGCAGAACAGAGGGGAACCAAAGGGAGCAGGGGGAATGGATTGGTGAAGTGGGGAACCGTGGGGAAAAATGCAGGACAGAGGGGAACGAAAGGGAGCAGGCGGAACGGATCTGAAAAAGTGGGAAACCGTGATGAAAAATGCAGGACAGAGGGGAACGAAAGGGAGCAGCTGGAATGGATTGTAAAAAGTGGGGAACCGTGGGGAACACTGCAGGACAGAGGGGAACCAAAGGGAGCATGCGGTACAGGTTGGAAAAGGTGTGGAATCGTGGGAAACACTGCAGAACAGAGGGGAACCAAAGGGAGCAGGGGGAACAGATTGGAAAAAATGTGCAGAACCATGGGGAAACTGCAGAACAGTCATGAACCAAAGCGAGCATAGGAACAGATTAGAAAAAATGTGGAGAACCGTGGGGAACAATGCAGAACAGAGCGGAACCAAAGGGAGCAGGGGGAACGGATTGGAAAAAGTGGGGAATCGTGGGGAACACTGCAGGACAGAGGGGAACCAAAGGGAGAAGGAGGAACAGATTGGAAAAAATGTGGAGAACCGTGGTGAAACTGCAAAGCAGAGGGGAAGCAAAGTGAGCAGGGGGTACAGGATGGAAAAAGTGGGGAATAGTGGGGAACACTGCAGGACAGAGGGGAGCCAAAGGGAGCAGGGGAAATGGATTGGAAAAAGTGGGGAAGCATGGGGAACACTCCAGAACAGAGAGGAACGAAAGGGAGCTGGGGGAACAGATTGGAAAAAGTGGGGAACCGTGGGGAACACTGCAGAACAGAGGTGAACCAAAGGAAGTAGGGGGAACGGAATGGAAAAAGTGCGGAACCATGGGGAACACTGCAGGGCAGAGGGGAACCAGAGGGAGCAGGGGGTACAGAATGTAAAAAATGTGGAGAATCGTGGGGAACACTGCAGAACAGAGGTGAACCAAAGGGAGCAGGGGGAACGGATTGGAAAAAGTGGGGAATCGTGGGGAACACTGCAGGACAGAGGGGAACCAAAGGGAGAAGGAGGAACAGATTGGAAAAAATGTGGAGAACGGTGGGGAACACTGCGGAAGCAAAGGAGGCAGGGGGAACAGCTCGGAAATGTGGGAAACCGTGTGGAACAATGCAGAACAGTGGGGAACCAAAGGGAGCAGGGGGAATGGATTGGAAAAAGTGGGGAACCGTGGGGAACACTGCAGGACAGAGGGAAACCAAAGGGAGCAGGGTGTACAGGTTGGAAAAAGTGTGGAATCGTGGGAAACACTGCAGAACAGAGGCGAACCAAAGGGAGCACGGGGAACAGATTCGAAAACGTGGGGAACCGTGGGGATCATTGCAGAATAGAGGGGATCCAAAGGGAGCAGGGGAACAGATTGGAAAAAGTTGGGAATCGTGGGAAGTTCTGCAGATCACTGGGAAACCAAAGGGAGCAGGGGGAAAGGATTGGAAAAATTGGGGAACAGTGGGGAACACTGCAGAACAGAGGTGACCCAAGGGAAGTAGGGGGAACAGATTGGAAAAAGTGGGGAACCGTGGGGAACACTGCAGAACAGAGGTGAACCAAAGGAAATAGGGGAACGGAATGGAAAAAGTGCGGAACCATGGGGAACACTGCAGGGCAGAGGGGAACCAGAGGGAGCAGGGGGTACAGAATGTAAAAAATGTGGAGAATCGTAGGGAACACTGCAGAACAGAGGGGAACCAAAGGGAGCAGGGGGAACAGATTGGAAAAAATGAGGAGAACTGTGGGGAAACTGCAGGACAGAGGGGAACCAAAGGGAGCAGGAGGAACGGATTGTTAAAATTGGGCCCAAGGGGAACACTGCAGGACAGAGGGGAACCAAAGGGAGCAGGGGGTAAAAGTTGGAAAAAGTGGGGAACCTTGGGAAACACTGCAGAACAGAGAGGAATCAAAGGTGGCAGGGGGAGCGGATTGCAAAAAGTGGGGTACTGTGGGGAAAACTGCAGAACAGTGGAACAAAAGGGAGCAGGGGGAACGGTTTGGAAAAAGTGGGGAACTGTGGGGAACACTGCAGAACAGAGGGGAACAAAAGGGAGCAGGGGAAACGGATTGGAAAAAGTGGTGAACCATGGGGAACACTGCAGAACAGTGGGGAACCAAAGGGAGCAGGGGCAACAATTGAAAAAAGTGGGGAACAGAGTGGAAAAATGCAGAACAGTGGGTAAACAAAGGGAGCAGGGGGAACGGGTTGGAAAAAGTGAATAACCGTGGGGAACACTGCAGGACAGAGGGGAACCAAAGGGAGCATGGTGTACAGGTTGGAAAAAGTGGGGAATCGTGGTGAGCACTGCACAATAGAGTGGAACCAAAGGGAGCAGGGGAAATGGATAGGAAAAAGTGGGAAGCGTAGGGAACACTCCAGAACAGAGGGCAACCAAAGGGTGCAGGGGGAACAGATTGGAAAAAGTGGGGAATCGTGGGAAGTTCTGCAGATCACTGGGGAACCAAAGGGAGCAGGGGGAAAGGATTGGAAAAATTGGGGAACTGTGGGGAACACTGCAGAACAGAGGTGAACCAAAGGTAGCAGGGGGAACGGATTGGAAAAAGTGGGGTATCGTGGGGAACACTGCAGGACAGAGGGGAACCAAAGGGAGAAGGAGGAAAAGATTGGAAAAAATGTGGAGAACGGTGGGGAACACTGCGGAAGCAAAGGAGGCAGGGGGAACAGCTCGGAAATGTGGGAAACCGTGTGGAACAATGCAGAACAGTGGGGAACCAAAGGGAGCAGGGGGAACAGATTGGAAAAAGTGGGGAATCGTGGGAAGTTCTGCAGATCACTGGGGAACCAAAGGGTGCAGGGGGAACAGATTGGAAAAATTGGGAAACCGTGGGGAACACTGCAAAACAGTGGGAAACCAAAGAGCGCCGGGGGAATGTGTTGGAAAAGGTGGAGAACTGTGGGCAACACTGGAGAACAGAGGTGAACCAAAGGGAGCAGGGGGAACGGATTGGAAAAAGTGGGGAATCGTGGGGAACACTGCAGGACAGAGGGGAACCAAAGGGAGAAGGAGGAACAGATTGGAAAAAATGTGGAGAACCGTGGTGAAACTGCAAAGCAGAGGGGAAGCAAAGTGAGCAGGGGGTACAGGATGGAAAAAGTGGGGAATAGTGGGGAACACTGCAGGACAGAGGGGAGCCAAAGGGAGCAGGGGAAATGGATTGGAAAAAGTGGGGAAGCATGGGGAACACTCCAGAACAGAGAGGAACGAAAGGGAGCTGGGGGAACAGATTGGAAAAAGTGGGGAACCGTGGGGAACACTGCAGAACAGAGGTGAACCAAAGGAAGTAGGGGGAACGGAATGGAAAAAGTGCGGAACCATGGGGAACACTGCAGGGCAGAGGGGAACCAGAGGGAGCAGGGGGTACAGAATGTAAAAAATGTGGAGAATCGTGGGGAACACTGCAGAACAGTGGTGAACCAAAGGGAGCAGGCGGAACAGATTGGAAAAAATGTGGAGAACCGTGGGGAAACTGCAGGACAGAGGGGAACCAAAGGGAGCAGGAGGAACGGAATGTTAAAATTGGGCCCATGGGGAACACTGCAGGACAGAGGGGAACCAAAGGGAGCAGGGGGTAAAAGTTGGAAAAAGTGGGGAACCTTGGGAAACACTGCAGAACAGAGAGGAATCAAAGGAGGCAGGGGGAGCGGATTGCAAAAAGTGGGGTACTGTGGGGAAAACTGCAGAACAGTGGAACAAAAGGGAGCAGGGGGAACGGTTTGGAAAAAGTGGGGAACTGTGGGGAACACTGCAGAACAGAGGGGAATAAAAGGGAGCAGGGGAAACGGATTGGAAAAAGTGGTGAACCATGGGGAACACTGCAGAACAGTGGGGAACCAAAGGGAGCAGGGGCAACAATTGAAAAAAGTGGGGAACAGAGTGGAAAAATACAGAACAGTGGGTAAACAAAGGGAGCAGGGGGAACGGGTTGGAAAAATTGAATAACCGTGGGGAACACTGCACGACAGAGGGGAACCAAAGGGAGCATGGTGTACAGGTTGGAAAAAGTGGGGAATCGTGGTGAGCACTGCACAATAGAGTGGAACCAAAGGGAGCAGGGGAAATGGATTGGAAAAAGTGGGAAGCGTGGGGAACAATCCAGAACAGAGGGCAACCAAAGGGTGCAGGGGGAACAGATTGGAAAAAGTGGGGAATCGTGGGAAGTTCTGCAGATCACTGGGGAACCAAAGGGAGCAGGGGGAAAGGATTGGAAAAATTGGGGAATCGTGGGGAACACTGCAGGACAGAGGGGAACCAAAGGGAGAAGGAGGAACAGATTGGAAAAAATGTGGAGAACCGTGGTGAAACTGCAAAGCAGAGGGGAAGCAAAGTGAGCAGGGGGTACAGGATGGAAAAAGTGGGGAATAGTGGGGAACACTGCAGGACAGAGGGGAGCCAAAGGGAGCAGGGGAAATGGATTGGAAAAAGTGGGGAAGCATGGGGAACACTCCAGAACAGAGAGGAACGAAAGGGAGCTGGGGGAACAGATTGGAAAAAGTGGGGAACCGTGGGGAACACTGCAGAACAGAGGTGAACCAAAGGAAGTAGGGGGAACGGAATGGAAAAAGTGCGGAACCATGGGGAACACTGCAGGGCAGAGGGGAACCAGAGGGAGCAGGGGGTACAGAATGTAAAAAATGTGGAGAATCGTGGGGAACACTGCAGAACAGAGGTGAACCAAAGGGAGCAGGGGGAACAGATTGGAAAAAATGTGGAGAACCGTGGGGAAACTGCAGGACAGAGGGGAACCAAAGGGAGCAGGAGGAACGGAATGTTAAAATTGGGCCCATGGGGAACACTGCAGGACAGAGGGGAACCAAAGGGAGCAGGGGGTAAAAGTTGGAAAAAGTGGGGAACCTTGGGAAACACTGCAGAACAGAGAGGAATCAAAGGAGGCAGGGGGAGCGGATTGCAAAAAGTGGGGTACTGTGGGGAAAACTGCAGAACAGTGGAACAAAAGGGAGCAGGGGGAACGGTTTGGAAAAAGTGGGGAACTGTGGGGAACACTGCAGAACAGAGGGGAACAAAAGGGAGCAGGGGAAACGGATTGGAAAAAGAGGTGAACCATGGGGAACACTGCAGAACAGTGGGGAACCAAAGGGAGCAGGGGCAACAATTGAAAAAAGTGGGGAACAGAGTGGAAAAATACAGAACAGTGGGTAAACAAAGGGAGCAGGGGGAACGGGTTGGAAAAATTGAATAACCGTGGGGAACACTGCACGACAGAGGGGAACCAAAGGGAGCATGGTGTACAGGTTGGAAAAAGTGGGGAATCGTGGTGAGCACTGCACAATAGAGTGGAACCAAAGGGAGCAGGGGAAATGGATTGGAAAAAGTGGGAAGCGTGGGGAACAATCCAGAACAGAGGGCAACCAAAGGGTGCAGGGGGAACAGATTGGAAAAAGTGGGGAATCGTGGGAAGTTCTGCAGATCACTGGGGAACCAAAGGGAGCAGGGGGAAAGGATTGGAAAAATTGGGGAACAGTGGGGAACACTGCAGAACAGAGGTGACCCAAGGGAAGTAGGGGGAACAGATTGGAAAAATTGGGAAACCGTGGGGAACACTGCAAAACAGTGAGAAACCAAAGAGAACCGGGGGAATGTGTTGGAAAAGGTGGAGAACTGTGGGGAACACTGCAGAACAGAGGTGAACCAAAGGGAGCAGGGGGAACGGATTGGAAAAAGTGGGGAATCGTGGGGAACACTGCAGGACAGAGGGGAACCAAAGGGAGAAGGAGGAACAGATTGGAAAAAATGTGGAGAACGGTGGGGAACACTGCGGAAGCAAAGGAGGCAGGGGGAACAGCTCGGAAATGTGGGAAACCGTGTGGAACAATGCAGAACAGTGGGGAACCAAAGGGAGCAGGGGGAATGGATTGGAAAAAGTGGGGAACCGTGGGGAACACTGCAGGACAGAGGGAAACCAAAGGGAGCAGGGTGTACAGGTTGGAAAAAGTGTGGAATCGTGGGAAACACTGCAGAACAGAGGCGAACCAAAGGGAGCACGGGGAACAGATTCGAAAACGTGGGGAACCGTGGGGATCATTGCAGAATAGAGGGGATCCAAAGGGAGCAGGGGTAACGGATTGGAAAAAGAGGGGAACCGTGGAGAACACTGCAGGACCGAGCTGAACCAAAGGAATAGGAGGAACGGATTGGAAAAAGTGGGGAACCATGGGGAACACTGCAGGAAAGGGGGGAACCAAAGGGAGCAGGGGGTAAAAGTTGGAAAAAGTGGGGAACCTTGGGGAACACTGCCGAACAGAGGAGAACCAAAGGGTGCAGGGGGAACAGCTCGGAAATGTGGGAAACCGTGGGGAACAATTCAGAATAGAGGGGAACCAAAGGGAGCAAGGGATATAAATTGGAAATGGTGGAGAACTGTGGGGAACACTGCAGAACAGAGGGGAACCAATGGGAGCAGTGGGAACGGATTGGTAAAAGTGGGGAACCGTGGGGAACAATGCAGAACAGAGGGGAACCAAAGGGAGCAGGGGGAATTGATTGGTAAAGTGGGAAACCGTGGGGAACACTGCAGGACAGAGGGGAACCAAAGGGAGAAGGAGGAACAGATTGGAAAAAATGTGGAGAACCGTGGGGAAACTGCAAAACAGAGGGGATCCAAAGGGAGCAGGGGGAAAGGATTGGAAAAATTGGGGAACAGTGGGGAACACTGCAGAACAGAGGTGACCCAAGGGAAGTAGGGGGATCAGATTGGAAAAATTGGGAAACCGTGGGGAACACTGCAAAACAGGGGGAAACCAAAGAGAGCCGGGGGAATGTGTTGGAAAATGTGGAGAACTGTGGGCAACACTGGAGAACAGAGGTGAACCAAAGGGAGCAGGGGGAACGGATTGGAAAAAGTGGGGAATCGTGGGGAACACTGCAGGACAGAGGGGAACCAAAGGGAGAAGGAGGAACTGATTGGAAAAAATGTGGAGAACGGTGGGGAACACTGCGGAAGCAAAGGAGGCAGGGGGAACAGCTCAGAAAGGTGGGAAACCGTGTGGAACAATGCAGAACAGTGGGGAACCAAAGGGAGCAGGGGAACAGATTGGAAAAAGTGGGGAACAGTGGGGAACACTGCAGAACAGAGGTGACCCAAGGGAAGTAGGGGGAACAGATTGGAAAAATTGGGAAACCGTGGGGAACACTGCAAAACAGTGGGAAACCAAAGAGAGCCAGGGGAATGTGTTGGAAAAGGTGGAGAACTGTGGGCAACACTGCAGAACAGAGGTGAACCAAAGGGAGCAGGGGGAACGGATTGGAAAAAGTGGGGAATCGTGGGGAACACTGCAGGACCGAGGGGAACCAAAGGGAGAAGGAGGAACAGATTGGAAAAAATGTGGAGAACCGTGGGGAAACTGCAAAACAGAGGGGAAGCAAAGTGAGCAGGGGGTACAGGATGGAAAAAGTGGGGAATAGTGGGGAACACTGCAGGACAGAGGGGAGCCAAAGGGAGCAGGGGAAATGGATTGGAAAAAGTGGGGAAGCGTGGGGAACACTCCAGAACAGAGAGGAACGAAAGGGAGCAGGGGGAACAGATTGGAAAAAGTGGGGAACCGTGGGGAACACTGCAGAACAGAGGTGAACCAAAGGAAGTAGGGGGAACAGATTGGAAAAATTGGGAAACCGTGGGGAACACTGCAAAACAGTGGGAAACCAAAGAGAGCCGAGGGAATGTGTTGGAAAATGTGGAGAACTGTGGGGAACACTGCAGAACAGAGGTGAACCAAAGGGAGCAGGGGGAACGGATTGGAAAAAGTGGGGAATCGTGGGGAACACTGCAGGACAGAGGGGAACCAAAGGGAGAAGGAGGAACAGATTGGAAAAAATGTGGAGAACCGTGGGGAAACTGCAAAACAGAGGGGATCCAAAGTGAGAAGGGGGTACAGGATGGAAAAAAGTGGGGAATAGTGGGGAACACTGCAGGACAGAGGGGAGCCAAAGGGAGCAGGGGAAATGGATTGGAAAAAGTGGGGAAGCGTGGGGAACACTCCAGAACAGAGAGGAACGAAAGGGAGCAGGGGGAACAGATTGGAAAAAGTAGGGATCCGTGGGAAACACTGCAGAACAGAGGTGAACCAAAGGAAGTAGGGGGAACGGAATGGAAAACGTGGGGAACCATGGGGAACACTGCAGGGCAGAGGGGAACCAGAGGGAGCAGGGGGTACAGAATGTAAAAAATGTGGAGTATCGTGGGGAACACTGCACAATAGAGTAGAACCAAAGGGAGCAGGGGAAATGGATTGGAAAAAGTGGGAAGCGTGGGGAACACTCCAGAACAGAGGGCAACCAAAGGGTGCAGGGGGAACAGATTGGAAAAAGTGGGGAATCGTGGGAAGTTCTGCAGATCACTGGGGAACCAAAGGGAGCAGGGGGAAAGGATTGGAAAAATTGGGGAACAGTGGGGAACACTGCAGAACAGAGGTAACACAAGGGAAGTAGGGGGAACAGATTGGAAAAATTGGGAAACCGTGGGGAACACTGCAAAACAGTGGGAAACCAAAGAGAGCCGGGGGAATGTGTTGGAAAAGGTGGAGAACTGTGGGGAACACTGGAGAACAGAGGTGAACCAAAGGGAGCAGGGGGAACGGATTGGAAAAAGTGGGGTATCGTGGGGAACACTGCAGGACAGAGGCGAGCCAAAGGGAGCAGGGGGAAGAGATTGGAAAAAGTGGGGAATCATGGGGAACACTGCAGGACAGAGGGGAACCAAAGGGAGCACGGGGAACAGATTCGAAAACGTGGGGAACCGTGGGGATCATTGCAGAATAGAGGGGATCCAAAGGGAGCAGGGGTAACGGATTGGAAAAAGAGGGGAACCGTGGAGAACACTGCAGGACCGAGCTGAACCAAAGGAATAGGAGGAACGGATTGGAAAAAGTGGGGAACCATGGGGAACACTGCAGGAAAGGGGGGAACCAAAGGGAGCAGGGGGTAAAAGTTGGAAAAAGTGGGGAACCTTGGGGAACACTGCCGAACAGAGGAGAACCAAAGGGTGCAGGGGGAACAGCTCGGAAATGTGGGAAACCGTGGGGAACAATTCAGAATAGAGGGGAACCAAAGGGAGCAAGGGATATAAATTGGAAATGGTGGAGAACTGTGGGGAACACTGCAGAACAGAGGGGAACCAATGGGAGCAGTGGGAACGGATTGGTAAAAGTGGGGAACCGTGGGGAACAATGCAGAACAGAGGGGAACGAAAGGGAGCAGGGGGAACAGATTGGAATAAGTGGGGAAGCGTGGGGAACACTCCAGAACAGAGAGGAACGAAAGGGAGCAGGGGGAACAGATTGGAAAAAGTGGGGAACCGTGGGGAACACTGCAGAACAGAGGTGAACCAAAGGAAGTAGGGGGAACGGAATGGAAAAAGTGCGGAACCATGGGGAACACTGCAGGGCAGAGGGGAACCAGAGGGAGCAGGGGGTACAGAATGTAAAAAATGTGGAGAATCGTGGGGAACACTGCAGAACAGAGGTGAACCAAAGGGAGCAGGGGGAACAGATTGGAAAAAATGGGAAACCGTGGGGAACACTGCAAAACAGTGGGAAACCAAAGAGAGCCGAGGGAATGTGTTGGAAAATGTGGAGAACTGTGGGGAACACTGCAGAACAGAGGTGAACCAAAGGGAGCAGGGGGAACGGATTGGAAAAAGTGGGGAATCGTGGGGAACACTGCAGGACAGAGGGGAACCAAAGGGAGAAGGAGGAACAGATTGGAAAAAATGTGGAGAACCGTGGGGAAACTGCAAAACAGAGGGGATCCAAAGTGAGAAGGGGGTACAGGATGGAAGAAGTGGGGAATAGTGGGGAACACTGCAGGACAGAGGGGAGCCAAAGGGAGCAGGGGAAATGGATTGGAAAAAGTGGGGAAGCGTGGGGAACACTCCAGAACAGAGAGGAACGAAAGGGAGCAGGGGGAACAGATTGGAAAAAGTGGGGATCCGTGGGAAACACTGCAGAACAGAGGTGAACCAAAGGAAGTAGGGGGAACGGAATGGAAAACGTGGGGAACCATGGGGAACACTGCAGGGCAGAGGGGAACCAGAGGGAGCAGGGGGTACAGAATATAAAAAATGTGGAGTATCGTGGGGAACACTGCACAATAGAGTAGAACCAAAGGGAGCAGGGGAAATGGATTGGAAAAAGTGGGAAGCGTGGGGAACACTCCAGAACAGAGGGCAACCAAAGGGTGCAGGGGGAACAGATTGGAAAAAGTGGGGAATCGTGGGAAGTTCTGCAGATCACTGGGGAACCAAAGGGAGCAGGGGGAAAGGATTGGAAAAATTGGGGTACAGTGGGGAACACTGCAGAACAGAGGTAACACAAGGGAAGTAGGGGGAACAGATTGGAAAAATTGGGAAACCGTGGGGAACACTGCAAAACAGTGGGAAACCAAAGAGAGCCGGGGGAATGTGTTGGAAAAGGTGGAGAACTGTGGGGAACACTGGAGAACAGAGGTGAACCAAAGGGAGCAGGGGGAACGGATTGGAAAAAGTGGGGTATCGTGGGGAACACTGCAGGACAGAGGCGAGCCAAAGGGAGCAGGGGGAAGAGATTGGAAAAAGTGGGGAATCATGGGGAACACTGCAGGACAGAGGGGAACCAAAGGGAGCACGGGGAACAGATTCGAAAACGTGGAGAACCGTGGGGATCATTGCAGAATAGAGGGGATCCAAAGGGAGCAGGGGAAACGGATTGGAAAAAGAGGGGAACCGTGGAGAACACTGCAGGACCGAGCTGAACCAAAGGAATAGGAGGAACGGATTGGAAAAAGTGGGGAACCGTGGGGAACACTGCAGGAAAGGGGGGAACCAAAGGGAGCAGGGGGTAAAAGTTGGAAAAAGTGGGGAACCTTGGGGAACACTGCCGAACAGAGGAGAACCAAAGGGTGCAGGGGGAACAGCTCGGAAATGTGGGAAACCGTGGGGAACAATTCAGAATAGAGGGGAACCAAAGGGAGCAAGGGATATAAATTGGAAATGGTGGAGAACTGTGGGGAACACTGCAGAACAGAGGGCAACCAATGGGAGCAGTGGGAACGGATTGGTAAAAGTGGGGAACCGTGGGGAACAATGCAGAACAGAGGGGAACGAAAGGGAGCAGGGGGAACAGATTGGAAAAAGTGGGGAAGCGTGGGGAACACTCCAGAACAGAGAGGAACGAAAGGGAGCAGGGGGAACAGATTGGAAAAAGTGGGGAACCGTGGGGAACACTGCAGAACAGAGGTGAACCAAAGGAAGTAGGGGGAACGGAATGGAAAATGTGCGGAACCATGGGGAACACTGCAGGGCAGAGGGGAACTAGAGGGAGCAGGGGGTACAGAATGTAAAAAATGTGGAGAATCGTGGGGAACACTGCAGAACAGAGGTGAACCAAAGGGAGCAGGGGGAACAGATTGGAAAAAATGTGGAGAACCGTGGGGAAACTGCAGGACAGAGGGGAACCAAAGGGAGCAGGAGGAACGGATTGTTAAAATTGGGCCCATGGGGAACACTGCAGGACAGAGGGGAACCAAAGGGAGCAGGGGGTAAAAGTTGGAAAAAGTGGGGAACCTTGGGAAACACTGCAGAACAGAGAGGAATCAAAGGAGGCAGGGGGAGCGGATTGCAAAATGTGGGGTACTGTGGGGAAAACTGCAGAACAGTGGAACAAAAGGGAGCAGGAGGAACGGTTTGGAAAAGTGGGGAACTGTGGGGAACACTGCAGAACAGAGGGGAACAAAAGGGAGCAGGGGAAACGGATTGGAAAAAGTGGTGAACCATGGGGAACACTGCAGAACAGTGGGGAACCAAAGGGAGCAGGGGCAACAATTGAAAAAAGTGGGGAACAGAGTGGAAAAATGCAGAACATTGGGTAAACAAAGGGAGCAGGGGGAACGGGTTGGAAAAAGTGAATAACCGTGGGGAACACTGCAGGACAGAGGGGAACCAAAGGGAGCAGGGGAAATGGATTGGAAAAAGTGGGAAGCGTGGGGAACACTCCAGAACAGAGGGCAAGCAAAGGGTGCAGGGGGAACAGACTCGAAAAAGTGGAGAACCGTGGGGAACACTGCAGAACAGAGGTGAACCAAAGGAAGTAGGGGGAACGGAATGGAAAAAGTGGGGAACCATGGGGAACACTGCAGGGCAGAGGGGAAACAAAGGGAGCAGGGGGAACAGATTGTAAAATGTGGGGAACCCTGTGGAAAAATGCAAAAGAGTGGGGAACCAAAGGGAGCAGGGGGAACGGATTGGAAAAAGTGGGGAATCGTGGGGAACACTGCAGGACAGAGGGGAACCAAAGGGAGCACGCGGAACAGATTGGAAAAAGTGGGGAATCGTGAGGAGCACTGCACAATAGATTGGAACCAAAGGGAGCAGGGGAAATGGATTGGAAAAAGTGGGGAAGCGTGGGGAACACTTCAGAACAGAGTGGAACCAAAGGGAGCAGGGGGAACAGATTGGAAAAAGTGGGGAATCGTGGGAAACACTGCAGAACAGAGCTGAACCAAAGGAATAGGAGGAACGGATTGGAAAAAGTGGGGAATCATGGGGAACACTGCAGGAAAGAGGGGAATCAAAGGGAGCAGGGGGTAAAAGTTGGAAAAAGTGGGGAACCTTGGAATACACTGCAGAACAGAGGGGAACCAAAGGGTGCAGGGGGAACAGCTCGGAAATGTGGGAAACCGTGCGGAACAATGCAGAACAGAGTGGAACAAAAGGGAGCAGGGGGAACGGATTGGAAAAAGTGGGGAACTGTGGAGAACACTGCAGAACAGAGGGGAAGAAAAGGGAGCAGGGGAAACGGATTGGAAAAAGTGGGGAACCATGGGGAACACTGCAGAACAGTGGGGAACCAAAGGGAGCAGGGGGAACGGATTGAAAAAAGTGGGGAACAGAGTGGAAAAATGCAGAACAGTGGGTAAACAAAGGGAGCAGGGGAAACGGATTGTAAGAAGTGGGGAACCGTGTGGAAAAATGCAGAACAGAGGGGAACCAAAGGGAGCAGGGGGAATGGATTGGTGAAGTGGGGAACCGTGGGGAAAAATGCAGGACAGAGGGGAACGAAAGGGAGCAGGCGGAACGGATCTGAAAAAGTGGGAAACCGTGATGAAAAATGCAGGACAGAGGGGAACGAAAGGGAGCAGCTGGAATGGATTGTAAAAAGTGGGGAACCGTGGGGAACACTGCAGGACAGAGGGGAACCAAAGGGAGCATGCGGTACAGGTTGGAAAAGGTGTGGAATCGTGGGAAACACTGCAGAACAGAGGGGAACCAAAGGGAGCAGGGGGAACAGATTGGAAAAAATGTGCAGAACCATGGGGAAACTGCAGAACAGTGATGAACCAAAGCGAGCATAGGAACAGATTAGAAAAAATGTGGAGAACCGTGGGGAACAATGCAGAACAGAGCGGAACCAAAGGGAGCAGGGGGAACGGATTGGAAAAAGTGGGGAATCGTGGGGAACACTGCAGGACAGAGGGGAACCAAAGGGAGAAGGAGGAACAGATTGGAAAAAATGTGGAGAACCGTGGTGAAACTGCAAAGCAGAGGGGAAGCAAAGTGAGCAGGGGGTACAGGATGGAAAAAGTGGGGAATAGTGGGGAACACTGCAGGACAGAGGGGAGCCAAAGGGAGCAGGGGAAATGGATTGGAAAAAGTGGGGAAGCATGGGGAACACTCCAGAACAGAGAGGAACGAAAGGGAGCTGGGGGAACAGATTGGAAAAAGTGGGGAACCGTGGGGAACACTGCAGAACAGAGGTGAACCAAAGGAAGTAGGGGGAACGGAATGGAAAAAGTGCGGAACCATGGGGAACACTGCAGGGCAGAGGGGAACCAGAGGGAGCAGGGGGTACAGAATGTAAAAAATGTGGAGAATCGTGGGGAACACTGCAGAACAGAGGTGAACCAAAGGGAGCAGGGGGAACAGATTGGAAAAAATGTGGAGAACCGTGGGGAAACTGCAGGACAGAGGGGAACCAAAGGGAGCAGGAGGAACGGAATGTTAAAATTGGGCCCATGGGGAACACTGCAGGACAGAGGGGAACCAAAGGGAGCAGGGGGTAAAAGTTGGAAAAAGTGGGGAACCTTGGGAAACACTGCAGAACAGAGAGGAATCAAAGGAGGCAGGGGGAGCGGATTGCAAAAAGTGGGGTACTGTGGGGAAAACTGCAGAACAGTGGAACAAAAGGGAGCAGGGGGAACGGTTTGGAAAAAGTGGGGAACTGTGGGGAACACTGCAGAACAGAGGGGAACAAAAGGGAGCAGGGGAAACGGATTGGAAAAAGTGGTGAACCATGGGGAACACTGCAGAACAGTGGGGAACCAAAGGGAGCAGGGGCAACAATTGAAAAAAGTGGGGAACAGAGTGGAAAAATACAGAACAGTGGGTAAACAAAGGGAGCAGGGGGAACGGGTTGGAAAAATTGAATAACCGTGGGGAATACTGCACGACAGAGGGGAACCAAAGGGAGCATGGTGTACAGGTTGGAAAAAGTGGGGAATCGTGGTGAGCACTGCACAATAGAGTGGAACCAAAGGGAGCAGGGGAAATGGATTGGAAAAAGTGGGAAGCGTGGGGAACAATCCAGAACAGAGGGCAACCAAAGGGTGCAGGGGGAACAGATTGGAAAAAGTGGGGAATCGTGGGAAGTTCTGCAGATCACTGGGGAACCAAAGGGAGCAGGGGGAAAGGATTGGAAAAATTGGGGAACAGTGGGGAACACTGCAGAACAGAGGTGACCCAAGGGAAGTAGGGGGAACAGATTGGAAAAATTGGGAAACCGTGGGGAACACTGCAAAACAGTGAGAAACCAAAGAGAACCGGGGGAATGTGTTGGAAAAGGTGGAGAACTGTGGGGAACACTGCAGAACAGAGGTGAACCAAAGGGAGCAGGGGGAACGGATTGGAAAAAGTGGGGAATCGTGGGGAACACTGCAGGACAGAGGGGAACCAAAGGGAGAAGGAGGAACAGATTGGAAAAAATGTGGAGAACGGTGGGGAACACTGCGGAAGCAAAGGAGGCAGGGGGAACAGCTCGGAAATGTGGGAAACCGTGTGGAACAATGCAGAACAGTGGGGAACCAAAGGGAGCAGGGGGAATGGATTGGAAAAAGTGGGGAACCGTGGGGAACACTGCAGGACAGAGGGAAACCAAAGGGAGCAGGGTGTACAGGTTGGAAAAAGTGTGGAATCGTGGGAAACACTGCAGAACAGAGGCGAACCAAAGGGAGCACGGGGAACAGATTCGAAAACGTGGGGAACCGTGGGGATCATTGCAGAATAGAGGGGATCCAAAGGGAGCAGGGGTAACGGATTGGAAAAAGAGGGGAACCGTGGAGATCACTGCAGGACCGAGCTGAACCAAAGGAATAGGAGGAACGGATTGGAAAAAGTGGGGAACCATGGGGAACACTGCAGGAAAGGGGGGAACCAAAGGGAGCAGGGGGTAAAAGTTGGAAAAAGTGGGGAACCTTGGGGAACACTGCCGAACAGAGGAGAACCAAAGGGTGCAGGGGGAACAGCTCGGAAATGTGGGAAACCGTGGGGAACAATTCAGAATAGAGGGGAACCAAAGGGAGCAAGGGATATAAATTGGAAATGGTGGAGAACTGTGGGGAACACTGCAGAACAGAGGGGAACCAATGGGAGCAGTGGGAACGGATTGGTAAAAGTGGGGAACCGTGGGGAACAATGCAGAACAGAGGGGAACCAAAGGGAGCAGGGGGAATTGATTGGTAAAGTGGGAAACCGTGGGGAACACTGCAAAACAGTGGGAAACCAAAGAGAGCCGGGGGAATGTGTTGGAAAAGGTGGCGAACTGTGGGGAACACTGCAGAACAGAGGTGAACCAAAGGGAGCAGGGGGAACGGATTGGAAAAAGTGGGGAATCGTGGGGAACACTGCAGGACAGAGGGGAACCAAAGGGAGAAGGAGGAACAGATTGGAAAAAATGTGGAGAACCGTGGGGAAACTGCAAAACAGAGGGGATCCAAAGGGAGCAGGGGGAAAGGATTGGAAAAATTGGGGAACAGTGGGGAACACTGCGGAAGCAAAGGAGGCAGGGGGAACAGCTCAGAAAGGTGGGAAACCGTGTGGAACAATGCAGAACAGTGGGGAACCAAAGGGAGCAGGGGAACAGATTGGAAAAAGTGGGGAATCGTGGGAAGTTCTGCAGATCACTGGGAAACCAAAGGGAGCAGGGGGAAAAGATTGGAAAAATTGGGGAACAGTGGGGAACACTGCAGAACAGAGGTGACCCAAGGGAAGTAGGGGGAACAGATTGGAAAAATTGGGAAACCGTGGGGAACACTGCAAAACAGTGGGAAACCAAAGAGAGCCGGGGGAATGTGTTGGAAAAGGTGGAGAACTGTGGGCAACACTGCAGAACAGAGATGAACCAAAGGGAGCAGGGGGAACGGATTGGAAAAAGTGGGGAATCGTGGGGAACACTGCAGGACCGAGGGGAACCAAAGGGAGAAGGAGGAACAGATTGGAAAAAATGTGGAGAACCGTGGGGAAACTGCAAAACAGAGGGGAAGCAAAGTGAGCAGGGGGTACAGGATGGAAAAAGTGGGGAATAGTGGAGAACACTGCAGGACAGAGGGGAGCCAAAGGGAGCAGGGGAAATGGATTGGAAAAAGTGGGGAAGCGTGGGGAACACTCCAGAACAGAGAGGAACGAAAGGGAGCAGGGGGAACAGATTGGAAAAAGTGGGGAACCGTGGGGAACACTGCAGAACAGAGGTGAACCAAAGGAAGTAGGGGGAACAGATTGGAAAAATTGGGAAACCGTGGGGAACACTGCAAAACAGTGGGAAACCAAAGAGAGCCGAGGGAATGTGTTGGAAAATGTGGAGAACTGTGGGGAACACTGCAGAACAGAGGTGAACCAAAGGGAGCAGGGGGAACGGATTGGAAAAAGTGGGGAATCGTGGGGAACACTGCAGGACAGAGGGGAACCAAAGGGAGAAGGAGGAACAGATTGGAAAAAATGTGGAGAACCGTGGTGAAACTGCAAAGCAGAGGGGAAGCAAAGTGAGCAGGGGGTACAGGATGGAAAAAGTGGGGAATAGTGAGGAACACTGCAGGACAGAGGGGAGCCAAAGGGAGCAGGGGAAATGGATTGGAAAAAGTGGGGAAGCATGGGGAACACTCCAGAACAGAGAGGAACGAAAGGGAGCTGGGGGAACAGATTGGAAAAAGTGGGGAACCGTGGGGAACACTGCAGAACAGAGGTGAACCAAAGGAAGTAGGGGGAACGGAATGGAAAAAGTGCGGAACCATGGGGAACACTGCAGGGCAGAGGGGAACCAGAGGGAGCAGGGGGTACAGAATGTAAAAAATGTGGAGAATCGTGGGGAACACTGCAGAACAGAGGTGAACCAAAGGGAGCAGGGGGAACAGATTGGAAAAAATGTGGAGAACCGTGGGGAAACTGCAGGACAGAGGGGAACCAAAGGGAGCAGGAGGAACGGAATGTTAAAATTGGGCCCATGGGGAACACTGCAGGACAGAGGGGAACCAAAGGGAGCAGGGGGTAAAAGTTGGAAAAAGTGGGGAACCTTGGGAAACACTGCAGAACAGAGAGGAATCAAAGGAGGCAGGGGGAGCGGATTGCAAAAAGTGGGGTACTGTGGGGAAAACTGCAGAACAGTGGAACAAAAGGGAGCAGGGGGAACGGTTTGGAAAAAGTGGGGAACTGTGGGGAACACTGCAGAACAGAGGGGAACAAAAGGGAGCAGGGGAAACGGATTGGAAAAAGTGGTGAACCATGGGGAACACTGCAGAACAGTGGGGAACCAAAGGGAGCAGGGGCAACAATTGAAAAAAGTGGGGAACAGAGTGGAAAAATACAGAACAGTGGGTAAACAAAGGGAGCAGGGGGAACGGGTTGGAAAAATTGAATAACCGTGGGGAACACTGCACGACAGAGGGGAACCAAAGGGAGCATGGTGTACAGGTTGGAAAAAGTGGGGAATCGTGGTGAGCACTGCACAATAGAGTGGAACCAAAGGGAGCAGGGGAAATGGATTGGAAAAAGTGGGAAGCGTGGGGAACAATCCAGAACAGAGGGCAACCAAAGGGTGCAGGGGGAACAGATTGGAAAAAGTGGGGAATCGTGGGAAGTTCTGCAGATCACTGGGGAACCAAAGGGAGCAGGGGGAAAGGATTGGAAAAATTGGGGAACAGTGGGGAACACTGCAGAACAGAGGTGACCCAAGGGAAGTAGGGGGAACAGATTGGAAAAATTGGGAAACCGTGGGGAACACTGCAAAACAGTGAGAAACCAAAGAGAACCGGGGGAATGTGTTGGAAAAGGTGGAGAACTGTGGGGAACACTGCAGAACAGAGGTGAACCAAAGGGAGCAGGGGGAACGGATTGGAAAAAGTGGGGAATCGTGGGGAACACTGCAGGACAGAGGGGAACCAAAGGGAGAAGGAGGAACAGATTGGAAAAAATGTGGAGAACGGTGGGGAACACTGCGGAAGCAAAGGAGGCAGGGGGAACAGCTCGGAAATGTGGGAAACCGTGTGGAACAATGCAGAACAGTGGGGAACCAAAGGGAGCAGGGGGAATGGATTGGAAAAAGTGGGGAACCGTGGGGAACACTGCAGGACAGAGGGAAACCAAAGGGAGCAGGGTGTACAGGTTGGAAAAAGTGTGGAATCGTGGGAAACACTGCAGAACAGAGGCGAACCAAAGGGAGCACGGGGAACAGATTCGAAAACGTGGGGAACCGTGGGGATCATTGCAGAATAGAGGGGATCCAAAGGGAGCAGGGGTAACGGATTGGAAAAAGAGGGGAACCGTGGAGAACACTGCAGGACCGAGCTGAACCAAAGGAATAGGAGGAACGGATTGGAAAAAGTGGGGAACCATGGGGAACACTGCAGGAAAGGGGGGAACCAAAGGGAGCAGGGGGTAAAAGTTGGAAAAAGTGGGGAACCTTGGGGAACACTGCCGAACAGAGGAGAACCAAAGGGTGCAGGGGGAACAGCTCGGAAATGTGGGAAACCGTGGGGAACAATTCAGAATAGAGGGGAACCAAAGGGAGCAAGGGATATAAATTGGAAATGGTGGAGAACTGTGGGGAACACTGCAGAACAGAGGGGAACCAATGGGAGCAGTGGGAACGGATTGGTAAAAGTGGGGAACCGTGGGGAACAATGCAGAACAGAGGGGAACCAAAGGGAGCAGGGGGAATTGATTGGTAAAGTGGGAAACCGTGGGGAACACTGCAAAACAGTGGGAAACCAAAGAGAGCCGGGGGAATGTGTTGGAAAAGGTGGCGAACTGTGGGGAACACTGCAGAACAGAGGTGAACCAAAGGGAGCAGGGGGAACGGATTGGAAAAAGTGGGGAATCGTGGGGAACACTGCAGGACAGAGGGGAACCAAAGGGAGAAGGAGGAACAGATTGGAAAAAATGTGGAGAACCGTGGGGAAACTGCAAAACAGAGGGGATCCAAAGGGAGCAGGGGGAAAGGATTGGAAAAATTGGGGAACAGTGGGGAACACTGCAGAACAGAGGTGACCCAAGGGAAGTAGGGGGAACAGATTGGAAAAATTGGGAAACCGTGGGGAACACTGCAAAACAGGAGGAAACCAAAGAGAGCCGGGGGAATGTGTTGGAAAATGTGGAGAACTGTGGGCAACACTGGAGAACAGAGGTGAACCAAAGGGAGCAGGGGGAACGGATTGGAAAAAGTGGGGAATCGTGGGGAACACTGCAGGACAGAGGGGAACCAAAGGGAGAAGGAGGAACAGATTGGAAAAAATGTGGAGAACGGTGGGGAACACTGCGGAAGCAAAGGAGGCAGGGGGAACAGCTCAGAAAGGTGGGAAACCGTGTGGAACAATGCAGAACAGTGGGGAACCAAAGGGAGCAGGGGAACAGATTGGAAAAAGTGGGGAATCGTGGGAAGTTCTGCAGATCACTGGGAAACCAAAGGGAGCAGGGGGAAAAGATTGGAAAAATTGGGGAACAGTGGGGAACACTGCAGAACAGAGGTGACCCAAGGGAAGTAGGGGGAACAGATTGGAAAAATTGGGAAACCGTGGGGAACACTGCAAAACAGTGGGAAACCAAAGAGAGCCGGGGGAATGTGTTGGAAAAGGTGGAGAACTGTGGGCAACACTGCAGAACAGAGGTGAACCAAAGGGAGCAGGGGGAACGGATTGGAAAAAGTGGGGAATCGTGGGGAACACTGCAGGACCGAGGGGAACCAAAGGGAGAAGGAGGAACAGATTGGAAAAAATGTGGAGAACCGTGGGGAAACTGCAAAACAGAGGGGATCCAAAGGGAGCAGGGGGAAAGGATTGGAAAAATTGGGGAACAGTGGGGAACACTGCAGAACAGAGGGGAACCAAAGGGAGCAGGGGGAATTGATTGGTAAAGTGGGAAACCGTGGGGAACACTGCAAAACAATGGGAAACCAAAGAGAGCCGGGGGAATGTGTTGGAAAAGGTGGCGAACTGTGGGGAACACTGCAGAACAGAGGTGAACCAAAGGGAGCAGGGGGAACGGATTGGAAAAAGTGGGGAATCGTGGGGAACACTGCAGGACAGAGGGGAACCAAAGGGAGAAGGAGGAACAGATTGGAAAAAATGTGGAGAACCGTGGGGAAACTGCAAAACAGAGGGGATCCAAAGGGAGCAGGGGGAAAGGATTGGAAAAATTGGGGAACAGTGGGGAACACTGCAGAACAGAGGTGACCCAAGGGAAGTAGGGGGAACAGATTGGAAAAATTGGGAAACCGTGGGGAACACTGCAAAACAGGAGGAAACCAAAGAGAGCCGGGGGAATGTGTTGGAAAATGTGGAGAACTGTGGGCAACACTGGAGAACAGAGGTGAACCAAAGGGAGCAGGGGGAACGGATTGGAAAAAGTGGGGAATCGTGGGGAACACTGCAGGACAGAGGGGAACCAAAGGGAGAAGGAGGAACAGATTGGAAAAAATGTGGAGAACGGTGGGGAACACTGCGGAAGCAAAGGAGGCAGGGGGAACAGCTCAGAAAGGTGGGAAACCGTGTGGAACAATGCAGAACAGTGGGGAACCAAAGGGAGCAGGGGAACAGATTGGAAAAAGTGGGGAATCGTGGGAAGTTCTGCAGATCACTGGGAAACCAAAGGGAGCAGGGGGAAAAGATTGGAAAAATTGGGGAACAGTGGGGAACACTGCAGAACAGAGGTGACCCAAGGGAAGTAGGGGGAACAGATTGGAAAAATTGGGAAACCGTGGGGAACACTGCAAAACAGTGGGAAACCAAAGAGAGCCGGGGGAATGTGTTGGAAAAGGTGGAGAACTGTGGGGAACACTGCAGGACAGAGGGGAGCCAAAGGGAGCAGGGGAAATGGATTGGAAAAAGTGGGGAAGCGTGGGGAACACTCCAGAACAGAGAGGAACGAAAGGGAGCAGGGGGAACAGATTGGAAAAAGTGGGGAACCGTGGGGAACACTGCAGAACAGAGGTGAACCAAAGGAAGTAGGGGGAACAGATTGGAAAAATTGGGAAACCGTGGGGAACACTGCAAAACAGTGGGAAACCAAAGAGAGCCGAGGGAATGTGTTGGAAAATGTGGAGAACTGTGGGGAACACTGCAGAACAGAGGTGAACCAAAGGGAGCAGGGGGAACGGATTGGAAAAAGTGGGGAATCGTGGGGAACACTGCAGGACAGAGGGGAACCAAAGGGAGAAGGAGGAACAGATTGGAAAAAATGTGGAGAACCGTGGGGAAACTGCAAAACAGAGGGGATCCAAAGTGAGAAGGGGGTACAGGATGGAAAAAAGTGGGGAATAGTGGGGAACACTGCAGGACAGAGGGGAGCCAAAGGGAGCAGGGGAAATGGATTGGAAAAAGTGGGGAAGCGTGGGGAACACTCCAGAACAGAGAGGAACGAAAGGGAGCAGGGGGAACAGATTGGAAAAAGTAGGGATCCGTGGGAAACACTGCAGAACAGAGGTGAACCAAAGGAAGTAGGGGGAACGGAATGGAAAACGTGGGGAACCATGGGGAACACTGCAGGGCAGAGGGGAACCAGAGGGAGCAGGGGGTACAGAATGTAAAAAATGTGGAGTATCGTGGGGAACACTGCACAATAGAGTAGAACCAAAGGGAGCAGGGGAAATGGATTGGAAAAAGTGGGAAGCGTGGGGAACACTCCAGAACAGAGGGCAACCAAAGGGTGCAGGGGGAACAGATTGGAAAAAGTGGGGAATCGTGGGAAGTTCTGCAGATCACTGGGGAACCAAAGGGAGCAGGGGGAAAGGATTGGAAAAATTGGGGAACAGTGGGGAACACTGCAGAACAGAGGTAACACAAGGGAAGTAGGGGGAACAGATTGGAAAAATTGGGAAACCGTGGGGAACACTGCAAAACAGTGGGAAACCAAAGAGAGCCGGGGGAATGTGTTGGAAAAGGTGGAGAACTGTGGGGAACACTGGAGAACAGAGGTGAACCAAAGGGAGCAGGGGGAACGGATTGGAAAAAGTGGGGTATCGTGGGGAACACTGCAGGACAGAGGCGAGCCAAAGGGAGCAGGGGGAAGAGATTGGAAAAAGTGGGGAATCATGGGGAACACTGCAGGACAGAGGGGAACCAAAGGGAGCACGGGGAACAGATTCGAAAACGTGGGGAACCGTGGGGATCATTGCAGAATAGAGGGGATCCAAAGGGAGCAGGGGTAACGGATTGGAAAAAGAGGGGAACCGTGGAGAACACTGCAGGACCGAGCTGAACCAAAGGAATAGGAGGAACGGATTGGAAAAAGTGGGGAACCATGGGGAACACTGCAGGAAAGGGGGGAACCAAAGGGAGCAGGGGGTAAAAGTTGGAAAAAGTGGGGAACCTTGGGGAACACTGCCGAACAGAGGAGAACCAAAGGGTGCAGGGGGAACAGCTCGGAAATGTGGGAAACCGTGGGGAACAATTCAGAATAGAGGGGAACCAAAGGGAGCAAGGGATATAAATTGGAAATGGTGGAGAACTGTGGGGAACACTGCAGAACAGAGGGGAACCAATGGGAGCAGTGGGAACGGATTGGTAAAAGTGGGGAACCGTGGGGAACAATGCAGAACAGAGGGGAACCAAAGGGAGCAGGGGGAATTGATTGGTAAAGTGGGAAACCGTGGGGAACACTGCAAAACAGTGGGAAACCAAAGAGAGCCGAGGGAATGTGTTGGAAAATGTGGAGAACTGTGGGGAACACTGCAGAACAGAGGTGAACCAAAGGGAGCAGGGGGAACGGATTGGAAAAAGTGGGGAATCGTGGGGAACACTGCAGGACAGAGGGGAACCAAAGGGAGAAGGAGGAACAGATTGGAAAAAATGTGGAGAACCGTGGGGAAACTGCAAAACAGAGGGGATCCAAAGTGAGAAGGGGGTACAGGATGGAAAAAAGTGGGGAATAGTGGGGAACACTGCAGGACAGAGGGGAGCCAAAGGGAGCAGGGGAAATGGATTGGAAAAAGTGGGGAAGCGTGGGGAACACTCCAGAACAGAGAGGAACGAAAGGGAGCAGGGGGAACAGATTGGAAAAAGTAGGGATCCGTGGGAAACACTGCAGAACAGAGGTGAACCAAAGGAAGTAGGGGGAACGGAATGGAAAACGTGGGGAACCATGGGGAACACTGCAGGGCAGAGGGGAACCAGAGGGAGCAGGGGGTACAGAATGTAAAAAATGTGGAGTATCGTGGGGAACACTGCACAATAGAGTAGAACCAAAGGGAGCAGGAGAAATGGATTGGAAAAAGTGGGAAGCGTGGGGAACACTCCAGAACAGAGGGCAAACAAAGGGTGCAGGGGGAACAGATTGGAAAAAGTGGGGAATCGTGGGAAGTTCTGCAGATCACTGGGGAACGAAAGGGAGCAAGGGGAAAGGATTGGAAAAATTGGGGAACAGTGGGGAACACTGCAGAACAGAGGTAACACAAGGGAAGTAGGGGGAACAGATTGGAAAAATTGGGAAACCGTGGGGAACACTGCAAAACAGTGGGAAACCAAAGAGAGCCGGGGGAATGTGTTGGAAAAGGTGGAGAACTGTGGGGAACACTGGAGAACAGAGGTGAACCAAAGGGAGCAGGGGGAACGGATTGGAAAAAGTGGGGTATCGTGGGGAACACTGCAGGACAGAGGCGAGCCAAAGGGAGCAGGGGGAAGAGATTGGAAAAAGTGGGGAATCATGGGGAACACTGCAGGACAGAGGGGAACCAAAGGGAGCACGGGGAACAGATTCGAAAACGTGGGGAACCGTGGGGATCATTGCAGAATAGAGGGGATCCAAAGGGAGCAGGGGTAACGGATTGGAAAAAGAGGGGAACCGTGGAGAACACTGCAGGACCGAGCTGAACCAAAGGAATAGGAGGAACGGATTGGAAAAAGTGGGGAACCATGGGGAACACTGCAGGAAAGGGGGGAACCAAAGGGAGCAGGGGGTAAAAGTTGGAAAAAGTGGGGAACCTTGGGGAACACTGCCGAACAGAGGAGAACCAAAGGGTGCAGGGGGAACAGCTCAGAAATGTGGGAAACCGTGGGGAACAATTCAGAATAGAGGGGAACCAAATGGAGCAAGGGATATAAATTGGAAATGGTGGAGAACTGTGGGGAACACTGCAGAACAGAGGGGAACCAAGGGGAGCAGTGGGAACGGATTGGTAAAAGTGGGGAACCGTGGGGAACAATGCAGAACAGAGGGGAACGAAAGGGAGCAGGGGGAACAGATTGGAAAAAGTGGGGAAGCGTGGGGAACACTCCAGAACAGAGAGGAACGAAAGGGAGCAGGGGGAACAGATTGGAAAAAGTGGGGAACCGTGGGGAACACTGCAGAACAGAGGTGAACCAAAGGAAGTAGGGGGAACGGAATGGAAAAAGTGCGGAACCATGGGGAACACTGCAGGGCAGAGGGGAACCAGAGGGAGCAGGGGGTACAGAATGTAAAAAATGTGGAGAATCGTGGGGAACACTGCAGAACAGAGGTGAACCAAAGGGAGCAGGGGGAACAGATTGGAAAAAATGGGAAACCGTGGGGAACACTGCAAAACAGTGGGAAACCAAAGAGAGCCGAGGGAATGTGTTGGAAAATGTGGAGAACTGTGGGGAACACTGCAGAACAGAGGTGAACCAAAGGGAGCAGGGGGAACGGATTGGAAAAAGTGGGGAATCGTGGGAAACACTGCAGGACAGAGGGGAACCAAAGGGAGAAGGAGGAACAGATTGGAAAAAATGTGGAGAACCGTGGGGAAACTGCAAAACAGAGGGGATCCAAAGTGAGAAGGGGGTACAGGATGGAAGAAGTGGGGAATAGTGGGGAACACTGCAGGACAGAGGGGAGCCAAAGGGAGCAGGGGAAATGGATTGGAAAAAGTGGGGAAGCGTGGGGAACACTCCAGAACAGAGAGGAACGAAAGGGAGCAGGGGGAACAGATTGGAAAAAGTGGGGATCCGTGGGAAACACTGCAGAACAGAGGTGAACCAAAGGAAGTAGGGGGAACGGAATGGAAAACGTGGGGAACCATGGGGAACACTGCAGGGCAGAGGGGAACCAGAGTGAGCAGGGGGTACAGAATGTAAAAAATGTGGAGTATCGTGGGGAACACTGCACAATAGAGTAGAACCAAAGGGAGCAGGGGAAATGGATTGGAAAAAGTGGGAAGCGTGGGGAACACTCCAGAACAGAGGGCAACCAAAGGGTGCAGGGGGAACAGATTGGAAAAAGTGGGGAATCGTGGGAAGTTCTGCAGATCACTGGGGAACCAAAGGGAGCAGGGGGAAAGGATTGGAAAAATTGGGGTACAGTGGGGAACACTGCAGAACAGAGGTAACACAAGGGAAGTAGGGGGAACAGATTGGAAAAATTGGGAAACCGTGGGGAACACTGCAAAACAGTGGGAAACCAAAGAGAGCCGGGGGAATGTGTTGGAAAAGGTGGAGAACTGTGGGGAACACTGGAGAACAGAGGTGAACCAAAGGGAGCAGGGGGAACGGATTGGAAAAAGTGGGGTATCGTGGGGAACACTGCAGGACAGAGGCGAGCCAAAGGGAGCAGGGGGAAGAGATTGGAAAAAGTGGGGAATCATGGGGAACACTGCAGGACAGAGGGGAACCAAAGGGAGCACGGGGAACAGATTCGAAAACGTGGGGAACCGTGGGGATCATTGCAGGATAGAGGGGATCCAAAGGGAGCAGGGGAAACGGATTGGAAAAAGAGGGGAACCGTGGAGAACACTGCAGGACCGAGCTGAACCAAAGGAATAGGAGGAACGGATTGGAAAAAGTGGGGAACCATGGGGAACACTGCAGGAAAGGGGGGAACCAAAGGGAGCAGGGGGTAAAAGTTGGAAAAAGTGGGGAACCTTGGGGAACACTGCCGAACAGAGGAGAACCAAAGGGTGCAGGGGGAACAGCTCGGAAATGTGGGAAACCGTGGGGAACAATTCAGAATAGAGGGGAACCAAAGGGAGCAAGGGATATAAATTGGAAATGGTGGAGAACTGTGGGGAACACTGCAGAACAGAGGGGAACCAATGGGAGCAGTGGGAACGGATTGGTAAAAGTGGGGAACCGTGGGGAACAATGCAGAACAGAGGGGAACGAAAGGGAGCAGGGGGAACAGATTGGAAAAAGTGGGGAAGCGTGGGGAACACTCCAGAACGGAGAGGAACGAAAGGGAGCAGGGGGAACAGATTGGAAAAAGTGGGGAACCGTGGGGAACACTGCAGAACAGAGGTGAACCAAAGGAAGTAGGGGGAACGGAATGGAAAAAGTGCGGAACCATGGGGAACACTGCAGGGCAGAGGGGAACTAGAGGGAGCAGGGGGTACAGAATGTAAAAAATGTGGAGAATCGTGGGGAACACTGCAGAACAGAGGTGAACCAAAGGGAGCAGGGGGAACAGATTGGAAAAAATGTGGAGAACCGTGGGGAAACTGCAGGACAGAGGGGAACCAAAGGGAGCAGGAGGAACGGATTGTTAAAATTGGGCCCATGGGGAACACTGCAGGACAGAGGGGAACCAAAGGGAGCAGGGGGTAAAAGTTGGAAAAAGTGGGGAACCTTGGGAAACACTGCAGAACAGAGAGGAATCAAAGGAGGCAGGGGGAGCGGATTGCAAAATGTGGGGTACTGTGGGGAAAACTGCAGAACAGTGGAACAAAAGGGAGCAGGAGGAACGGTTTGGAAAAGTGGGGAACTGTGGGGAACACTGCAGAACAGAGGGGAACAAAAGGGAGCAGGGGAAACGGATTGGAAAAAGTGGTGAACCATGGGGAACACTGCAGAACAGTGGGGAACCAAAGGGAGCAGGGGCAACAATTGAAAAAAGTGGGGAACAGAGTGGAAAAATGCAGAACATTGGGTAAACAAAGGGAGCAGGGGGAACGGGTTGGAAAAAGTGAATAACCGTGGGGAACACTGCAGGACAGAGGGGAACCAAAGGGAGCATGGTGTACAGGTTGGAAAAAGAGGGGAATCGTGGTGAGCACTGCACAATAGAGTGGAACCAAAGGGAGCAGGGGAAATGGATTGGAAAAAGTGGGAAGCGTGGGGAACACTCCAGAACAGAGGGCAAGCAAAGGGTGCAGGGGGAACAGACTCGAAAAAGTGGAGAACCGTGGGGAACACTGCAGAACAGAGGTGAACCAAAGGAAGTAGGGGGAACGGAATGGAAAAAGTGGGGAACCATGGGGAACACTGCAGGGCAGAGGGGAAACAAAGGGAGCAGGGGGAACAGATTGTAAAATGTGGGGAACCCTGTGGAAAAATGCAAAAGAGTGGGGAACCAAAGGGAGCAGGGGGAACGGATTGGAAAAAGTGGGGAATCGTGGGGAACACTGCAGGACAGAGGGGAACCAAAGGGAGCACGCGGAACAGATTGGAAAAAGTGGGGAATCGTGAGGAGCACTGCACAATAGATTGGAACCAAAGGGAGCAGGGGAAATGGATTGGAAAAAGTGGGGAAGCGTGGGGAACACTTCAGAACAGAGTGGAACCAAAGGGAGCAGGGGGAACAGATTGGAAAAAGTGGGGAATCGTGGGAAACACTGCAGAACAGAGCTGAACCAAAGGAATAGGAGGAACGGATTAGAAAAAGTGGGGAACCATGGGGAACACTGCAGGAAAGAGGGGAATCAAAGGGAGCAGGGGGTAAAAGTTGGAAAAAGTGGGGAACCTTGGAATACACTGCAGAACAGAGGGGAACCAAAGGGTGCAGGGGGAACAGCTCGGAAATGTGGGAAACCGTGCGGAACAATGCAGAACAGAGTGGAACAAAAGGGAGCAGGGGGAACGGATTGGAAAAAGTGGGGAACTGTGGAGAACACTGCAGAACAGAGGGGAAGAAAAGGGAGCAGGGGAAACGGATTGGAAAAAGTGGGGAACCATGGGGAACACTGCAGAACAGTGGGGAACCAAAGGGAGCAGGGGGAACGGATTGAAAAAAGTGGGGAACAGAGTGGAAAAATGCAGAACAGTGGGTAAACAAAGGGAGCAGGGGAAACGGATTGTAAGAAGTGGGGAACCGTGTGGAAAAATGCAGAACAGAGGGGAACCAAAGGGAGCAGGGGGAATGGATTGGTGAAGTGGGGAACCATGGGGAAAAATGCAGGACAGAGGGGAACGAAAGGGAGCAGGCGGAACGGATCTGAAAAAGTGGGAAACCGTGATGAAAAATGCAGGACAGAGGGGAACGAAAGGGAGCAGCTGGAATGGATTGTAAAAAGTGGGGAACCGTGGGGAACACTGCAGGACAGAGGGGAACCAAAGGGAGCATGCGGTACAGGTTGGGAAAGGTGTGGAATCGTGGGAAACACTGCAGAACAGAGGGGAACCAAAGGGAGCAGGGGGAACAGATTGGAAAAAATGTGCAGAACCATGGGGAAACTGCAGAACAGTGATGAACCAAAGCGAGCATAGGAACAGATTAGAAAAAATGTGGAGAACCGTGGGGAACAATGCAGAACAGAGCGGAACCAAAGGGAGCAGGGGGAACTGCTCAGAAATGTGGGGAACCGTGGGGAACAATGCAGAACAGAGGGGAACCAAAGGGAGCCGGGGGAACGGGTTGGAAAAAGTGAATAACCGTGGGGAACACTGCAGGACAGAGGGGAACCAAAGGGAGCATGGTGTACAGGTTGGAAAAAGTGGGGAATCGTGGGGAGCACTGCACAATAGAGTGGAACCAAAGGGAGCAGGGGAAATGGATTGGAAAAAGTGGGAAGCGTGGGGAACACTCCAGAACAGAGGGCAACCAAAGGATGCAGGGGGAACAGACTGGAAAAAGTGGAGAACCGTGGGGAACACTGCAGAACAGAGGTGAACCAAAGGAAGTAGGGGGAACGGAATGGAAAAAGTGGGGAACCATGGGGAACACTGCAGGGCAGAGGGGAACCAGAGGGAGCAGGGGGTACATAATGGAAAAAAAGTGGAGAATCGTGGGGAACACTGCATATAGAGAGGAACCAAAGGGAGCAGGGGGCACGGATTGGAAAAATTGGGGAAGCGTAGGGAAAACTGCAGAACACAGGAGAACAAAAGGGAGCAGGTGGAACAGATTGGAAAAAATGTGGGGAACCGTGGGTAAAACAGCAGAACAAAGGGGAGCCAAAGGAGCAGGGGGGACAGATTAGAAAAAAGTGGAGAATTGGGGAAAACTGCAGAACAGAGCTGAACCAAAGGAATAGAAGGAACGGATTGGAAAAAGTGGGGAACCATGGGGAACACTGCAGGAAAGAGGGGAACCAAAGGGTGCAGGGGGTAAAAGTTGGAAAAAGTGGGGAACCTTGGGGGACACTGCAGAACAGAGGGGAACCAAAGGTAGCGGGGGAACGGATTGAAAATAGTGGGGAACAGAGTGGAAAAATGCAGAACAGTGGGTAAACAAAGGGAGCAGGGGAAACGGATTGTAAGAAGTGGGGAACCGTGTGGAAAAATGCAGAACAGAGGGGAACCATAGGGAGCAGGGGGAATGGATTGGTGAAGTGGGGAACCGTGGGGAAAAATGCAGGACAGAGGGGAACAAAAGGGAGCAGGGGGAACGGATCTGAAAAAGTGGGGAACCGTGATGAAAAATGCAGGACAGAGGGGAACGAAAGGGAGCAGGGGGAACAGATTGGAAAAAGTGGGGAAACATGGGGAACACTGCAGGACAGAGGGGAACCAAATGGAGAAGAGGGAACAGATTGGTAAAAGTGGGGAAATGTTGGGAACACTGCAGAACAGAGGGAAACCTAAGGAGCAAGCAGAACAGATTGGAAAAAATGTGGAGAACCGTGGGGAACAATGCAGAACAGATCGGAACCAAAGGGAGCAGGGGGAACAGCTCGGAAATGTGGGGAACCGTGGGTAACAATGCAGAACAGAGGGGAACCAAAGGGAGCCGGGGGAACGGGTTGGAAAAAGTGGGGAACCGTGGGGATCACTGCAGAACAGAGGGGAATCAAAGGGAGCAGGGGTAACGGATTGGAAAAAGAGGGGAACAATGGAGAACACTGCAGGACAGAGGGGAACCAAAGGGAGCAGAGGGAAAAGATTGGAAAAAATGTGCAGAACCGTGGGGAAACTGCAGAACAGAGGGGAAACAAAGGGAGCAGGGGAAACAGATTGGAAAATGTGGGGAACCATGGGGAACACTGCAGAACAGATCGGAACCAAAGGGAGCAGGGGGAACAGCTCGGAAATGTGGGGAACCGTGGGGAACAATGCAGGACAGAGGGGAACGAAAGGGAGCAGGGGGAACGGATCTGAAAAAGTGGGGAACCATGATGAAAAATGCAGGACAGAGGGGAACGAAAGGGAGCAGGGGAACAGATTGGAAAAAGTGGGGAAACATGGGGAACACTGCAGAACAGTGGGGAACCAAAGGGAGCAGGGGAAACAGATTTGAAAAAGTGGAGAACAGTGTGGAAAAATGCAGAAGAGTGGGGAAATAAAGGGAGCAGGGGGAACAGATTGTAAAAAGTGGGGAACCCTGTGGAAAAATGCAGAAGAGTGGGGAACCAAAGGGAGCAGGGGCAACGGATTGGAAAAAGTGGGGAATCGTGGGGAACACTGCAGGACAGAGGGGAACCAAAGGGTGCACGCGGAACAGATTGGAAAAAGTGGGGAATCGTGAGGAGCACTGCACAATAGATTGGAACCAAAGGGAGCAGGGGAAAAGGATTGGAAAAAGTGGGGAAGCGTGGGGAACACTCCAGAACAGAGTGGAACCAAAGGGAGCAGGGGGAACAGATTGGAAAATGTGGGGAACCGTGGGAAACACTGCAGAACAGAGCTGAACCAAAGGAATAGGAGGAACGGATTGGAAAAAGTGGGGAACCATGGGGAACACTGCAGGAAAGAGGGGAACCAAAGGGAGCAGGGGGTACAGAATGGAAAAAAGTGGAGAATCGTGGGGAACACTGCATATAGAGAGGAACCAAAGGGAGCAGGGGGAACGGATTGGAAAAAGTGGGGAAGCGTAGGGAAAACTGCAGAACACAGGAGAACCAAAGGAAGCAGGTGGAACAGATTGGAAAAAATGTGGGGAACCGTGGGGAAAACAGCAGAACAGAGGGGAGCCAAAGGTGCAGGAGGGACAGATTAGAAAAAAGTGGAGAATTGGGGAAAACTGCAGAACAGTGGGGAACCTAAGGGAGCAGGGGAAACAGATTTGAAAAAGTGGAGAACAGTGTGGAAAAATGCAGAAGAGTGGGGAAATAAAGGGAGCAGGGGGAACAGATTGTAAAAAGTGGGGAACCCTGTGGAAAAATGCAGAAGAGTGGGGAACCAAAGGGAGCAGGGGGAACGGATTGGAAAAAGTGGGGAATCGTGGGGAACACTGCAGGACAGAGGGGAACCAAAGGGAGCACGGGGAACAGATTGGAAAAAGTGGGGAATCGTGAGGAGCACTGCACAATAGATTGGAACCAATGGGAGCAGGGGAAATGGATTGGAAAAAGTGGGGAAGCGTGTTGAACACTCCAGAACAGAGTGGAACCAAAGGGAGCAGGGGGAACAGATTGGAAAATGTGGGGAACAGTGGGAAATACTGCAGAACAGAGCTGAACCAAATGAATAGGAGGAACGGATTGGAAAGAGTGGGGAAACATGGGGAACACTGCAGAACAGAGGGGAACCAAAGGGTGCAGGGGGAACAGCTCGGAAATGTGGGAAACCGTGGGGAACAATGCAGAACAGAGTGGTACAAAATGGAGCAGGGGGAACGGATTGGAAAAAGTGGGGAACTGTCGGGAACACTGCAGAACAGAGGGTCACAAAAGGGAGTAGGGGAAACGGATTGAAAAAAGTGGGGAACAGAGTCGAAAAATGCAGAATAGTGGGTAAACAAAAGGAGCAGGGGAAACAGATTGTAAGAAGTGGGGAACCGTGTGGAAAAATGCAGAACAGAGGGGAACCAAAGGGAGCAGGGGGAATGGATTGGTGAAGTGGGGAACTGTGGCGAAAAATGCAGGACAGAGGGGAACGAAAGGGAGCAGGGGGAACGGATCTGAAAAAGTGGGGAACCGTGATGAAAAATGCAGGACAGAGGGGAACGAAAGGGAGCAGGGGGAACAGATTGGAAAAAGTTGGGAAACATGGGGAACACTGCAGGACAGAGGGGAACCAAATGGAGTAGAGGGAACAGATTGGTCAAAGTGGGGAAATGTTGGGAACACTGCAGAACAGAGGGAAACCAAAGGAGCAGGCAGAACAGATTGGAAAAAGTGGGGTACCGTGGGAAATACTGCAGAACAGTGGGGAACCAAAAGGAGCAGGGGGAACAGATTGAAAAAAGTGGGGAACGGATTGGAAAAATGCAGAACAGTGGGTTAACAAAGGGAGCAGGGAAAACGGATTGGAATAAGTGGGGAACCGTGGGGAACACTGCAGTACAGAGAGGAACCAAAGGGAGCAGGGGGAGCGGATTGAAAAAAGTGGGGAACCGTGGAGAACACTGCAGGACAGAGGGGAACCAAGGGAGCAGCAGGAACGGATTGTAAAAAGTGAGGCCCATGCGGAACACTGCAGGACAGAGGGGAACGAAAGGGAGCAGGGGGAACAGATTGGAAAAAATGTGGAAAACCATGGGGAAACTGCAGAACAGAGGTGAACCAAAGGCAGCATGGGAACAGATTAGAAAAAATGTGGAGAACCGTGGGGAACAATGCAGAACAGATCGGAACCAAAGGGAGCAGGGGGAACAGCTCGGAAATGTGGGGAACCGTGGGGAACAATGCAGAACAGAGGGGAACCAAAGGGAGCCGGGGGAACGGGTTGGAAAAAGTGGGGAACCGTGGGTATCACTGCAGAACAGAGGGGAACCAAAGGGAGCAGGGGGAACAGCTCGGAAATGTGGGAAACCGTGGGGAACAATGCAGAACAGAGTGGAACAAAAGGGAGCAGGGGAAACGGATTGGAAAAAGTGGGGAACCATGGGGAACACTGCAGAACAGTGGGGAACCAAAGGGAGCAGGGGAAACGGATTTAAAAATGTGGGGAACAGAGTGGAAAAATGCAGAACAGTGGGTAAACAAAGGGAGCAGGGGAAACGGATTGTAAGAAGTGGGGAACCGTGTGGAAAAATGCAGAACAGAGGGTAACCAAAGGGAGCAGGGGGAATGGATTGGTGAAGTGGGGAACCGTGGGGAAAAATGCAGGACAGAGGGGAACGAAAGGGAGCAGGGGGAACGGGTCTGAAAAAGTGGGGAACCGTGATGAAAAATGCAGGACAGAGGGGAACGAAAGGGAGCAGCTGGAACGGATTGTAAAAAGTGGGGAACCGTGGGGAACCAAAGGGAGCAGGCGGTACAGGTTGGAAAAGGTGTGGAATCGTGGGAAACACTGCAGAACAGAGGGGAACCAAAGGGAGCAGGGAGAACAGATTGGAAAAAATGTGGAGAACCATGGGGAAACTGCACAACAGAGATGAACCAAAGGGAGCATATGAACATATTAGAAAAAATGTGGAGAACCGTGGGGAACAATGCAGAACAGAGCGGAACCAAAGGGAGCAGGGGGAACTGCTCAGAAATGTGGGGAACCGTGTGGAACAATGCAGAACAGAGGGGAACCAAAGGGAGCCGGGGGAACGGGTTGCAAAAAGTAAATAACCGTGGGGAACACTGCAGGACAGAGGGGAACCAAAGGGAGCATGGTGTACAGGTTGGAAAAAGTGGGGAATCGTGGGGAGCACTGCACAATAGAATGGAATCAAAGGGAGCAGGGGAAATGCATTGGAAAAAGTGGGAAGCATGGGGAACACTCCAGAACAGAGGGCAACCAAAGGGTGCAGGGTGAACAGACTGGAAAAAGTGGAGAACCGTGGGGAACACTGCAGAACAGAGGTGAACCAAAGGAAGTAGGGGGAACGGAATGGAAAAAGTGGGGAACCATGGGGAACACTGCAGGGCTATGGGGAAGCAGAGGGAGCAGGGGGTACAGAATGGAAAAAAAGTGGAGAATCGTGGGGAACACTGCATATAGAGAGGAACCAAAGGGAGCAGGGGGAACGGATTGGAAAAAGTGGGGAAGCGTAGGGAAAACTGCAGAACACAGGAGAACCAAAGGGAGCAGGTGGAACAGATTGGAAAAAAAGTGGGGAATCGTGGGGAACACTGCAGAACAGAGGGTCACAAAAGGGAGTAGGGGAAACGGATTGAAAAAAGTGGGGAACAGAGTCGAAAAATGCAGAATAGTGGGTAAACAAAAGGAGCAGGGGAAACAGATTGTAAGAAGTGGGGAACCGTGTGGAAAAATGCAGAACAGAGGGGAACCAAAGGGAGCAGGGGGAATGGATTGGTGAAGTGGGGAACTGTGGCGAAAAATGCAGGACAGAGGGGAACGAAAGGGAGCAGGGGGAACGGATCTGAAAAAGTGGGGAACCGTGATGAAAAATGCAGGACAGAGGGGAACGAAAGGGAGCAGGGGGAACAGATTGGAAAAAGTTGGGAAACATGGGGAACACTGCAGGACAGAGGGGAACCAAATGGAGTAGAGGGAACAGATTGGTCAAAGTGGGGAAATGTTGGGAACACTGCAGAACAGAGGGAAACCAAAGGAGCAGGCAGAACAGATTGGAAAAAGTGGGGTACCGTGGGAAATACTGCAGAACAGTGGGGAACCAAAAGGAGCAGGGGGGACAGATTGAAAAAAGTGGGGAACGGATTGGAAAAATGCAGAACAGTGGGTTAACAAAGGGAGCAGGGAAAACGGATTGGAATAAGTGGGGAACCGTGGGGAACACTGCAGTACAGAGAGGAACCAAAGGGAGCAGGGGGAGCGGATTGAAAAAAGTGGGGAACCGTGGAGAACACTGCAGGACAGAGGGGAACCAAGGGAGCAGCAGGAACGGATTGTAAAAAGTGAGGCCCATGCGGAACACTGCAGGACAGAGGGGAACGAAAGGGAGCAGGGGGAACAGATTGGAAAAAATGTGGAAAACCATGGGGAAACTGCAGAACAGAGGTGAACCAAAGGCAGCATGGGAACAGATTAGAAAAAATGTGGAGAACCGTGGGGAACAATGCAGAACAGATCGGAACCAAAGGGAGCAGGGGGAACAGCTCGGAAATGTGGGGAACCGTGGGGAACAATGCAGAACAGAGGGGAACCAAAGGGAGCCGGGGGAACGGGTTGGAAAAAGTGGGGAACCGTGGGTATCACTGCAGAACAGAGGGGAACCAAAGGGAGCAGGGGGAACAGCTCGGAAATGTGGGAAACCGTGGGGAACAATGCAGAACAGAGTGGAACAAAAGGGAGCAGGGGAAACGGATTGGAAAAAGTGGGGAACCATGGGGAACACTGCAGAACAGTGGGGAACCAAAGGGAGCAGGGGAAACGGATTTAAAAATGTGGGGAACAGAGTGGAAAAATGCAGAACAGTGGGTAAACAAAGGGAGCAGGGGAAACGGATTGTAAGAAGTGGGGAACCGTGTGGAAAAATGCAGAACAGAGGGTAACCAAAGGGAGCAGGGGGAATGGATTGGTGAAGTGGGGAACCGTGGGGAAAAATGCAGGACAGAGGGGAACAAAAGGGAGCAGGGGGAACGGGTCTGAAAAAGTGGGGAACCGTGATGAAAAATGCAGGACAGAGGGGAACGAAAGGGAGCAGCTGGAACGGATTGTAAAAAGTGGGGAACCGTGGGGAACCAAAGGGAGCAGGCGGTACAGGTTGGAAAAGGTGTGGAATCGTGGGAAACACTGCAGAACAGAGGGGAACCAAAGGGAGCAGGGAGAACAGATTGGAAAAAATGTGGAGAACCATGGGGAAACTGCACAACAGAGATGAACCAAAGGGAGCATATGAACATATTAGAAAAAATGTGGAGAACCGTGGGGAACAATGCAGAACAGAGCGGAACCAAAGGGAGCAGGGGGAACTGCTCAGAAATGTGGGGAACCGTGTGGAACAATGCAGAACAGAGGGGAACCAAAGGGAGCCGGGGGAACGGGTTGCAAAAAGTAAATAACCGTGGGGAACACTGCAGGACAGAGGGGAACCAAAGGGAGCATGGTGTACAGGTTGGAAAAAGTGGGGAATCGTGGGGAGCACTGCACAATAGAATGGAATCAAAGGGAGCAGGGGAAATGCATTGGAAAAAGTGGGAAGCATGGGGAACACTCCAGAACAGAGGGCAACCAAAGGGTGCAGGGTGAACAGACTGGAAAAAGTGGAGAACCGTGGGGAACACTGCAGAACAGAGGTGAACCAAAGGAAGTAGGGGGAACGGAATGGAAAAAGTGGGGAACCATGGGGAACACTGCAGGGCTATGGGGAAGCAGAGGGAGCAGTGGGTACAGAATGGAAAAAAAGTGGAGAATCGTGGGGAACACTGCATATAGAGAGGAACCAAAGGGAGCAGGGGGAACGGATTGGAAAAAGTGGGGAAGCGTAGGGAAAACTGCAGAACACAGGAGAACCAAAGGGAGCAGGTGGAACAGATTGGAAAAAAAGTGGGGAATCGTGGGGAACACTGCAGGACAGAGGGGAACCAAAGGGAGCACGGGGAACAGATTGGAAAAAGTGGGGAATCGTGAGGAGCACTGCACAATAGATTGGAACCAAAGGGAGCAGGGGAAATGGATTGGAAAAAGTGGGGAAGCGTGGGGAACACTCCAGAACAGAGTGGAACAAAAGGGAGCAGGGGGAACGGATTGGAAAACCTGGGGAACTGTGGGAACACTGCAGAACAGAGGGGAACAAAAGGGAGCAGGGGAAACGGATTAGAAAAAGTGGGGAACCATGGGGAACACTGCAGAACAGTGGGGAACCAAAGGTAGCAGGGGAACGGATTGAAAGAAGTGGGAAACAGAGTGGAAAAATGCAGAACAGTGGGTAAACAAAGGGAGCAGGGGAAACGGATTGTAAGAAGTGGGGAACCGTGTGGAAAAATGCAGAACAGAGGGGAACCAAAGGGAGCAGGGGGAATGGATTGGTGAAGTGGGGAACCGTGGGGAAAAATGCAGGACAGAGGGGAATGAAAGGGAGCAGGGGGAACGGATCTGAAAAAGTGGGGAACCGTGATGAAAAATGCAGGACAGAGGGGAACGAAAGGGAGCAGGGGGAACAGATTGGAAAAAGTGGGGAAACATGGGGAACACTGCAGGACAGAGGGGAACCAAATGGAGAAGAGGGAACAGATTGGTAAAAGTGGGGAAATGTTGGGAACACTGCAGAACAGAGGGAAACCAAAGGAGCAGGCAGAACAGATTGGAAAAAGTGGGGTACCGTGGGAAATACTGCAGAACAATGGGGAACCAAAAGGAGCAGGGGGAACAGATTGAAAAAAGTGGGGAACGGAGTGGAAAAATGCAGAACAGTGGGTTAACAAAGGGAGCAGGGAAAACGGATTGGAATAAGTGGGGAACCGTGGGGAACACTGCAGTACAGAGAGGAACCAAAGGGAGCAGGGGGAACGGATTGAAAAAAGTGGGGAACCGTGGAGAACACTGCAGGACAGAGGGGAACCAAGGGAGCAGCAGGAACGGATTGTAAAAAGTGAGGTCCATGGGGAACACTGCAGGACAGAGGGGAACGAAAGGGAGCAGGGGGAACAGATTGGAAAAAATGTGGAGAACCATGGGGAAACTGCAGAACAGAGGTGAACCAAAGGCAGCATGGGAACAGATTAGAAAAAATGTGGAGAACCGTGGGGAACAATGCAGAACAGATCGGAACCAAAGGGAGCAGGGGGAACAGCTCGGAAATGTGGTGAACCGTGGGGAACAATGCAGAACAGAGGGGAACCAAAGGGAGCCGGGGGAACGGGTTGGAAAAAGTGGGGAACCGTGGGGATCACTGCAGAACAGAGGGGAACCAAAGGGAGCAGGGGTAACGTATTGGAAAAAGAGGGGAACAATGGAAAACACTGCAGGACAGAGGGGAACCAAAGGGAGCAGGGGGAACAGATTGGAAAAAATGTGGAGAACCGTGGGGAAACTGCAGAACAGAGGGGAACCAAAGGCAGCAGGGGAAACAGATTGGAAAATGTGGGGAACTATGGGGAATACTGCAGAACAGTGGGGAACCAAAGGGAGCAGGGGGAACGGATTGAAAAAAGTGGGGAACGGAGTGGAAAAATGCAGAACAGTGGGTAAACAAAGGGAGCAGGGGAAACGGATTGGAAGAAGTGGGGAAACGTGTGGAAAAATGCAGAAGAGTGGGGAACCAAAGGGAGCAGGGGGAAAATATTGGAAAAGGTGGGGAACCATGGGGAACACTGCAGGACAGAGGGGAACCAAAGGGAGCATGGTGTACAGGTTGGAAAAAGTGGGGAATCGTGGGGAGCACTGCACAATAGAGTGGAACCAAAGGGAGCAGGGGATATGGATTGGAAAAAGTGGGAAGCGTGGGGAACACTGCAGAACAGAGGGGAGCCAAAGGAGCAGGGGGAACAGATAAGAAAAAATTGGAGAATTGGGCAAAACTGCAGAACTGTGGGGAACAGTGGGGAAGAATGAGTAACAGTGGGGAACAGAGGGTAACAGTGGAGAGCAGTGGGGAACATTTGGCGAACATTGGAGAATGTGGGGAACAGTGATAAAAAGTGTGTGACAGGTGGGGAACAATGGGGAACATGTAAAAAAGTTGGGGAACTGTACTATGGAGGGCAGAAGTGGGGAAAATTGAGGAATGGAAGGAAGGGATGGGGAACAGTGGAGATCTCTGCGGAATAGTTGGCAACAGAGGGGAATAGTGGGGAGCAGTGGGGAACGGATAGCGAACTGTGGAGAATGGGAGAACAGTGGAGAAAAGTGGGGAACAGATTGGGAAATGAGGGGAACAGTGGGGGACCATGGTGAACAGTAGTGAAAAGTGGGGAACTGGTGGGAAACAGCAGGCGGAACAGTGGAGAACAGGTGTGGAATAGGTGACGAACAGTGGGAAACAGTTTAGAACAGATAGGGAACTGATGGGGAACTCTGGGGACTTGTGGGAACTGTTGGGAGGGCAGGAAGGTACATATATACAGATTTGAAATATGCATTTGGAGTGGTACACACATTTAGGAAAATTTGGAAAGAACGAGGGATGATAACAACAAGAGGAAAAGAACTGGCTCATGAGCAACTAACTGAAAAGACTTTGGAAACATTAATCAAACCAGAAAGAATTGCCACAGTACATGTACCAGGTCATCAGAAGGGGCACTCACCAAAAGTACAAAGAAATCGGATGGCTGATGAACTGACCCAACAAGCGGCACGATCAGGAAAAGTACATCCACCTGATGGCTCTGATACCTCTCAAAGAAGGGCTGAAGAAGGTCCTATCTTTTCCCTCCCTGAAGAAGAAAAAAATGGAAAAGATGGGAGCAAAGAAGACGGAAAATGGTGGCTCCCCGATGGAAGACAATTGTTAAATAAAGAAATCACCCAGCAGATACTAGGAGAACTACACTCAGGCTCCCACTGGGGAGTGCAAGCACTGTGTGATGCATTCTTACAAACTTATGCCTGCAGAGGAGTCTATATCCTAGCAAGACAGGCAGTGAACCGCTGTGTGATCTGTTTAAAGGTTAATAAGAAAGTTATGAAAGCTATGCCTGGAGGAGGACCACCTTTAGCAATCTGGCCATTTCAGCGGATACAAGTGGATTTCACCAAACTCCCTAAGGTCCAGTGATAGAAATTTCTACTAGCAGTAGTGGACCATTTCACGAGATGGGTTGAAGCGTTCCCCACCGTCAATGCCACTGAACAAGCATATAATTCTGGAAAAAATTGTACCCCGATATGGAATAGCCGAATCCATCAATTCAGATCGGGGAAAGCACTTCGCTTCTAAAATTTACAGCCTGGTCTGTGAAACCTTAGGGATAAAATGGAAGCTGCATACTCCAAGGCCTCCAAAGTGGAACAAATGAATGCCACTTTAAAAATGCAAATTACATAACTAAAAGAAGAGACTAAATTACCCTGGACCAAGTGCTTACCAATAACTCTTCTCAGAATTCGGACAGCCCCATGACAAAACATTAAAATATCCCCTTACGAGATGTTATTTGGACTCCCATATTTGGGGCAGATAGAAGGAATACCTACAGTCAAAAATAATGATGTGTTTTTAAAGAATTATTTACTGGCAGTCTCTCGTTCTCTTGCAGATTTAAAAGCTAAGGTTCTGCTGGTGCAGAGCCCACCTCTGGATTTCCCTATCCACTCTGTGAATGCTGGTGACTGGGTCCTGATCAATTCATGGAAAGAAGAAAAGCTTCAGCCCCGGTGGAACAGACCATATCTAGTACTATTGACCACAGAAAAATCAGACTGAACAAAGGAAAAGGGGTGGACACATGCTGAAAGTTAAATTAATGGGCCCCAACAGTATCAGATAGATGTTTTCGCTGTAAGAAGGAAACGGGAACAACAGTAGATTTCAATTTGGGCATGTGAGAAAGTGGAAAAGTTTTGGGAAGATCTAAGTCAGGTATTAAATAAAATCACAAAAAATAACATATCAAAAAATCCAGAGATCTTTCTTCTAAGTAATATAAGAAGTAAAGAACGTGGCCTCGATTTGGATGAAGCGCAAAAAAGATTTATTATGATAGCCTTAGCTGTAGCAAGAAAATGTACAATGTCAACCTGGAAATCAGAAGATCGCCTGAGAATACAGTAATGGTACATGGAAATGAATAAATGTATTCCATTGGAAAAATAACATATAATTTAAGAAATAACATCACAGTATTCGAACAAATTTGGGAACCGTACATGGAAAACAACAGGTCCTACCGCGGACCACCACCCCTTAAAATGACAGAATGAGAAGTAGACGAAATGAACTGACCCAGTGTGTAAAAGTAGATTACACAATTTTCTTGTCTATTTCATTGTGTGATGACATTGTTTCATGGGTTTATTGCATTGTATATGTTGAATGTTTAGTGGGTGGGGAGGGGGGTGGGAAGGAGGGAGGGAAGGGAGGGGGGAAAAGGGGAAAAAAATGACACTATATATTCTAGAGGGAAACGTTTGTGGGTATTTTGGTGAATATGACTCAAAGTGTGAAGAAAAAAAACTTTAAAAAAAGAATAAAGGGACCTGTGTTCCCACCACCAGCCACAGAAGGAAGGAAAGAGGAGTAAAAAGGAACAGAAAAGAAAACTACAATAATGAAACTTTTCCGCTTACTATTTCAATTTGACTTATACATATCATAACTTTGCGTGATGAACCTAAAAATTATTTTATCTCTCTATGTACTATGCTAAGAACCAAAATCAAACAGATTGTTGGGTTTCTGCGAAAATACCACACCATGGCAAGTCAGGAGTCCCCTTAGTAGCAATCCCTCTCTCCCTACACAAATTATTTGATATATAGACCTTGCCCAGCAACAGTGATCCAACCACTGAAGATAAATACAAAGGGTGGTCGATACGACCAAAACCAACAAAGTCACCAACTCCTCAGTCTGGAGAGTTGCTTCCTTTTGAGAAACCAACTAGGAGTTTACAATTTCATGAAGAATTGGACCGTCACATGACTGTGAATCCCGCACCCGGTAAAGGGCACATATTGGGTGTGTGGACGTAAAATTTATTCATGGTTACCCGGAGAAAAGGAATGTTGGAATCAGACAAAAGGATTTATATTGACCTGTACACCTAAAGGTTGGAGTGGATGTTGTTACCTGGCTTACTTAATTCCCATGTCCGTTAACTTAACCAGCTACCTGTGCTAGGCTTGTCCCATGGGAAAAGCAAAAGGGTGACTGAAGGAGATCGTCTCATGTGGAGGTTTTTCCCAACATATGGAGCTGCACAAAGTGCGGTTGAGATTCAAGAATAGCAGCCACCCTAGATGAACTAGTAAATAATACGAACCTGGTACTTGGGGAAGTCCAATCCCAAGTCCGGGCAATAAATACAGAAATGGCCACCATGCAACTCACAGTCCTCCAAAAATGCATGGCCCTTGGTAGAGAGAGGGGGGACTTGTGCTTTAATTGGTTCTGAATGTTACACATACATCCCGGATGAATCAGCTAATATCTCGGATTTGGAGGTCCATATTAAAAAGTGTAGAGAGGAGACTAGAGATAAATATGAAAAAGGAGGTGATTGGACATGGGGAGATTGGAAATTCGGAGGTTGGCGGCCATAGTTAATGAACTTTGCTATATCTGGTTGAATGATTCTAGTGGGCTTATTGATTGGATCAGCCATCCTACGATGTTTTATCATGAGATCCATTTGCTCAGCTATTGGAGCGAAGCAGGTGGTATTAAAAAATCCCATGGCAGATGAACAATGACAAATTCAACTCGTACAATTTGAGGAAACAAAAGGTGAACAATAATGCAGTTTAATCAGAAATACATGATAAAGAGAAAAAAGGAGGAATTGTGAAAAATAGGTGAATGTGATTAAACTCGCACCATTCTGTGATAAGTGATGGAATGCAAAGTATGTAGATAAGAGCTTGAGAGTAGACAGTACTAGCCAGTGGGCCCCTTCTTATCTCAAGCCCCAAGGATGCAAGGAACTGGTTCAGGTTGGTACAGTGACCTAAGGTAGTCTATAGCTAGTACTGCGATTGCCTCATAGAGACATGAACAGGCAATGTATGAAGAGGGAAGAACTGAGCGATACCTGGATTGATGGAAGGGAGAAGGAGAATGTTATAATGTATTGGGATTCTGATTGGAAGAAGGTAAATGAAGGTGGGGTGATGTTGAGCGCGGGACTGTACAAAAGAGTGATGATTCTGAACTTACGGTATGTCCCCAGACCAGGGACACCCGACTCTGCAGACTCGAAATAAATATGCACCTGTTCTTCAAAACTTTGTCTCCAGAGTAAGAATTGTGAACACTTTATATTTCATGGTGGGGAATGGATGGTGAACAGTGGAATACTGTGGGAAACAGTGTGGAAAAGTGGGGCACAGTTGGAAAACAGATGAGCTTCTGCTGGTCAACAATGAGGAACCATGGGGTACGTTGGGAACAGTGCAGAACATTGTTCCCCACTGTTCTCCTTTCCTCATTGATCCCCCCCCCCCGCTCCCCACTATTCCCCTCCGATCCCCATTGTTCTACAGTGTTACCCACGGTTCCACACTGATCTCCAGCTGTCCCCCCGGTTCCATTCTGTTCCCTACTTTTCCCCACTGTTCTGCATTATTCCCACTGTTCCCCACTTTTGCCCTCTGTTCCCCATTTAACCCACTGTTCCCCATCAACTGTTCTGCACTGTTGCCCATTTTTCCCAATGTTCTCCACTGTTCCCCATCTGTTCCCCATATATACCTCTGTTCCCCAGTGGTTCACACCTGTTCCTGACTATTCCCCACAGTTCCCCACTTTTCCCCTCTGTTCTCCACTCTGCCCCTCTGTTCCCCAGCTGTTTCTCAACAGGGGGAAGAATGAGGAGCAGTGGGGAACAGAGGGGCATAGTGGGGCACAGTGGAGAACAGGTGTCGAACAGTGGAGAACAAGCAAGTAACAGTGGACAAATGATGGTAACAGATGGGGAACAGCTGGGAACAGAAGGGAAAAGTCGGGATTAGTGGAGAATAGTTGGGGAATAGTGGGATAAATGTGGAATGGGGACAGCTGGAGAACAGTGGGGAGCAGGGTGGAACAGATGCAGAATAGTGGGGAAAAATAGGGAACAGTGTGGAGCAGGGGGTTCAAATGGAGAACTGGGGAACTGTGGGGAACAGTGGGAAGCAGATTAGGAAATGATGGGGAACACTATGGACCCATGGAGAACAATGGGGAACAATGTCAACACTATGGAACAGTGGGGAACTGTGAAGAACTATGGGGAAGAGGGGAAGAATGAGGAACAGAGAGGCACAGTAGGGAGCAGTGTAGAACTGTGGGGGGGAAGATTGGGGAAAATGGGCAACAGGGCAGAAACAGAAACATAGAAGATCGGAGCAGGAGTAGGTCATTAGGCCCTTCGAGCCATCTCCGCCATTCAATGAGATCATGGCTGATTTTAAAGTTCAGTACCCCGTCACCGCCTTCTCTCCGTTACCCCGAATTCCCTTATACTGAAGAAAAATATCCAATTCCCTCTTAAATATATTCAATGAACCTGCCTCTACTGCCCTCTGTGGCAATGAATTCCACAGATTCACCACCCTCTGGGTAAAGAAATTCCTCCTCATCTCGGTTCTAAATGGTTTGCCTATTATCCTCGAACCATGGCCCCGGGTTCTGGACTCCCCCACCATTGGAAATATCCCTTCCCATCCATTCTGTCCAGTCCTGCCAGAATTTTTTATGTCTCTATGAGATCCCCTCTCAATCTTCTAAACTCCAGAGAGTACAATCGCAAATTGTGCAATCTTTCCTCAGAAGTTATTCCTGTCATTCCAGGTATCAGCCTGGTGAATTGCCTTTGCACTCCCTCCATTGCAAAAACATCCTTCCTCAGATAAGGCGACCAAACCTGCACACAATACTCAAGGAGTGGTCTCACCAGGGCTCTGTACAACTGCAGTAAGGTATCCTTATTCCTATACTCAAATCCTCTTGATATGAAGGCCAACATACCATTTGCCTTTTTAACCGCCTGCATGCTCGCCTTCAGTGACTGGTGCACAAGAACCCCTAGGTCTCTCTGCACTTCCCCATCTCCCAATCTATTGCCATTCAAAAGTAATCTGCCCTCTGGTTTGTATTACCAAAGTGGATAACCTCACATTTATCCACATTGTAGTACATTTGCCATGTATCTACCCAGTCCCCCAATTTATCCAAATCACACTGGAGCTTCCTGACCCCCTCTTCTGTGCACACAACCACTCCTAGCTTAGTGTCGTCTGCAAATTTGGAGATATTACATCCAATCCCCTCATCTAAATCATTAATGTAAATTGTGAACAGCTGGGGTCCCAGTACAGATCCCTGTGGCACCCCACTGGTCACCGCCTGCCACTCAGAAAATGTGCCGTTTATCCCAACCTTCTGTCTTCTATCTGCCAGCCAGTTCTCAATCCACATCAATACTTTGCCCCCAATCCCATGAGCCTTGATTTTGCATGCCAGTCATTTATGTGGAACTTATCGAGGCCTTTTGGAAATCCAGGTACACCACATCCATTGGCTCTCCTCCATCTATTTTACCTGTCACCATCTCAAAGAATTCCAATAGATTTGTCAAGCACGATTTACCTTTTGTAAATCCATGTTGACTCTGTCCGATTCCTTCTCTGCTAGTCATATGCTTCGCTATTACATCCTTAATAATGGATTCCATCATTTTGCCCACTACTGATGTAAGGCTCACTGGCCTATAATTCCCCACTTTTTCTCTACCCCACTTTATAAATAGTGAGGTAACATTAGCTACCCTCCAATCCATGATCTTGAGTCTATCGAGTTCTGGAAAATAATTTTAAAGCATCTACTATCTGAATGTCCACTTCTTTAAGTACCCTAGAATGTAGATTATCAGGCCCTTGGGATTTATTGGCCTTCAATCCCTTCAATTTTCCCGACCATGTCCTTAGAAATACTGATTTATTTCAGCTCCTCCCTTGTATGTTTCCCAACATCCTTCAGAGGTTATTTGTATCCTCTCTTGTTAAAACAGATCTAAAGTAAGAATTTAATTGGTCTGCCATTTCCTTATTCTCCATTATATATTCCCCTGATTCTGACTGAAAGGGACCTACTCTGGATTTCACCAATCTTTTCCTCTTGACATATCTATAAAAGCTTTTGCAGTTGGTTTTTATGTTTGCCGCAAGCTTACTTTCATAATTTATTTTTCCCTCTTGATTAATCCCTTTCTCCTCCTTTGCTGCATCTTCAACTGTTCCCAGTCTTCGCATTTGGTACTTTTTTTGGCCAATTGAAATGCTCTCCCTTTGGACCTAATGCTGTCTCTAATTCCCCTTGTTATCAACGGTTGAGTCACCTTTCTTGGTTTACTTTTATGTATAAACGATTTCTGCAATTCTTCCATTAGATCTTTGAATGCTTTCCATTGTCTATCCACCGTCAACACCTCCCCCCCCCCACCCCATAAACCACCCAATCAATCTTACTCAACTCCCGTCTCATACCATCATAATTCACTTTATTTAAATTCAGGACCCTGGTCTCGGTTATTATTTCTTCACTCTCCATGTTGAGTGAGAATTCAATCATAGTGTGATCGCTCCTACCCAAAGGGCATCGTACAACAAGATTGCAGATTAGCCCCTTTTCATTGCATAATACCCAGTCTAAAATGGCCTGCTCCCGAGTTGGTTCCTCGACATATTGGTCTAGATAACCATCCCGTAAACATTCAAGGAAATCTTCCTCCTCAGTATTTTTACTAATTTGACTAGTCCAATCGATATGTAAATTAAAGTCTCCCATAATGACAGCTGTTCCCTTATTACACGTTTCTCTAATTTCCCTTATTATGCCTTCCCTCACCTCTACATTACTATTTGGAGGCCTATAGACCATCTCCACCAACGTTTTCCACCCCTTGCTATTCCTCAGTTCTACCCATATAGATTCCGTATCTTCCGAGTTAATATCCTTCATGTCAATTGAGTCGGTTCCTTCTCTCACCATCAAAGCTACCCCATCCACTTTTCTTTCTTGTCTACCCCTCCTAAATATTGTATACCCCGGAATGTTAAGTTCCCAGGCTTTCCCACCTTGCAGCCATGCTTTGTAATCCCAATCAAATCGTATTTATTTGTCTCAATTTCCACAGCTAATTCATCTTCCTTGTTCCTAATGCTTCTTGCATTAACATATAAAGCCTTCAGATTTGCTTTCTTCACCCTCGTTGCTCTTTCTGATTTTTACTTTCACTGCCTAACCCAACTTTTCCTATTTTATCTTTCCTGTCCTTTGCTTATCATACAGGTTCCCATCCCAGTGCCAAATTAGTTTAAACCGCATCCGACGGCTGCACCAAACCTAGCTGCCAATATAGTGACACCTTTTGGGTTTAGGTGTAACCCATCCTTTTTGTAAAAGTAATGTCTTCCCCAAAAGAAACCCCAATGGTCCAAGAAGCCAAAACCCTGTTTTTTACACCACCCCCTCAGCCACACATTAATTTGTCTTAACCTTCCATTTTTGTCCTCACTTGCACTTGGCAGAACAGATGCAGAACAGTGAGGAAATGTAGGGAAGAGTGTGGAACAGGGGGGGACAGCTGGGGAACAGAGTGGACCCATGGGGAACAGTGGGTAATTCTGGGGAGCAGTGAGGAACAGATGGTGAACAGTGGAGAACTGTGAGAAACAATGTGGAAAAATGGGGCATAGATTGGAAACAGAGGAGCATCTGATGGGCAACAATGGGGAACCATGGGGTACAGTTGGTAACAGTTGGGATCTGTGGGGAACAGTGGGGAAGAGATGTGGAACAGTAAGGAAAAGTGGGAGAAATGGAGAACAATAGGGAACAGAGGGTAACAGTGGGGAACAGTTCAGGAACAGCTGGAGAAAAGTGGGGAACAGTGAAGAACTGTGGGGAACAGAGGGGAACACAGGGTAACAGGGGAGAGCAATGGGGAACAAAAGGCGAACATTGGAGAAAGTGTGGAACATTGGTCAAAAGTGTGTGACAGGTGGGGAACAGTGAGGAACAGAGGGGAACTGTTGGGGAACAATGGTGTATTGAGGGCAACAGTGGGAAAAAATTATGAATGGATGGAAGAGATGGGGAAAAGTGGGGATCACTGAGGAACAGTGGAGAACAGAGGTGAATAGTGGGGAGCAGTGGTGAACAGATAGCGAACTGTAGAGAATGGGGGAACAGTAGGGAACAGATTGGGAAATGAGTGGAACAGTGGGCAGCCATGGGGAAAAGTGGGGAACTGGTGGGAAACAGTGGGGAAACGTGGGAGACAGCTTTAACGTGATGTATGGCGCACTGAGACAGAAACTGTGACACCGGATTCAGATCAATGAGAAGGTTTATCAGTGATGAATGATAAACTGTGTCAGATACTGTGAAAACCAGGTTCACAGTGGGGAGAAGATTTATCAGTGATACAAAATAAACTCTGGCATATACTGTTATGCCGGGTTCACAGTGGGTAGAAGGTTTAATGGTGATGTATGGTAGATTGAGACGGATACTGTGAAACTGGGTTTACATTAGTGAGATAGTTTAACGTTGAGGTTCAATGAACTGTGACAGGTACTGTAACACCAGTTTCACAGTGTGGAAGAGGTTTAAAGGTGAAACGCAATACATTGTTGCAGATACCGTGACACAGAGTTAACAGTGGGGAGAAATTCTAATGGTGATTTTCGGGAGACTTAGGGAGATATTATTTCACCAGGTTCACAGTATGAAGAAGGTTTAACAGTGATGTATGTTTGACTGAGGTAGATACTGTGACACCATTTTCATAGCGGGGAGAAGGCTTAATGCTGATATTTGGTAGACTGAGGCTTGTACTGTGACACCGGGTACACAGTGGGGAAAAGATTTCATGGTGTTTTATGGGAGTCTGAGGTAGATACTGTTACACCAGATTCATAGTGGGGAGGTTCATCAGTGACGCATGATAAACTGTCAGATACTGCTGTGACACCAGGTTCACAGTGGGAAGGAGGTTTAACGGTTTTATACGATACACTGTTGCAGATACAGTGATACCGGTTTTACAGTAGTGAGAAGGTTTAACAGGTTTAACGATAAACTGTACCAGGTTCTGTGACACCAGGTGCACAGTGGGGATAAGGTTTAACATTGATTTAATGTAGACTGAGACCGATACTGTGACACCGGGTTCACAGCAGTGAGAAAGGTAATGTACGATAAACTGTGTCGGATAATGTGAAACCAGGTTCACAGTGGGGTGAAGGTTTATCAGTGCTGTAAAATAAACTGTGGAAGATACTGTGACCCCAGATTCACAGTGGGGAGAAGCTTTAACGGTGATGTATGGCTCACTGAGACAGAAACTGTGACACTGGATTCAGATCAATGAGAAGGTTTATCAGTGATGAATGATAAACTGTCTCAGATACTGTGAAAACCTGGTTCACAGTGGGGAGAAGGTTTATCACTGATACAAAATAAACTCTGGCATACACTGTTGTACCGGGTTCACAGTGGGTAGAAGGTTTAACAGTGATGTACAGTGACGGAGCCGAATACTGTGAAACTGGGTTCACATTAGTGAGATGGTTTAACGTTGAGGTTCGACGAATTGTGGTAGGTACTGTGACACCACGTTCACAGTGTGGACGAGGTTTAAACGTGAAACGCGATACATTGTTGCAGATACCGTGACACAGATTTAACAGTGGGGAGACATTTTAATTGTGATGTTCGTTAGACTGAGGCATATACTGAGACTCTGGGTACACAGTGAGTAGAAGGTTCAACGGTGATTTAGGGGAGTCTGAAACAGATACCGTGACACCGGGTTTACAATGGGAAAAAGAATATAGGGTGATGAAAAATAAGCTGTGGCAGATAAACTGACACCAGGTTCACAGTGGTGAGTGGTTTAATGGTGATGACAGAAGTCAGAGGCAGATACTGTGACACCGGATTCACAATGAGGAGAAGGTTTTTCAGTGATGTACAATCAAGTGTGGAAGAGACTGTGACCCCAGGGTCACGGTTGGAAGAAGATTTAACTATGGTAGACTGAGGCAGATACTGTGACACTGGGTACACAGGGGGTTGAGGATAAACAATGATGTACGGTAAACTGTGGCAGATAAAGTGACACTGGTTTCACTGTTGGGAGAATGTTTAATG